>NC_092361.1:448961-799832 GCF_030848805.1 Temnothorax longispinosus | reverse complement strand
CTTTAGACACGTGTCACGTCAGAGCATGTCGCGCGGCGTGGAAACAACGTACTTATAGCCCATTAAAATGGATGTAAAACAAGGGATCGTATATGCATGATACCGCCGCGCCGCGCGGTTCCGTGTCGCATGTATCAAGTGGATCTCAAACTTAAATCTGCCTTTATCTTACGCCCGTGTCTAACGGAACGACGAATTCTTGTCGTCGCCTGGTCTCAGACAGAAATAGGAGGCGACATTTCGAAACTAAAAATACAGTTATGAATAAATACAAGATAAAAAGAACCGATCGTATAGAAGGATCGTGCAAATGTGCTGCAGGTTTCATTATATTTGAAGAGGTAGAGAGAGAGGTAGAGAGAGAGAGAGAGAGAGAGAGAGAGAGAGAGAGAGAGAGAGAGAGAGAGAGAGAGGATATAGGTATATCTTATTATTATATTATACTTTAAAGTAATTGCTGGACCTCGTGTTACTATTTCATGTTGTACTTTACAGTAGTTGCTATACGTAAATACGTTTATATCAATATGTACCTGGCCAGTAGTAGGTATATATCACTGTTAAAATATTGCGCCCAAGTCATATATTATAAATCGTCGTACAAAAAATATATTGTATTATGAAATATAAAAATTGGTGCGGCAAAACAATATGTTGCATTTGCTTCTTTCATAACACGAAGATTATTCTGATGCGCTCGTATTAAGTCGAGTTACTTGCATTATTAATGTATAAATTACTGTATTTAGATCTGAAAAAAAATAATACATATTGCATCGACAGGTATTATAATCATCAAATATCCTGATTTACTTCTGTGGATCTTCGTAAAGCATAAGTGAAGCTCAATTATCGATGTATTTTTTTTAAATTAAAACTTGTTAAACTTATTAAAACTTATCCGAGGAAACTAAAAGTTAAACTTATCCAAACGCTGGAGATTTATTCGCGTAGATTCCCTGTAGATTATTTACGAAAATAACGTTCAAATATATATAATTCTGGAATCCAACAGATACGTAACTGAATGTAACAACGGAACGCGCCTACATTGTCGCGATAACGAGGTACTCCTCCATCCGCTCATCTATCTGTCTCAGTCCTATAACTGCAGCTAGCAGACAGAGGCGATGCACGTCATTACCTGCCGCCGTCAACAGAGTATGTCTGATGTCTCTCTGAGAGGAAGGACGACGAGGCGTACGGAGAGGACGTGGAGGATTCCCGGGTTCGCGCTGACAGGATTCTGTAAATAAGGCTGTCCCACCAGCACAATGGTTATCGATGCCTCGATGATCGATGGAGAGGTTTGCCGATTGAGAGACCAATATACATCTCGATGGAAACTCAATTAATCCGCTTGTTGCAATTAAATGTAATAGGAGAAATAATAGTTTGTGTGTATGCGTGTGTGTAATTGTTACGTCTGCACGTGTGTGCAGATATAATATTACTGGACTATCTTCTAAAGTTTAATACATATTTTAAATGACATATATTTCTAATAATGTCAAAAGTGGCGTATTGCATTCGACTTAAAATTGATCTTTTTAAAAGAAACTTCTTGCAATGTCGAAATTAAGAAAATTGGTTGACTTAGAGATCTCCAATCGTTGCTTTACACACAAATTACATTTATCTTGATCGTACGTGGAGTTTGTAAAGGGAGCGATAGATATTTTCCTTCGAGTTGGCGCCGTGGTTGAGACTATCTCTATTTCGCGATACACTCTTCGGTTTCGTGGAGTCGATAACACCGAGGAAGTTATATGCGGATTTCTCCCTCGCCCAACGCCTGATAGGGATAAAAGCAAGTGCGGGTGCTGTTACACAGAGAGCCAAAGTTGTCGTATTTTCCCAGGGAACGACACGCAGCTCCCGTGCGAGTAACGACGACGATAACGGGAACGTCAGTGTCGGCTTTGAAATTTTCGCTCGCAGATTACGGGTTAGCTTATCTGTCGCAATAGAAATGCGGGCAATTACTTCATCCCTGTTTAAACTATCCTCCTATTTAGCATTAAAAAGTTATTCCGACATTGTTTGTTAATCCATTCGCAAACGTTATAATCGATGTGGGAGTTAGAGAAGAAAGCAAAAATTGCTCGTTATTCTCGTAATAGAATCATAAATTCATTTATAGTAAAACTCGGCAAAATAATTATACCGCGATAAAATATTTGTATTTTTATTTCAATAACTAAATAACAACTCGTTTATTGTATTAACAAGTTATCGGGAGACATTGATCAAATAAAAATCTAGAACAGCGAATAAAAATAAATGTTAACATTTTCTCAGTTATGTCATCTGATAAATATTCAGTAGAGATACGTCACTTCGCGCGGATTACTTCAAATATTAGAACGAATGAATTATTGCGGCTCACAGTTTCTCTGAGCGGGCTAAAGTCGTCGTATCATTCGTTTGAAAGAATCTCGAGATCGCTATCTTTCAGATAGCGCGGTATTCCTTATACCCCGATATCTCGCGAAAGGGTCGCCATTGAAGAGCGTCTCTCTCTGCGTGCGGGGTCTTTATTCCGTCTCTGCTCACGGTACAGACCGAAAATCGAGTTTCAAGTATCCTTTCGATTCCCCATCTACCTCGGATGCGAATTAAATCCCGGCGGGATCACCGATTGCCGGAGGGAGGTTGCCGGATACGTCAACGTTACTTCTAAACAAGGAGCAACATTTCTGCGACGAACGAGGGCAGGATAACGAGGAAGAGCGCGGAGGAAATGCGCGCCTGGATCGTAATGGAATTTGGCCTGCTATACCCGAAGGAAAATAAAGACGCGCTTTTCCTCCCCCGCCGGCCGCCGGGGAAGGAAGCAGGCGAATGACAGGCGAGATGTCGCTATCGGCTGTTTCGAGGGAAAGAGAGAGGAGAGTCAGAGTCGGTAATCTAACCGACGACGCCGGAACCAGGACCGATAAACGAAAATTGCATTCGAAGTTTTCCGCGCGGCGTGGAAAGCGTTTAATTGTTTCTCCATGTCGTGTCGCGGCGCGTCGCATAGTTTCCTCAAACCTGTAAATCCCGCCCGACAATGCAATTTTCTCGAGCGCGCGGATCGAGACCGACCGCCCGCCCATCCTCCCCGTCGCGCTCCCGACGCGACGTGAAGAGACGGTCGTGCGCGAAGTGACGTATATTAACAGGAACGCTATACGTCGGAATAAGAATTCTCATTAATTTTCCCGTGTGTGATGTAACGACGAGACATCGATATTACTCGCGACTCAATTTCTCACCCACCGTGGATGAATTTGTGATTCTATTACGGGACGAAAAGCTGTCGGACAACCTAACATGTTATTCTTAAGAGGAATAAAGCGTAATCTCTTCAAACTCGTAAATCCCTCGTGCACTTCAACACCGTTATGGTTTACAAAAGGTGGGGAACGGTTTATCTTGGAATGACGGGAAAAGCAATGTGCGCCTAATTTATGTCGCAAAAATCCTGCAACTCTCTCTACGTGTAAGTATGCATTCCATTCTAAAAAAAATGGCGTTAAATATTAACGGTGTTAAACGTAACAACCGTTTATTATAATTTATTTTGAAAAATTTATTTTCTGTTATCCACAAAAAAATCTTCCGCGTTTGATCCATGAACTAGACCGGCATCAATCCCTTGATACGGCGCTGCACTATGAATAAAACCAAAGAGAAAGAAAGCCGTAACAATTCAAAGAAACAGTGCGGACGTTCATGCTCGCTTGCTCGCCTTATATTCGAGATCGCGGCGAAATGCCGAGATACTCCGACGCGCATTTTCGCCTTCGCGCGAGTGGATGAAGCGGAATCGGTTACCGCCGGCAAAGCGCTCGGAAAATCCATCGTTGATCGCCTTTTGGTACGGACTACTGGCCGATTCTGCACCGAGGAAATGAGTTTCCCCGGGTCGAGCTCCCCGTAAGCTACCATAAGCTTTTCTATTTCCCACCGTTTTTCTTCTTCTCTTGACAGCCCCGTATATATATGCGAGGGAGATTTAAAAACGTGCTATAGCGTGACCGTGAAATTCGATACACCCGACAGTGCAAAAATGTTCTAATTTTAGTGTAAATAAAAGTATTTTGTCACAAAAAAATACTAATAAATATGTGCGAGCAACTTAAGATTGTTTAAGAATTAATGACTCTTCAGACTTCAATAATACTTAAATAATACCAAAGTTTGAAAGAAATATCGAACATCACAGAAAACTTTTTAAAGTTTCACACATATGCATTATTCGTTACTTTATGTCTTATAAAAAAAAAAATCGAGGTACGCGTCAAGTCATAAAATTTGCGGGCGGACTTATTGAGTTTCGGTTACGTGTCCGATATATCTCGCGCGAATGATCCGATTTAACAGATTTTCCCATTAGCAGTGATTGAATTTTTCATCAGACATTTGCACGACGAAAATGTTTCGACGGGAGGTATATGGAACGGTAGCCGAAAAAAGCCAACTTTCATTTCGGACAAACGGGATTTAAACGAAATATCACTGGCACGCGGAAGCGCGACTTAATGGAAAAAACGAAATATCGTTTCCGGTGCTTTAATGGACGCGCGTGAAAGATGAATCGGCGGGCGCGTGTTTCTTATTGTACGAACAGCTGGCGAAACAGCTAGCGAGACGATGATTAAAATCTATTATCGTCCCGTAAATGGCAGCCAATTTACGGAGCTGGGAGTTAGTTGCAGCTCCTCCGCTCGCGCACGGCGCGGCGTTTCCAAGAACCGCGCTCGTTTTCTCGATTTGAAATAAATCGGGCTATCGGGGAACTTAGCTAGATCGCTAGTACCTGACTAAGCATAACGTGTAATGGGATTAAGATCGTCGCTTTCGTTAATCCACTTATACGCGGCGCTCTGCGAAACTCGACGAGACGTCACCCCTTCTTCTGAGCCTAAACCCATTACGCGAGTGTGTATGCATCTATGCACCCTCGTCGGCGAAGGATTAGGTATACGCCCGAGATTCCGGGAGAAAATAATATTTAGGAAACCGCCGCGTGTGTATGGCGTTCTCGTTTAGGGACAACGTTCATGAATATAAATCTCCATGTGCGATGCTGAGCAGTAATCCCCTATCGATAGCACACACAGGGAACTGCGCTTTCGGGGAGATCGCTGGTACAAGATTGCTTTTAGAAAGCAATTTTGATCCTGTATAATATATAGCAATTAATCATAGTGTTATAAAATAAGAAAGTATGTACATTATAATATTAATTACATAATTAGAGAGAAAGTGGGCAGAAAAACTTGGACACGATATGGTAAAAAAAATATGTAAATCACATTATTGTTAAATGATAAAATAAAGTATGGAAATGAAAAATATCTATATTATTTTTCTCTCGCAATTTCTTTCCGCGATAAAAATTGCTTCTGATAAAACGCTAACCATTATAGGATAACCAACGCTGTTACATAATTCGATAATAATTATCATAACCGTTTCTACATTTACATGCGAATAACGTGGGAGAAATCGGAGAAAACTGATAATTCCAAATCGATAACCGGACAATGTGCAGCGAAGTCAAAGCGCAATTTTCGTTTTGAACATTATTCGATACCTCGAAATGATCATGGCCACGAGAATTAAAATGAACGTTCACAGAGTTCTCCAAGAGGAACAGAAAGAGAAAAGGAGGCGAGAGGAAGAGAGAGAGAGACAGAAAGCTAATTGGCTCGTGCACTTTATGCACATTCGTGGAATCAAAAATATCCGTCTGGATCTCCTGCGTCTATCATTTTCAGTTCTCCCTCCGCCAATTAATTACAGCCAAGCTAGAGATTCCACAAAAGCAGATCGCGCCGTCTCGTTTCTGCCCGCTCCGCTTTCCCGCACCTTTTTACCGGCTCCCTTCTTTCGTTCGCGCGCGGATTATCCCCGTGATGACGAAAGGAGGGGAGAAAGGCCCCGAGACACTTCTTTCGCCAGCAATTATTCTGAGAAAATGGATTTCGCGATGTGGCGCTGGCTGCGAGAGGAATACGATCGCCCGAGAACCACGGCGGCCGTCTCCCCAAATCCGTTACATGATTTTAATAACGATCTTTCCCTGGTGCTAAATACCAGCGAAAATCTCGGCATCACATTCGCGCGCCTTTTGATGAAGTTTGCGCAAAAATTCAATTTCCACTACGTTGCGCCGAGTCGAATTCCGATAGATTAGTTTCACCCTATTTTCGGTGTTTTCTATGCTTTCTATTATTAAGTATAACGAAGCGGATTATATACGGGATCGGAAACGTTATTCACCGTAATATTCATCGGGCAATAGCTTCCATTAACCCTTTCGGTATTTCAGTGGAATCGAAACGCGAATTGGTTATAATTGGACGAGACTCGTAATACCCAAATTCGTGTATTAATAATATCCAATAGAACGTTCTAAGCGCTAAATTTCATGTTATTGTATAATAATATATTAGTAACTTAAAAATATATATCGAGAAATTGATGTTCGTGATAATTTTACAATTTGACATTTATGCAAAATCTAAAAATAAAAATAAAAGTTTGCCATAGAAAATAATAGTATTACTGAATTGACAATTTAAAAATAGTGACGACTTCTATGTTAAAAAAAGTTAAATTTACATTGTACTATGATACATGGAAATTATATTTTATTTATCTAAATGATAAGAGAGACCGAAGTGTTTTAGCAATCCCATCTTATCTATTTTCGCTAATTCTTACCAAGTCACTAAAAATAAAGCTATCTTAAAGCTCGTCAAAGTGCTTCAAGAGCCATTTTTATAGTCTTATTTTTGGTGTCAAAATGTTTACTTTACCTAGGATATTTTGGTGCCGTGGTTCTTTTTTATATATGATACATGCAAATAAATATTTAAACAATTATGAAAAAAATATGCGCTTTGATTCCACTGCTAAAATTATATCTCACCCTGTAAGAAAATTTCAAATCTAATGTAGATCGCGCGACATAATTTTCTCTGTGATTTATTGGGATACCATATTATGTATTCGAATCGTCGTAGTGATGACTGGATACGTGCTTTGTGACGTATAAAACTAAAGAGATTTTCTTTAAAGCCGTATAAAAGACCGTATAGTTTTACGACAATCATTAACCGCCGGGTTCTTCTTATGTATGTAGCTGCAACCTTTACATCGGAGTTGGTTATGGCATTGTAAAATTATACAGTTTGCATTACGTATACGGGCTGCACGTGCATACGCATTATCGAATATGCATTATGCAAAATTTTATGAAAAAAACAATTACCCGACTATCGGGCGACTCAAGAGGACAATTTAAATAAAACGATGCTCCTCCTTACGTGTTAAGGCGTTTGAAATGCTCTAAAAGCGTAATAGGCAGATACATTGCGCTTTAACAGTATAAAAAAAAGAGGAATGTTCTGAATGTCATTGTCGTACGCATTAGAAAAATGTTATCAGCACTTCATAAGATATTCTCTAAACTATTCTATGACAAACCTGAAGCATGCAGGCATCTTCTTTGTAAAAATTCAACTCACATCAGAGTGCAATTTAACATTAAAAAATAAAATATAAATTGATTATTTGGTAATTACGCTACAAAGGAACAAGCAAATAACGGAATCTCAAATTCAATATTTTAATATTTTTTAAAGCAATTTTAACTTTTAATAATAATTGGATAAACAAGGGACTATCGATAATGAAATTAACAAGTAAAAAGAGGCTTTGAAAGTTCAACGCGGTTGACGGTGCGTAAGTTAACGTTATATCGATCTTTAATAACTGCTAGGATGCATTGGATAATTATAAATCGGATGTTTCGGCTCCTCTTTGAGCCATCTTCAGCGATGCGGTAACAATTAAATCAAAATGATCTCACGTTCTCCAGCGAGAAATGAGGTACTCGAGAATTCTACTCACTTATTTCTCGCTGGAGAAATGCGTGAGATCGTTTTGATTTAATTAATTGTTATACCGCATCACTGAAGATGGCTCGAAGCACAGCCGAAATGTCCGATTTATAATGTATCCCTATACTTACGCACCGTCAACCGATTGAACTCTCAGAGCTCCTTTTCACTTGTTAGTCTTGACTTCAACAAAATTTAATATTAAAGTTCCATCATTGCAAAATAGGTTCCTAATTAAATTCTCGCTGGATAAAATATCTACTAAATCCTAACGCAAACGTTATGAAGCATCAAGAGCACAATATAATTCACTGTTCCAACGCAATATCTTCTTGATACTAGAACTAGATTATACCACGTCACATCGTAAAAGCAAATGCATTTAATATTGTTAAATTTAGTATAGAGAGTCGTGACCAACGGCTATGATTCACGTAAATTCGTGAAAGGTAAAATTCACAGTTGCTCGGCTATAAGAGAGAAACTAGCTGGCGTAATTAGTTACATGCATCATAGAGCTTCGTTCGAGCATGAAGGGGCGATATGAAACGAATTCTTCTATCCGATCGACCGCGTTTGCGCAAAGCAACCGCAGCAACATTTATGCCGTTTCCATTGCGATGCTGTTGGTCTTCTGCGATCCCGCTACTTTTGTATCGTTTTCTGCTATCCCGCTCCGCGCTTCGATCCGCAAGAGTTCACGGGGTATTGAGCGAAAGGAACGCGTAATTCCTGAAGATTAGTGAGTAGTAAACGCGCGGCTTTTAAAACGCCACGGTTAAAAAGTGGGTTTACGGCGCATCGATGCCGTGCATCAAACCGTACAAAAAAGCTATATATAGCTTTGAATAAAACTTCCGTTGTAACGTTAAATGCGCGCAAATGTAACCGACCGATTAATATCTTCAATGTTTCATACGCATATTTACGGACGATCTCGGTTATCGGGAATAAAGCGTTCCTCGCGCGGACTGTTCGCGAATATGTTCCCACGTGAAATACATTCTCAGTTACAGCAGCGTCATAAAACCATCGCGTTTCACAGCGACGTTTTTCGCGCGGTAACTCAGTACGTGTCGCCAATATAGCGCGTGATTATACTGCGTAGAAAAATGAAGCTGAGACAAAAAGAAAAATCCGCGGAGACATTTTATACACCGTATTAATCTCGGCATAAAAGTGCTTCGTCTCTCCGGCGATTTCGTTGCGTAAATCGATAATGTAACAACAATGGGCGTTGTTACACCTCGTAGAAAATTTAATAGTTATACTCTTTGCTCAGAAAAGTTATTTTATCTCTTAATAAATTGCACAAATACATTACACGCGGTGGTACAAAAATATTTTTAAACGTTTGAAATAAATTTATAATTGCAGCATGCATCATCAATTATCAAAGGATATATAATAATGCATGATTTTATAGGATATGTATAATAACGGTTTGAGAGAAATAGATGTAAAAAAGAATGTTAATTCTTGTATGTTAATGTGTGTATTAAACACAATGTTATATATAACTAATTGAATATATAAATTAAATATTATAATATAATTAAACTTTTTATATAAAGTAGAAAAAAATGAGAAAAATTTCGATTCAATTACGTCAGCCTTTTCTATTACAATCGGAATTTTGTATAACCGGCAAAGGGGCTAAAGAACTCGCGGCACATCGGGGGATCGACGCCGCAGTGCGATTGCCGGGAAAACAATCTCCCGGATGCGAGATCGATGATCGTAGCGCGGTAAAATCACGCGCTCTTCTGGGGCTTTACGATGGTGCGATCGACTCGTGCCTAGCACGCTTCGCGGTCCGGGCGCGGTCGTAAATCGGCCGCGATACGGCCGCGAAATTACACGGACGTATACCGGCGTTACAGCCACGGGAGAGCCCGCCTAACCCGGCAGATTCCATGAATCCCGATCGCATAATTCATCTCGCGGGCAGCCGTCGATCCCGCTGAGGCGTTAACGTCAGCGCCGCGCGTTTCATTCCATCTACGCCTATATCAGTAAAATTAAATCTCTTCGGCCATACTCACCACGGTACCACGTAAAATTGCAAATATTTAGCAAATTTGAAAGATATTTCTCGAATAGCCATCAAATAGATTTTATAGATTGCACGAAGTATTAAAAACAAATATACTCATCTCATGTATAAAATATAAATCTCATCGTAAAAAAATCAATCTCATATATAAACTCTAAATCTAATTATTTTATATAATATAAGAACTTCCAAAATTCAATTTTAGAGATTGTGATAACAAATTAATAAAAAGAGCGCAGTCTAAACTTATCTCGCTAGTCCTATATTACGTAAAGCCCAGAATTCTCTAAAATTATCTTATATGATAAAATCGATATCTTTGGACGCTATTAAAAGCGTCGTGTGGTGAATCACAGAATTAAATAACCGGAGTATTGTCTTACGCGCGTGATTAAATGGAGAATTTATGGATATCATCTACTTTAATTGCAACGTCACGATTCTGTTTCGTTTTCGCAATGCCTCAAGTTTAATAAACCCCTTCATCGCAGCTACTATACGCATCTGAATATTGAAACTCGCATATCTCGTTACCTTCGCTTACGTGCATAAATTAGCGTTATAACCAATGCGCGTGCATATGTATATGCGCGATTAGTTGCTTGCTACAATAACGCGCGTATCGCATCTATTCCAAATATTAAACACAAGACATGAAAGCTAATTGTAACGACACTAAATAATAAATATAATTTTAAATCACAAACGTTGAACTACATAAGTAACAAAAGTTTATTGGCACGTGTATTCGAGCAAATGTTACTTTTATTGTTAAATATTAAGCAATTGCGATAATTGAAAAAGAGATTAAGATATTACACACACAAATCTGAGAATGGGACTAAAGTTTCTCCACAAAATTGAATTTTATTAAATATCATCTCCATAATCTTTCTTTTTCTCGAATCTAACTCTATATTTTTCAAAAAATTTTTCTTATATTATACTTGATTATACTGCAATATAATGTGCCACAATAAAATTCGTTTTTGCGATACATAATGTTTATTCGTATTAAAAAAAGATTAATAATTACTTTACTGTATATATTTTTATCTCCTCGGAAATTATAACTGCGATACAAACGTCGATGATCGTCTCAAGATGATTCATTAAACTGAGATTTCCGAAAATGCGGCGCACGAAAGCGCTCGGAAACTGGATCGCGCCGCGTCTATGAGTATCCTCAGTCGAGGAACTTCGCAGTTTCTCCCAAAATTAGCGAAACTCGTTTACACCGCGAGACAGGTAGTTTCGAGACAGGGCCGTTATAACGACGAACTCGACAGAAATGGTATACACGCGTCTACGTGCTCTTGGTGCAAGAAGAACAGGACAGAAGGGAGAAGGAGGAACAGAGGAGGGAAAGAGGATGAGAGAGAAAGAGAGAGAGAGAGGGAGACGCAGCGACAGAGAACGGCTGATGCTCTAAGATACTGCAATTTCGGAGGGGCCGTTAACAAGGCACGTTACCAAGCACCGTTTCTGGTCGGTTGAAACTGATGAACATTCGAAATATTGCTGCTTCTCGGCGCGTATAAATTCCTCTAAATTCATCGAATTTGACATACGTGTCGGCTATACTAAAATTACATCATCGTAAAAATATAAATATAGAAATCTGAGCTATATTAGGCGTTCATATTATTAATTTTAAATCCCATTAATTCCCCATTCGTAGCCGTTACGTACATCAAAAACCGTATAAGTGAGAATAAAATTTCGTATCTTGAAACGAGTCGAGTTATATTTCTAACAAATGATCAATTCTGTAAGTAAGAAATAAAATGAAAAACAGAGGTTTACTCACAAATCCGTAAGTTGCTCCACCATCAACCGATGTTTTTCCCGTGCTCCTCACAGATGTTAATCGCACTCATACGACACTCGTTCGCAAACACGATTAGCTACGCACTAATTAAGGTCTTCACACATAAAATCGCGTAAGGACGTAAAACGTGCATGATACTTTCGGCACTCCCGTCGTTGATCACACACGACACGAATTTTACTCCGCTACGACGGCGTATTGTAACGCAAAATATTTACTTTAATGAATAATCGTTATCTCGATATATGCTTACGAGTCGTCAATTGTGGCATTAGCTAAATTCACGGTACGATAATTTGATAATTATTAATGTTATTGATCACGGAGAGTCGTCGTGCTCCGACATCTTGTCGCGAATCGTGATCGCGTTTTGAACGATAAAGACCGATCTACATAAGACGCAGGACTGCTGGAGGCAGGACGCAGGTCGTAGACACGAACGCGAGATGACGTTTTATCACACGCAGCGTACACATATTCGCAAATCGGCCATACCGAGGCCATACGCGACGAGTTGAACTAACCTCAACTTTCTACGTTGCGTCGTTGCGAACGATCGCGAATGCGTGCACGCCACTGCACGCTGCGTGCGATAAAACGTCATCTTGCGTTCGCAACTGCAACTGCGTCCTACCTCCAGCGTCTTATGTAGACCGGCCTTTATTAATGCCACGGGGCTGACTACTTCAAGTCTCGCGAACATAAAGCGAAGGTGGTATGTTGCAAAAGAGCCGTCGATTCATTATCAAGAAATGTTTGATACAGGAGATAAAACGTAAAATACATGTATGCTCTTTCTCGAGTGACTTGATTTGCAAATCATGAGTTATGCTAGGTCTACAATGCGAGTCGTAAAGTCGTGAGTCGTAAGAATTGACCAATCACAGTCGATTATTCTCGTCAAATTCGATTGTGATTGGTCAATTCCTACGACTCGCGACTTTACGATTCGCATTGTAGACCTAGCATTACTTCGCGTTTTCAATCTTATAAAACGGCAGGAGAAAATTACATTTAAAACGCGAAAATTAGAAAATCAACGAAAAATGTATTCAAATCCGAATGTTGCGAGAAAATAATTATCAAAAAACGTGTATAAGTATCGAGAATAAATAATTTACAATTCCACTGTCCTTCGGTTTTTATCGCAAGTAAATGAGTTTCGTGAGATGTTTATCTGTTAGAAACTCGTCGTTTCAATATAATCGAATCTACGGAAATCATGCAAATTAATCGATTGTAGGGAAGAGATGTTCGTATAGGAAGTGATCGCGTTTACGCCTTGTACCTGCCGTGAACACGTCTCAAGAGATAATGTAATACGCGGAGCAGCACGCGCCGCTACTTATCTGTTCGAGTCCCGACGCACAAATGATAGCGGCTGGCCTTGGCGCGGGGCCCGGGGGCGCGGAAGCGCGGGAGCGCGGCGACTTTGTATACAATGTGTTGTACGTTGTATGTACATATGTACGTTATGTTATAATAACAGAAGCCAACGCTGCGTACCAGCGGAACTGTTATCGTCTCGAAATATTTAATGCCTTATAAATTCGCCAATTATCCTGTTCGCCGCTTTATTTTAAATTAAGCTCGATAAATGTGCTATTTTGAGACATCGTATGCTTCGTTCTGTGGACTTATTAATATTGTCGTGGATGATGATTAATTTCATTCGATCGAAAGAACGTTCCGAATGGAAATATTTTATAGTATCGAGTATTAAATTTTCAATAAATTGAGAATTTATTTCAATCTGTTTGATACATGTATATAAATGTATATTATTATTAGAAAATTTTAACTTAACCGTTACGTAAGAATAATTTATGTTGTTTTTAATAATAATTTAAGTACTTATTTATTCATTATTCCATTTAAACATTAAAGATAAAATTTATTTTTGTTTTGATCGAAAAGCAATTTATAAAAATTAATTTATTCCTCAATCAAATCGCAATTACAAATATAATAAAACAAATATCAAATTGATCTCAAGATTTGTTAATATACCATGTCTCAAGACTGGTTTAGACTGCGTTTTCAGCAGAAATATGACTATAGAATAGACTTGTTCTGCGAATACATTTTAACATTGCAATTTTAATAAAAAAGAAAAAGAAAAAAGCTTAATAAATTTACTTGCATTGATATTATTAATATTTATCTGTATGCATTATATAATCTTACTGCATAATAACGTATTAAAGAGATTAAAACACAGAAAAATTTAATCTATTAAATTGAGTTTTGCAATTATATATGGCTCTTAGAATTATTTATACAATTATTTAATAAAAAAAACTCATTAAATAAAATAAAACATGCAAATCCGTCGTCGGAAAACGAGTAAAAACGAGTAATGCTATACGGAGGTACTAGCATATAGCAAACGAACTCGATTATAAATAGGGATTCTATTACAGCGGCTCGTAGGGCTTCCCAGAGCGTTGACATACTTGAAATACAATCCAATTTTATGTTGAGCGCAGCAAGAAAGTTTTCCGTACGTCGCGTCGGCATCATTTCGAAGTCGATTACTCTCGCATTCGAAAGCGCAGCGCATTTTACTTCGTTCTCTAACATCGACAGATTCTGATTGTCTGAATTCTCCCGGATTTGTCGTGTGGAGACGCTATATACCCTATATCTAATATATTTTGTTATTCTAGCTTTTCCCCTACGATCATTCATCATTCATCAGAGAATCCATTTACCTAATGCTATTAGAATAGCACGATCGATCGATAGCATATGAGGGAGGGAGAAGACCACGCATTATTGCGATTAATAATATCAACCCATGCTCAAACTGAATAATAAGATCGACATTTTGTTGCGTTTTACTTTCATTAATTTTAGATTAAATATAATTGCGTAAATTTTAATTTCACCATACTGATATATCATATAATAGTAAAATGATCAATGTCTGGTAAATATAAATATCTCACAGTTCTTGACAATAAGATAGACAGAGGCAAGACAGACACATTTTGCATATTTCGCAGAGTGCATTAATGCCATGCGCAAAATCGCAACTCGAATTTATTTTACTTTGAAATAGACGCGCCGGGGGTTAAATTTAACAAGGGAAGGATCTCTCTTTCGGTTCGTCCTGCCTGGATGGATTCATCCAAACGGCGCGCGCGCGCGCACGCAAACGATTTGCCCTCTCGTTGAGAAACTTTAAGACAACTCGTTACGAAGCGACCGTCGTCGTCGCCGTCGTCGTTCGCCGATTTCAACCGGCCTGACTGTTTCGCGAACGTCAAATCCTCGGAGGCTGTAAAGCAGACTTTGCGCTTCGCGGGAGCACTGTTGAACGACGTCATAATAATGATAATTATTATTATAAGTTTGTGCAAGACGTCTGCGCGTCACCCAAAGTTTGACGTTAATGCGGCACCGTGCGGAATTAACGTCGACTTGGTCTTCTCGAGACTTGATTCTCTGAGATTTGCTCTCGCAACGATCCGCGCGAAGATATTCCGGTTTAGCGAGTTAATACGTAACAACTAGTTTCCATGACGAATTTAGTTTGTCGGGCATTCAACATATCCGATGGTGATAGAAGCAAAACTACGAAAATTGTTTGAAACTCGCGACATTTTCAGCGGCCATTCGAAACTCATCTCTAGCACACGATAAAAATTATATCACGATCTTTTTAGTTGAAATAATATTACTGAAATTGTCTCGCAAGTTTTATTCTATAAAAATTCAGCAGATTGCACCCGATCAAATAGAAATATTTTCATCGTCCGCCGCAAATCACGTTTATGAACTAAAAGAGGAGTTTTGGACTCTGCGGTTGAGATCAAAATGGCTGAAGTGGATATTATTTCTAGCTTGAGAGCGATATGATGAAAAATAAACTGGTATACGTTCTCATTGCTGTATGTTAAATCTACCGTGCGCCTTCCGTCATTTTCTGTATCTGTAAAACACGTCGCGATAAATTGAGTTAAACTACAGATATGTCAATCACGTTATTCGCCGTTACCAAATCGCGCTTATTGTTAGTGCCGCAAAGTGCACGGTCAATAGAGAGAATTTACACCGAGCGCACACCAAGCTTCGAATGTGGATAAATGAAGAAATTAAAATAAAAGAAAGGAAAGAAAATCGATTTCTTTTCATATTACTCCGACAAATTTCGATTAAACGACGCCATTACGAAATTACCGCGGGCACATGGTCACTCGCCTTACCATTCGGTATTATCCGTTAATGGAATGCGCGAGCTTGCGGTAGGTCTATATACACGAATGGCTCCTGAATGAGTCGAATGCGCGCGTAATGATTAAAAATCCGCGCGAGGCGCCGCGCCGCCGCGCGAAAATGAACTCTTTTTGCGACCTAAACTTCACAGTCGTGAATAAGTTTTCTTTTTATATTACTCTAACAATCTTCTCTCGCTTCCTGCGCCGCACGAGCGAGCCTGCTTCTACGTTTCAGAACCGATAAACTCGTCTTGTGTCACTGATAATTATCTTTTCCATTACCGCAAAAATGAATAATATAGTTCCATTATATCGGCGAGGCATTGTCCAGTGAATAAAGTGCTTGCAGCCAGACAGACCTTGATTAAGATGGCTCGATAATTGACACGAGGTCAACCTTTCTTTTTTGCCAACTGAATGAAAAACCGGTTATCAAAATCTAATATTATAAAGTCACGACGGGGATATCCCGCTGTCCACGGTTAATTTAATTTCGCTCGCTACATTTCCTCGATTCATCGCGCGATCCGGCGATATAGTCGTGAGTCATCGCTAGCTGACTATAGCCGCTCAGAATTATCGGTCGCACGAGGCATTATGGGAGCAACTGCGCAAAACATTAAAGTAGATAATTCATAATACCGTGTCGACTTGAGGAAATTATATGAGTTCTGCGACCTTTCCCTGTATCGATCCTAAGACCACCGACGGCGACAGTTCGTTGGCGCTAAAATATTCCGCAATAGTGACTTGGGCAACAAAATCAATTCAGATCCGAAAAAAAGATCCATTTTGTATGAATTTTACAGTGTGTTACCATAAATAAGTAACTTGAAATGAACATACGATTCTTAAACAGAACTGCTCTTCATTAAAATTAGAAGAAATAGGAATATTTAATTATAATTAGTTTATCTATCTAAAAATAACGTGAAATTTGCCAACTTTCACTGTCATCATTTTTTTTATTATTCGATTAACGTACCACTTTCACAGCTTCTCTTGCTTTGCGTGCGGCTTTTTTTAACTCACCTGCAACAGAATAAATATCACACAGTTAGACACAGATACATCGAAGGTACATATATATTTTTTTAAATTGTCGAGTGTAATCGAGAAGTATTTGTGTTTGAAAAAAAAAATTCAACGTCACAACACGCGAATATCACGTGACCCATCAACCTGTTTTTTTTTTTTTTTTCTTAAAAGGCTGTCGTTTTCCTAAGGTTAAATAACGTTTTGGTGTGGACATTTAACCCCTCACATGCAGCCGCGCGTATTCTACCCGGAAAACCACAGACCGTTCTTGAATTTCAACTCGCGTCGAGCGTATTATCGTGCGCGGCGCGTTGCCGGCACGTAGCAACCCCCCCGATTCTTATCGCCGCCTTGTAACGTATTGCGAAACTATAATAATTACACAGCGTTAAGCTAAAAGCATGAACTGTTAGATATTTCGCGCTTGCACGATGCGTTTAACGTCCTTCACGCGATCGATGCAATCTCCAAGAAGTTCCGTCTAATTCCCGACGGGAAAGTCTTCACTCTCTCTTGACTCTCTTCACTCTGTCATCATTCAATTTTCGTCTTATCTCTAATAAAAGATAAACATAACGTCTTCTGAAATGCATTGGTCGTACGGTTTAATACGACAGCTATTAGCTCAAGATAATCTAGATAAGATGGATATGTCTAAATTCAAAGATAAATAAATTTAATAAGTTTTTGACGATAAATGCGACGTAATAGAAAAGTAATAAAAAATATGTCGTAATATATTAATAGTATTTATTTTGAAGGTGACTTTATTAAAATTGAAGGAATCTTGTTAAAAAAAGAAAATATATGTTTTAATAAGATTCTTCTAAATTGAGTGGTCATTTTTTTAAATAATTGCTTAATGTATCTACATTGCAGTTTTTTTGTAATTATATTTTGTTAAAATAATTTGACTTATCACAATGTTTTTAATAAAAGACCTGTATGTATATAGAAATAAACTAGAATAATATTTTTACGAAGCACGACAAAACTCCATATAAATCTGACGAGCAATTTAACCGCGTTCACGAAAAAAATACGTGTTTTTCCACGAGAGCATTTTCCTTTTGCTTTTCGACGTGATTCCACAGCTTAACCCGCGTTGCAATATGCAATGCACTTGGGTAACACGTCGCCGGCGCGGGTCGCAATAGCTGGCGGCTGCAAGGGATAGTAGCTGGCGAATGGCCAGCCTCCGATATACCGCGCGTGTTTCTTCGCCAGCATTTGCATACCGAAACCCCTAAAGTGTGAAACTATTGCCGGTAAAGCCGATCCGCAGATTGCAGATTAAACGGATGTTCGCGCGCGGTTCTGAACACGCCGCCTTCCTTTCTTATACTGCCGTAAATGATAAGCGACACTCAAGCCAGACTATTTTGTTCCGTTATTTTGCGCCGGCACGTCGATCGTTATACCGCGCATTCGTGAGTCACATCGCACGCTTCAATCGATGGTGAATATCGTTGTTACATAATTTTCGACTCAAAGTTATAACAAACGAAAGAAAGTAAATAGGATCTCACTAACTTTAATAATGGAGAGATGCTATTTGATAATGATAAATGGTGGCTGTTTTTATAAGCAAAGAGATCTGTTTCTAGTAATATACTGGTAAATGTAAGTAAATATTATAATTAAGTTCTGGTATTTAATGCTAAAGAGATATGACATAAACATACAAGTATGTTGTGCGACGTGTCTTAACATGTCGATTATACAATATCGTAACTTTACTCGTCATACGGTGCATCCGTTTTGGTTAAAGCATTACACCACCTAAACAACATTAGGCGAAGTTACTGCACAGAATTCACGGCGTATCCATGTACCGCACCTCAATTTTGCGATGTGATTATAATCGCAAGTTCGCGCGACGACTAAGACGACAACGACGACGGGCGCGATACGCGCGCGAATTGTAATTCAATTAGCAGCTCTAAAACTTTGCCCCGCTCGATGCAACTACCGGAAACATTTTCGGCAAACGACCGAGAAGCGATGAGCTCACTTTGGGAGATACGTGGGAGGGGTAACACGTGTTACTGTTCATATTCGCTGAGAGACAAGCGCGAGTTAGCGGAATTATATCGGGACCGCACCGACGCGCGACACGACGCGACGGCGCGGCGGGGGAATCTTCCGCGGTTAGAACGCCGTTGAGTTATTAGCTGTTTCCCTTCAGAATTAGCACCAAATTAGCATACCATTAAGGCTGCCCGCACGCACGCAGGTTACTCGATAATCCCCTAATCCCGGAGTTTATCTTCGCGTGATCCTATTACCGCCAGTGAAATTCACCGCGAAGCACCGACGGAGTCTTCGAGCAGCGCGACGGGCATTATCGTTTTTGAAGGCACGTACTACGCGCGAGGTATATGCACGGGAGATATGCACGCGCAAACGGCGCCCACTTTCAATTATCACGCGTACGTATGCGTGCGTGTGTGCATTGCTAACCGCCGACCGGGCCTTCGCAAAGCTTCGAGAATGCCGGTATTAGCGACTCTATTATTTTATGCGACTGAACGCGCGAAACGGTATTTGTCGAGCGCAAACCTTCGCGGCCGCAACGAGCTTGGGTAATAAAAAAAGACTTTCTCGCTAATGAGAACAAATTACGCGCGATACTTTCAAGTACTCGGTGCTGGTGTTAATTACGATGTCATAATGATAAAGATGCGCGGGTGCGTCAAGATTTGCTGCAACGAGCTGATCCGCAATTATACCGCTTATTTGCGCATGCACGATCCTCGAGTATAATTATGAAAGAATGTACAATATACAGAGAAACTTTATTGTTCATTTTTCTAAATTGGATGGCAGAAATATACAGTGTAATGAGATAAATTACAAATTAAAAATTGTATTATCTTGAATGATAAATCTTGATTGATGCGAACAGAAACTTTTAAAAATAGCAGCGCTGAAAAAAATGTGGGATCTTCGATAAACATATTTAATAGTAAAATGTTATTTCCTTGTAAAAATTTAACTGACTTTTAGTTGTGTAATTTTTAAAATTTAAGCTTTGATTTTTAATAGTTTATACCTCAAAATGTTCTAATATATTTTGTGATATCTTTCCTGAACAGAAATTATTTCATATTTCGAATAATTCACCAAGGAATAATTGCCCCGGAAGGCAAACTACTGTTTCCATATAACTATGAGTAGATAACATAAAGTTTACGACCAAAAGATCTTTGAAAATCACTTTGCGAACGATACGTCCGAGACACATTGCTCAGCGGCTATGTGATGTTCGGTCAAGGTTCATCCACTGGCGAGCAGGCCCCCGCTACTCCTTAGCTGGAAAGCGTTAACTTAGAATTATGTACGAAGAGGTCCTTGGTGTACGGAATGGATGCACTCCGGCAATTCACTTCGTGCCTCACTTGAGTGCAAAGGTCGTGAACGAGCCTCTGGCAGTACGTCGGGAACCTGACCCAGCGGCTATATCTGCCGTAGCATTAAACGAGGGTGCTAATTTCAGACGGAAGCCTTCCGGCAGAATCTACTTGCTTCCCGAAGTTTCAAGGTCTCCTCCGGGAGATCTTCCGGCACGGATATTAGGCGCGGGCTGCGCATCCCACTTTGACGATGATCCAAATGTGTCTAATGAGATAATGGCGGAAATAATGTAACACGCGACAATGTTCGGCTGCTTATTAATTTTCGCGGCGGGATGAAATTCGTCGCACTTAAAAGTAAAGCGGAAATGCGAGCGCGTTAAGATAAGATACGGTTCTACAAAAGTTCTCGCGGTGTTTCGCGTTACGGTAGCGACTGTGGTCGCGCGCTTTTCACACTGCGGCGAAATAAGCAAGCCAAAAAGTTTCCGGATCGCATTAGAAGTCGACCGGTTGAGAGTAGGGCCATCAGGCTAAGGCGTTAATTCTACCGCGAAGTGGAACGCCACCCGGGGGATGCTTTCGAGGACGAAATATACGCATACCCCCCAAATCCTGCCCCGGCAGATCCCGACAATTCCTTTGCTAGCAGCAACATTTAATCCACCCCGCTCCCGGAAGTACCTCTAGTCGTCGTCGCTCGGCTCTTAGCTCAGTCCTTAGAACGGAGTTTAGTCCTGGGTCACGTCTAACACGCCTCTGGGTCGTCGTAATTAGGATTCAGCCCGGTTCGGCTCCGCCCCTTTCTAGATTTATCCCTCTTTCGGAGGGCCTGCCCTCCGCTCTTTGAATCCTTGGCACCAAAGTTTGCACTTTCCTCGCGAACGCGCGCCACCGTTCTTCTCGCGTCCTTTGAGTGGTGTGTGTGCTTCTCTCCTCCCTCCCTTCCTCCCAAACGGAATTCTCGCGCCGCGCTCTCGCCTAGGCGGGCCGTCAGTAATCGAACGCGCTTATCAGGAAATCACGTAGGGTGAGTTTATCTTATTCGCTCGTTATCTCGAGCATTAGCCGTGATTTAAAGCCGACTTCGCCGATAATGCGAGATCCCGACTAAACGCTAGTTTGAATTCGAAGACGAGCTGTAGGTTTCTCCACATGCGGTTTTATTGGAAATACATTAATGGTAATGAACAAAGAATGCAAACGTCTTAAACGCGTTTTTCTATGTTACATTTTTATAAGGCAATCAAAGAAGTTTAACACTAGAACTACCAAGGGAGTGAAAATAATCCGTTTGACATTTTTTAATAATTTATTACTCATTTTTAAAACATCTTTTAGTGAAATGTTCCCTGACTTTTATTGAAATTACATAGATAATCAACTTTATTAATTTGTTTTCTCTTTTCTTTTCTAAAATTTCTTCGGTAGAAATAAATATAGATTAATCTCCGGTAGTTCTATTGTTAATGTTCTCTATTTAAAATTTAACCGTTCAAAAAAATACATGTTTTTCGAGCAAGCTTAAATATAATTAATTTACTAAGAATTAGATTTTCACATTTTCTCTTCTCTTGATTGATTTGTATTATAATAATACATTGATACTAAAGGTTACTACATCTTCAGTACCTATATATATAGCATATTCGTTTAAATTTTTATTTACTCTCCAGTTTTTTAAAGAAATTTTTGTAGTCTGCCAGTTTAAAAAATAGAAACCTCTATTGATTCCTTTTATTATACTTTATGAAAGCTATGTGACTTCGCAATCGAGTTTCCATGTTCGATTGTGCACAAGCATTCTAAATGAGTCGCGAAAACGAATCGGCGAGCGCAACACGCTGGCTGCCAGAGATTTGAATTTCAACGAAAGCATCTCGGACCGGCGCGGCGCGGCGCGTTCACCTTACGAGCCGCATAGTAAGAGGATTCACTACCCTTCGCCCGCTATCTCGAGAATCGTCGGTTCATCGGAAACAAATAGATCTCAAGCGCGATGGCGCGGTTTCGCAGCAAGTTCGGCGATGGTTGCGCGGCTCTGTCAGATACCGCGCGTTCACGGCGGAGGTATCCACTTATCCAATACTCCCGTCTATCGCGATTTAATCAAAAGGGGAAGCGCACGTACTCGTCCATCCTTCGAATATGAGTGTGCGAGTCCGGTTTGAGAGAAACGGAAAATACAAAGTCTGTACAGAAAATACTGAATTTTACCATTCAGACAATTGCAAGTATAGAAATGTAATAAAAATTAATTTAATGGACATCATTATATTGTTAATATAGTCCTGCTCTTATTAAGTATAATGCAGCTATTTATACCTCAAAGAGAAAAAAGCGTCTTTGAAAATATATTTATTACAATTTCTTGATTCAATAGAAGGAATATGTTCAGAAGATATTTGACATCAATTTTCTAAAAATATATCATACAAAATATATCTTAAGTGAGCTTTATGGTGCTGAATAAATCACAATTTTTAGATTAAAACATTGTCTAAATCATTTCTCTTCGCACATCTGCGAATGCCGAGTTCGCTATAATTTGTCGAACCTATATAAATTTCCGAAGCGATCTGCATCAACCTGACTTCTCTCCCAGATTTCCTCTCGAGAGAATTGACCCAGGGCATACCCCGAATCGCGCAAAATATATTATCTTTTATGGGTTGCACCTAAGCGGCTCTCTAATGCCTTTTATCCGATAAAGGAAGAAGGGAAGAACGAAGGGATAGCGCACGCGAGGTTAGGCAGAGAGAAAAGGTATGCCCGAAAACTGCCGTAAATCGTCGAATGTGAAGTCCACTTGAATTTGGCGGTGAATTTCCAAGCACACACTAAGGCTCGCAGTAAAGAATGAAAAAAAGGAGTTGAACGTTTCTGGGATTTCCAATGCCCAATCTTAAAGCTGGTTGGTGTTATTCAAACCCAAGTAACATCGAAGTAACAAATAATCATTATCCTACATAATTTCCTTTTTTATTAGTTATATAAATAAAAAATAATTATATATAACAAGACTGTTTTTTGTTTTTGAAACCCTTGAAGTTCATGAAACGCTTCTCCTTTATTTATAATTTTTATATTTTCTAGTGGTAAAAATTAAAAATTTTAAAATAAAAAATTAATTTAGAAAAACAGTTTATCAGCTTTCTTATCAATTAAAAAATATATTTCAAAGATTTTCAATCTTTTATCATATCTGAACGTTTCAACCTCAGAGCACGTAATACGAAATATGCGAGAAAATGTCACTGCAATAAGAATATCGATTTCAATATTATATGCTTATCATCGTTTATCGACAACGATACGCAAAGCTGATGCACGCCAAACTCGGTTGTGAACGTTCTTTGTTTTGAGTGAAAGCTCGCCCGCGTTTATTTTCAGCATCAACTGTTTCGGAATTTGCTGTACCAAGCCCTTCGGGACGTGGTTGTATGCGAAATCACCTAGTCAAGTATACGGTACACGAATCTATACGTCTTTATTGAAATAACACACGTAGCTCGTGCTACTTTCTAAAAAAGCTCTTCGAAAGCCATCGTCTACGATATAGTTGTTTGACATACTGCACTTTATTTTATCTGTTTTAAAATAATGTCTGTCACGATAGGAATATGTCAAAGCAAATTTCGTCGCGCATATTATCAATAACTTCTCACGAGCGCGTCACAGAAAAAAAGACAGATTTTTATAAAAGTTCTTCAGAATAAAAAGTTGCAAACTTGTGAAGAGAAAGAGCTACATCATTAAAAAAAAATATATTCTTCTCAGAATAGATATGTAAAAGAATAAGAAATCTTAAAAAATGACGTTGATTTTGTCACGCAAGAAAATTGATGAGCTAAAGAATTAAATATCATTATACCTAATTTGTTAAATTATATTTCTGTTAAGATAAAAAATATTCATTTAATACGTTCGCTACTACGGTAACATTGAAAAAGCCTCAGCTACATTTTTAATAGTTTTATCTAATATAGTCCATGTTTAATTATGTACGCATAGAATGTATTGAAGAGGCCAGCTTTTAATGTCCTAAATAACGAGTCGCACATGTGTAACATTAGTCTCCGACGAGAGATCGGTGCGTCACATATGTGACGCATGGTAACGAATGTTAAAATTAGACGGAGGATAAATATTTGTAAGGAATGTGAATTTCGTGCATCAACCAGCGTTGTTTTTACTTCCCTTGCACATTCGCATACATTCGAGAATATACAAATAACATATCGGAATGGTACATGTTATACATTTCTTCGTTTTGAGTGGACATGTGTCATTGTTGAAGAGAGAGAGAGAGAGAGAGAGAGAGAGAGAGATCTTAATTTTTTAAATCATAAAAACACTCGTAAATATGAATAAAGCGAAATTAGGGTACGCGTGGAAACACGGTTTTACAACGGAGGGCGCTAACTGCGCACGTGTGAATTTTTATCGTTTCACCTTTCCACGAATAACATGAATCCATGATGTGCATATACATATCGTGATATTTCGTATAAACATGAGAGGATTTATTTCCGTGTTACCGTAAGATCTATTTATAACGCGCACATGCTCGTTACCCAGCAAATTCATTAATTCGTTAATGATTCAGTATCCTGATTAATGGTCTTCTGCGCAATTTCGTATCTACAATATTCGTATCTACAATAAAAACATATTCGTTCGGTGATCACGGCTGATGACAGTGATAATTACAACGCGACAATATGGAAAATAACCTGCAAAAGGGGTAAAAGTTGAAGGTATAATGAGGTTAAACGAGCCGATAACTAGGTTGATCATGATTGAGCGATTTTTATTTGCAACGTAACGGAGATGCTTATGGAAGAGAGGTGATCCAGTTATGTTTTCCGTTCTTCATCAGTTTGTTTATCACGACAGCTTTTCTTTCTCTTTCTCGCGCGCGCTACTTTCCGCGCGTTTTCTCGTAAATCCTATAACCCGCGATGTAGTGCCGCGCGACTTTGCACGACTCGCGTGCACGAAATCGTACGATCGAAAGAACCGTTTTGTTTTACAAGGCTTCACGTTCGTACAAAATGTATTACGGATACAATATACAATAGACGTACGCTGCAGAGCTTTCGCAGACGTAAATTAACAACTGAATTGATAATCGCGTCTTCGCGCGTAATCCGACAAGGGTTAAAATTACGACATTCGACCCGCGGCACGCTCTTCGTTTCCGTGGACAGATAAAGGGAAGATGGGGGTCGGTCAGCCCTCTATTCACGGTATACGCTCCCCCCGCTGTAACGATAGCTATGCTATGCAACGGCGACACAGTTGCATCCGCGCCACGTGCAACAATGCAATCGTACGCACTGGTAATAACTGGACGATATACGAGCCCCGCGGTCTCGCGTTACGCATGTATGATTACCGCGGTAAGCGTTGCGTGGCACACACTCTGTGAACCAGCCTGTGACGCACCTCCTGACTCCGCCGCCATCATCCGCTCCCCTCCCCCCTCCCCTCCCCCCCTATACCGCCTGTAATTACTCACGCGGCCACTGTATTTCCATCCCACGGGCTGATTGTGAAAATCGCGCTGGGAATTCAGCAGAAGGACAATATCAGAGAGGAGACGGCGCTCATTTTACGCGCGCTATCCTCACGCTCTCGCGAGCCGACAATTGTGCTAATATACACAGAGGTACATAGGTAACCCTGATGTATAAAACAAGGCGTAACGGATATCTCGTACTTTTATATTCATTAAAAAGTGCATATTTGCGCGTGATTCGCGCGACTTTAAATATTGCGACATTAATTTGCGTGCTTTTTATGTCGTAACTGAAAATCTGTTCACGCTATAACTATCGTGAAAATTATTATATTAAATTGTACGATTCGTTATTTAAGTTCCGATTTTTTTCGTTTTCTAAATTGCATAACTGCTTGTTTTGTCGAAAAATTAGATTATTAGTTATATTATTAGAGCAAAGATTGTTGCCTGATGGGTTAGCTATTACGTTTCCGGATTTAATATGCATTTAAGCATATTTAAGATTAAAGCACTTTCCATTTGTTATTTGTTTGTTCAAGGGAATTAATAGACCATTTGCATAGACGGTAAGGATGATAGATGGTCGAACAACTTCTCCCGTTCAAATATTTAGACGCGCGATTAAATCGTTTGAGTATTAATACCGAGTGGAAATCTGTCTCAACCGTAAAATCCGTAATCGCATTTTTATAATGCGTTTATTCTGTCGCCGCTGCAATAACATCGACGAGGCTAGACATATTTTTGACAAAAATCGAATAAATTGCATTCGTCTCTTCGTACAAAAATACAAGCGGTCTCGAAATCGGATAAAAGCGGGGAGTATCATCAGACGCAAGTGGCTTTTGGAATAGACAATGAGGAGCACAATTTCCCTCGCGCGACTCGCGGTTACACTCCGCATAAAATCTGTTTACACAGCTGGGAAACACACCCTCTGCGCTCGGTCCAAGTGCCGCGAGGGGCACTTCGTGGGCGCCGCGACACCGGCGCGGCGATCGACCAACATCCTCGGAATTTTATTAGCCGGAAGAAGAGAGGCAGAGAGCTCGAAGATTCATCTTCCTTCCGGGTTTACCCGGGATTGCCCCTCTGTGTTTTATAGATACGTCTCTTGGATATACAGCGCATAGAGAACATTCGCCCAAGTAACAGCAGATGCATCAATTTCGAAAGATGCTCGCTTTTATTATAATCAGCCGTCTTCCCTCAGTCTTCGAGGAAGAATAAATAAAATATACGTATGCGCATGTATATTTCTCATGTTTTGTCAAATATCATTTAGAAAAATTTTAATGCACTACTGAAATCGAGTCATTATAAAACTGAAATTTTATTAGCAAAATTGGGCGAATTTACTTAGAATTTATGTTATATAAAGTTATATTGTAACACTTTTTAAATCTCACATAATGGAAATCAAGATTCAATATTTACATAATTATCGATGCGTGTAATTATTCTCTCGTGGACCCTTTTGTGTATAGCGTGTTGTATAATGCATTCGTACAAAAGTTACGACGTATACGCGGCATCGTATACTTTCGAGTTTTATTGGGATGGAAGTGGAAGAATATTAGCATGAGAAAGTTCAGCTTCCGATCTCGCGAGCACCTCGCGATTTGGCCCGGCAAGAATTTACGGGCTTCCACCGGAATTGTTAAGTCAGAATAATTTACCGCGTGGATTTACGATTGCGAAGAAGTTAATCGAACTCTGGATTGTGTTCTTTATCTTTGCTTTATTACCGGCCGGCTCACTCAGAAAGGCAATAAAACTTACATTCACGTTGACTACGATTCTCCCATAAGTCATAAAACTGTCAGAATGATATGTTAAATGCGATGGAACGTTTACATCCCACTAAATACGGCTTAGAACGAATAACGTTGTCATTAACGTCAGAAAATTAATTTCGTAAACTGTCGGGCGTCGGGTGTAACGACGTATAATATAGGATGTATGTGTGCATGCTCTTTAGCCCAAGACAAGGGTTGTATTTTATTAGCCGAAGAAGATGAAATTTGCATGAGATCCCTGAACTTTCGTCCACACCGTCTCGACCCGGCGATTCTACCTTTGTGGACCGCAAAGTTGCTCCTAAGTTACGACCTAAACTTTCGCGCGAGTTGACAGATTTATCACGCGCGTAGACGCAATAAGGAGCAGGTAAACGCGAATACACCGACGTCCTGCTTAACATAATATAAATCTTACGCGACATGGATATATTTTATACCGCTTTGATTCAATATTTTCGAAAGGAAATGCACTAGCAGCTGAATTAAGAGATGCTGCAGCACATCTCTATTTCTCACACCAAACACACATGTACGTACATGCATGAATATAATAAATTAAATTTTTCGTGATGTCTTCCTCGTAGTAAAAATTACATTAACTTGACATTTTTTAAATATAATTATATAATGTGTGGTTGATACAAAAATTAATAATAATAAAAAGTTGCAACGCTATCATATTTGTTTTACCCATAAAAACAATCTAATTTTGACATACATACGTAATACATAACGATATATTAATTTGGTAAATTTATAATTAATTAATAAACAATAATCTCTACGATCTATATGTATTTTTTCATCATGGCAAATTGAAGGTTTATTAATCCTTAGGACATATTTCAGCGTACATATTTCATTAGATATTTCCTGATAAAAAATATTTTTATCTCTTCTCCCGAACAGTTTTTGTTGAAAACTACGACGTGTGTACGTATTATGATATGAGATATTTATCTAATTTTCCATTAAATTATCAAATATTTAATCTACATGAATACTAGCATACTTTTCAATATTTTATGTTACGAACAAAAACGTAAAATGTGAAAACATTTCCATGATCATGAAAGTTGTATTCAGAAATTGTATTCAATTATAATAACAGAATAAGTAAAATCTACATGAATTTAAATTGCAGTTATCGTTACATATTATTAAATTACCATGAATAATTTCGCCTTTAATATATATATAGTTTATTAACTTTAGCCAAAAACAGCCAGGAAGTAATTTCGCCTTTTATAAATCTTACTCATTTTTATCACAATACGTACATCATAAATATTTTTTTTAATGAGGTTCTCTAGGAGAAACTCATCAAATTTTTAAAGCTTACCTACACTGTTGGAAAATTTTTGTAGTTTTGTTAAAAAAGATCCTTGTTAAAATTTTTGTGTAAAATAATCAACACATACATGTGTAGATTTAACATATGTCTGCTATGTTAATTAAACTTAACAAATTTAAAATGTAAAATTATTAAAATAATTTAAAAAATGTGTTAATGTAACACAATTTGAACGTATTTATTAAATGTGTTAAAATTTACGGAAAAAAAGTATTGATTTTACTCTATAACATAAGTGGGAATAAAAATTTAACAAAAAAGAGTGTTGATTTTATCTTACAATCTTAACTTCAACATAAAAGTTATGTTAATTGTTACACATAATTAACCTCAAATTACGATCAGAATTTTCTTTCTGTTGAAATATTTTAACATAGTATCGGTGCATTTAACACATCCATGATATTATGTTAAATTAACACAAAAATTTGAGTGGACCGTTTGGGACATGTGATTTATGTTATATTTAACACAAATTTTCCAACAGTGTATATATCCCTTATGTATCCATAGATGTATAGTAATTTGCATTAGCACCGTTCTTCCGGTTTGGAGGGACATATCCTGTCGTGCGTATTCGCGTCTTGCGGAATTACGAGAGCGGAAGATTTGTCCCGGGCGATAGATTTATCGCGGACGTACACACACTGACGGTATGGGGGTAATTCCGAATGCATGGTCGAGCAAGATTAAGGGGAAATCCCGCGTGGGCATTCGCAGCGAAGGGTGCGCGCCCGCGCGCGATTCTTTAGCGCTTGTTCCGCGCGACGGCTTAAATATCCATCAAAAGGGTGTTTCAAGATCCATGCTCGCCCCGGGGGGTTGCGAAAAACTTCCGCCGGAAGCTGTTTAGAGTTCCGACGAGTGTCAACAAAATGGACCGAATCGACCCTGAAGAAATCCACCGAAAAGCCAACACAGCGGAGTAAAGAGCGGGCGAACCGGATTCGTATATACTCACTGATGTTTACTTCGCTGCCAGTACTTGCGGGATTTCGCCGTATACTCAGTTTAGGGGCCACTTATCTGACTGGTCTCTCTCTCTCCCCCCGCGGCAGAGAACTTTTCCGAAAGCGCGCAGTTAACTCGTCGAGTAAGGAATGGTCACTAAAGATTTCGAACGTTTTTACGTCTGCAGTTTCTGTCCAGTGAAACGCAATTATACCGAAATTATTATAAGATACTTGTAAACAAAATCGTAAGATATTTATATTTCATTCTCTATGTTCAAAATCCGCAAAGTCCAAAATTTTCTATTATTCCAAAATTTTGTACAAGTTTCTACATACCCAAAATTTGCGATCCGTTCGAATAATTTTATCCATCAACTAAACGAATTCACGAATTAGATTTCCCGCTGGAAAATTCGACCTTCCCTCGGTCGAATTTTTTAACGAACGGCACAGCGAACGGCGGGTCGCACCAAAAAGCGATCGCGTTCATTTCGGGCGCCGTTCCTCTTTGTCGCGTCACTCGGCGCGCAATTGGCCGAATAAACGGGGATCCTCCTCGGCGTTCAATTTCATCAAAGCCCCGGCTCGCCGTTGAGAATGCTATTTTCCCAACGAAAGTTCGGGCGCAGGGTAAACTTTCGTCGTCGCCGTTTGGTCGTCGATGCTCGATACAAATAAGCCCACGGTCGTTTTGTCTTTACGACGCCGCGCAAAGACGAGTGCGACGACAGTCCGTCCCGAAATCGGACATTTTTCCCCGGTACAGCTGACCCATAAACCCCACCCTGTCCCCTCGATAAACACGTAATGCCGAACTGCGTCGCGTAATAAAATTCCACGTGAAATCCGCAACGTGGCATATGCGCGTCGGAAGCGCACGCACGCGCAAGTTATATGCTGATTTTACGATGGACATTGACGCGAAAGTGCGTCATGTGTATCGCGAATATCTGCGTGTTATCGTAAGACGATATACCGTCACATCGATTCTCCACGTCGACGAATCCGCAGAGATAATGTCGTCTCGAGCGCGACTATTACGATTGTTTACAACCTATGTGCCCTATTTATTTTGCGAATGCGAGAAATGTGAAAAATGCCGAAAGAAATAGGTGTATTTTAGCATAACATAAAATTTCATCTCTTCAATCTTCGAAATCTGTATATAGTTGTTAGGTACGCATATGACTCAATAAGGGAGCGAAAAGGGAGCGTAAAGTCCAGATTTCTGTATTCTGATTTTCCGTTTATCTAAACGTATTATCAGCATTCAACGATACTTCTTACTTCGACGTGACATTTATGTTATATACCTTTCTGCTTTCGAATCGCCTTTTCATGTAGCGGGGGCAAGCAGTATCGTAATTTCGCTGTGCCATCCGTTTCTTGCGCTCCACCCAAGTTAGAGGAACGAGAAACGGGAAGGATTGTCGATCTTCCTCGTCGCGGTTTCATTTGTAAAATTTAAAAAACACTGCACCGAGACAATGCGCCTGCCGCGCAGCAAGCGGAAGTAGCCTCCCGTTAAAACGAGGTCAACGCCGGCGCCGGTCCTGCTGGCTGCGCACACCGCGTGCCACGTGTGTCGCATAAATAACGTCGGTTTACATTTTTACGACGCTCCCGAATGGATGCTATACGCAGTCATTTATCCGTCGAGGGTTCTCCGCGGGATTACGACACAGCGCGCGGGACAAGAGAGCGGAGACGTAAGAGAGCGACTCGATGTAAGTTGTTGCGCTCGATAGTTACCGAGATGTGCGAAACTGTTTTAACAAATTAGAAACTGTTTGAAAAAGCTACGAAAATTTTGCGAAAAGAAAATGTCCATGTTCTAAGAAAAATAAATCAAAGAGTTAATAAGACAAGCAAACCCTAAAAAAATTCGCTGTGAAGCTCTTTTACAGAAAAAAATATTGTATTTAATATGACTGCATTTGTGGATGTTAAATTTTAACAGTAATAAAATATTAATATTAATTACCAGTGGGTATAGTAAGTAAGTATTGTTGTCCTTTATTATAATGATTTTTATTTGCAAGTATTTGTCTCTCTGTTTCCTCAGATTAATTAAAGAATAATTATAATAATTTCCGAATAATTTCCATGCCTCGGAAATTTTTAAAATTATGAAGATAATACACAAGAAGAGAACACGCGCCCGTTATATGCCGACGAAATAACTTAAACTCGCGGGAAGTGCGGAAATATTATTTACGGATAAAAGCTCGGGCAGAAGCGCCAAACGGAATTGTACCCACGGCTTCTTTATGTCGCTGTATAATGACTATCCTCCGTGCACGAGACACGACTTCACCATTATTACTTCCGGAACGTTCATATATACGGAGTGTTTTCTGTCGTTACTATCCCGCCATTGTCATCTAGATTTATTGAAGTATTTGGAGTCAATCTCTTCCTGTATAATTTCCTGTTAAAATCTCCAGATTTTGCACTTTTCATATTTTCTCATTAAGATTAAGTACTTCTATAACTTTAAAGAGTTTAAAGGGTTTCAAACAACTCTCTTTATTGATAAAAACATTGCAACAAACATTTTTTTTCAATTATTAAGTAAATTATTATTAATAGGCAAATATTCGGTACACTATTATCGTCTTTTCTGCGAATCTTTAAGAATCTTGAGTGTCACAAAATTATATCAAAAGTCATATTTGTTTCTCGCGTAACGTGACAGGTGAGACACTGTCTTCGTGTAGCTATAAAGCTGCATCATGCAATATGAAGTGCAAAAACTGGATATTTTGCGTACTCCGAAAGTTCGATACTCGCGAACGACTCGACCCTATCGTCCACAGCGTCATACATTTAAAGTTTAAGTAGCCGGTATCTCGGACCCGTAAACGTAAATATTGAAACGATTTAAACCGCTTAAAAAATTAACACAATTGACCATTCTTTACCGTAAAATAATCTGTATTTAGTCTTATACCGAGTATTTTCCATGTATTATTTGCTCACAGAATAGAACGCGTTTAATCGAAAAGATTTGCTTGCATACATGTAGTTTTCAGAGAGTGTGTTTCACGCAAAATCTCCAGTGATAAATCATTGTCATGCGCGTTCGCTTAGCACAATACATTTTTCCCCCTTTTTTTTGTAAAACTGATCGAACGTTATTTATAAAATATCGTAGCCGATAACAGTGGCGGACAGTCGTTTATATTCCATCATCGTCCGTTTATTTGCACTCGTGCGAAATCGCAGTTATTCAAACCGCAGATTATAGCTTATCGCGAAATTTTGCCGACAAACGATATACATATATATATATATATGTTTGTTGTGTAGCAAGGCGACACGACAAACTTTATTCAATTGTGCAACTTTATTCAAGGCTGCCAAGGCTCATAATTAAACAACATAATTAAGTAACAATGTTTCATGACAGATAAATAAGATTCTGCAACTCTCTTCCTTATTAACATACAAAACCGTGCAGTATTACAATATTGTTATACCTAAAGTTTATACTAAAAAAATTTTTTTAAATATTAAAAATAAGGATATATACGTAGTTCTCTTTTGTCTATATATTATATAATATTTAATATTATATTGTTTAATGTAATATATGATACGATAATATTCAATTATGTAAGAATTTAATGCATTAGATGCTTAGACCATAATTTAATATTGTATTTCACGCGTCTGTATAATATCGGATTATATTTGTGTGTATCTATATTAATATTTAATATTTAATTTAATATTAATATGTATAATTACTCGCTTAATTGCATTTATATTCGCGCGTTGCAATCTATATTATATCGCGGAAACCACTTCATCATCGCATAATTAATCGGCGAATTACAAGGCGACTTGATAAATCCCGATTTACGTTGAATCCTCTGCTATTTTTTACACAAGATTTCCAGCAGAGCAAACGCAATTGAAAGGATATGCGTGGCCGGCGCGGCGGCGCGGTGTGGCAGACACACGCGTCAAAGCCGGAAGTTCACGCGTATACGTGGATTCAAATTAATTCCCCGTCGTGCGCCGGCTCATTTCACATTCCAGCAGAGCGCGTGGACGCGAATCGTGGTGGCCGAGCGAGTGCCGGAGCCACCTAGAGCGAATTCCCCGCCAAATTGGATACCTCCCCCGGATTTCATAAACCGACTGAAAAACGCGCGCGAACGCTGTTCGTTCTTTCCGTTCGCTTTTTCGCATTATTCGAGAGAGGAGAGTATCATCCTGACTGACCGCACTGCATTCAGAAAGGAAAAAAGGGAAAATGCCCCGTCCTTCGACGACGAAGCGACCGATCGGGCATCGCTCGATTGTCGCCATTCAAGCGCGGATTTTTCATTGATTCCTGCAGACCGAGGCGAACCGATAGAATAGCGTCGAGCACCACCATCCACATAGATGGCACATGTCCATCTCTCTGTTTCAATCCGGACACTGAAATCCCGTTGGACATAATTTTGGCTGAGAGTCAGCGTCGCCGGGTGCTGGAACTCGTTTCATCACGACGAATAAAGATTGTGAATTTGATTTAATATTCGTAAAATAGTACGGAAGAAACGTAAATTCTTCATTTCGACGCACATGATAATTACAGTATGCTCGTTAATGCGTTTAATAGAACTCGTGCACTCGTAACTTAACATCATCGGACGTAGCGTTACGTAAACGATTATCGTTTGTAAAGTTAACTAACAAATTGCCGCAGTTTTGTTAACCCGGATGAATTTAATAATCTTTCGCAGCGCGCAAGCCTGTCAATACTCATTTTCACTGCTCGTTTGTTTGCGTAAGCCCTGCAGTCGATAACCTCGTCATTTATGCGGGTCTATGTTAATCTTCGGATTAAAAGGTATAAAGGAGGGATTCCAGCGAGTATCGATTCCTCACCGACGCGTGGAAAATTATACGCGACGTTGAACGTTGAGGAAATAAGGTCTGCTTCCGCGGAACGAACTCCGTGGAAGAAAAGATATAACGAGTGACTATCGAAAAGGGGGAGCGAGATAATAAAAAGGGACGAGAGAAAGCTGAAAGCGGTGATTGCGATTGCACAAAGGAATTCCGTGGTAATCCATTGGCGAAAGTCATGTTACGTCGTCTGACGAACGATTTTCAGAAGCCGCGCAAAAATTGCGTTCAGTCATGTAGCAGTCGTAATAGATTCAGTCGAACTAGATTTAATTCCCTCTTCAACGTTCCCTTCCTTTCTCTTCTTTCACGATATCCTTTCCTACCAGCAGCTCGAAAATACTTATTGAGATTTTATCTTATGCACATAAATCAACCTCTGTAATCAAGTAATGGTAATATATAGAACAGTAGTTATCAATAACAGTATTAATCGTAGATATATTGCACAAGTTTGTAGCATAACAATCGTTCGTGAATAAAGTTGTATATGGATATAAATCTACAAATAATATATGCAATATAAAATAATATATTTTTCCTGTAAAATTCGCTTATGTGATGAAATAGAATTTGGATAAAGGGAAAAATAGGACAAAAATATAGATGAAAATTCACTGTACAGTAACAACGATATTAAAACATGGTAATAATTAAACCAAGATTAATAAAGATTTCTAAAAGTTGAAGAGCTCTTTTGGCGCGGTAATAAAAAAGCGATTTCTTATCGTTGAAATACTCGTAAGAATCCGTATTTAAAATTGCATAAATTCTATGCGGATGTACTTGGGTAAAGTTCATTGGACTAACTATTATGACGTCAAGAAATGGGAATAATTAAACTAAGATCAAACATTTCTGTAACTTGGTCGAATCTCATAGAAAAAAACGCGGTGATAAAAAAGCAATCTCGGGGAATTAACCGATAGGCGACTGACAGAGATTTCCGACCTAATCTTTAATTAACCTTATCTGGATTCCAATATCCGGAATATTAAAAGTTTGGCAGGAATGGCGGTCGACCGAGTGATGTGTGATTAAATATGGAGCTGATCCCGATAGATTCGTGCGGCTGAATTCATTTTCTCCCCGTTGCGTCCGTCATCTTCATATCGACGGGCTGTCTTCACCGGGTAGCCGACAACCGGGCAAAGATCTCCAAGAAAGAGAGAAAGGGGAAACTACCGGAACGTAAGAAAGAGCAAAATTCGCGATAAAGATTTTACGACACTTCGAGAGGACACCTATTAAAGAACATCTTCGAGTGGCATTGAAACGCTTGCTTGGTCCTCTCGATCCATCGGCGATTCGGACTTCAGCTCTCGTCGTCCGAGGGTTACATCCTGGCGGCACGAGCGATCGTTACGGTCGATTGCTCTCGATTGAAACTTTATCGAACTATCGGAAGTAATTCATGTCAAGTTCGCGTAATAATAATTGTCCATATACGCGATATAAAAATTAATTAATCCTCGGATTCAAGCGGTTCTATAGAGAAATTCTCTCCTTTGTTAATTGCAGTAAAAGTAATGCCGCCGTGATTATACGAATTATCAACGTACAAAAAATGTTATAATAAATATTAATTAAACGGCTATTCTCCACGTATTCCCGACTTTGTCGATTTCCAAGAGTGTAATAATTTTAAAACCTCTCTTCCTTGTTAGTTAGACTTTTATTTTTTACTTAATATTAAGATTTTCTCTTTAAATTAATTCGTCTAATCATTCGTGTAATATCTTATTAATATTATATCATATGTTATGTAAAATGTTTCAGAAATTCTAAGGAAAGCTGCTCATTATTTTTATTAAATACAGATTAAACTGTGATGCTATAGTATATAGATGAAACGTTGGATAATAATACACTTTCTCCATGATAATGGTTATAAAAAAATTTTCATTGGCATGTACCGCATTGCATTGCAAACAAAGAATTGAAAATGATTTTCAAAAAAAAACATGGAAATACGAAAATGTGATTTTCGACGAGCACGGAGCGCCTTCCAATGTCGATAACGATCCCAACTGGTGATATAAAAGGCAGACATGTGCCGGCATGAATCATTATTTAATAACGCGGCGGGAACGCCGAATATCGCGAGATGAAGCGTTCGACGAGCCAATAGGCCGTAAAAAAATCGGGATTCTAGCGCACTGTTGTACCCGGCAACGGCGAACCGCGATGCAGCCGGCGTCGATTATCGACAACCGACGATAATAAATCGCTGCCGCGGGTGCTTTTCCGTCCCACGACGTGTTGCGCGATGCAAGACACGCCGCGCCGAGCGCGGTATCATCAATTATTTCCTGCCGGACGCGTATAAACGCGCGCGCCACGCGCATATCCGCGCGTATTATCCGCGTACGTTGCGCGTCGAGAAGTCGATGAATGCAATTGAGTGGTTTTGGTCCCGAAACGAGAGGCGAACGAAGGGCGACGAAAGAAAGAGAAGGGGATCGGCAGATACGATGATCGCGGAAACGGGAAATAAATCGAGGGCCGCGACGGTGAGAAATTAATACGCTTCGTTGCTGCCGCACTTTCGTCTGACGATCGCGGAGCCATTTAACTGGCACAAATAACCAGCTGCCCGCAAAAAACCACCGACCAACGAGAACATCAACGACCGATCGGAGCGACCGATTAGTTTCACAGACGCCCCGGGATTTCCGTGAGATTTGTCTGCGTTTCTCGCAGTGGTACCTTCCAAGAATCTCTGCTTGGACCTGGGTCACGGTTTAATTGAATCATTCGGAAAACAGAACTCCGAAACTCCATGGAAAGGGAAAATAAAATGTTAAGGGAAAATAAAAAAAAAGATTTATAGTAATTGTTAGTTAGGTACATTTGTTTTTGCAATTTGTTTGCAATTTACGATTTGTAATTGCAATTACTAACAACTAATTGTTAGTAATTGCATTTACAAAATCGAGAAAATATATATATTATTTTTTGAATGTATAATACTTAACGCAATTCCATTTATCGTCCGTTCAACACGTTCGTAATTTATATAGTGTCATTATTTTATATATAATGCACATTATTATATGCATAGTTGAGCAAAAAGTATAATTATTGTCAAATATCAATAAATAATTGTTGCGATGAGAGGCACAAAAATGGAGATAATTGGTTAATTTATCTTAAAATTTATTATTAGTGCCTCACACGCGTTGTTTGTTGCTAGATAATGAATAATTCTGTGTAATTCAAACCGAGCTGGATAGGAAGTTTGGAAAGTCAATGCCTGATGATAGTTTTCCTATTATAACACCACTGGCGTAATTATTGTCCGGTGATTGTTTATGATAATATGCAAGGCATCATATTTAATAATGCATTATTACATCATATAGGATTAATAAATCGACATCGACGAACGCTATAATAACGTTGCGTTTAAATTTTCAAAAATGTACTGTCTAAAAAAAATCTAAAAAAATACTTTTGAATTTTTATAAATTACAATGAATACTATATTCATTATAATTTCTGTCAAATAATTATGCTTTATTCCATACATGTCGACGAGATCATTCAGATATTACGTCGTACGGTCATATTAATATTAATATTAATTTGTAATCGCTATGTTGCCTTTCCAAAATTAAATTGAATATATGTACATGTATTCAGCAATGTGATTACTTTGATTTATTACGGAGATTATGAAATGAGTTTAATCTCACTTGGTCGTATCGCCACAAAGGAATACATAAAATTCTCTGAAAGATTGTGACTTAAGGAGATAAGAAAGCTCCGCCGAATGAATGAAATTTGTCGCGAGCAGGCGCCGGTGCGGAAACTTTAATCGCGGATCACAGGATTCGGCGGCGATATTGCTATTCGTCACGAAAGCAACGTGAGCAACGCTATCTTCGACGCAGTTTCGCGGGGCATAAAGGATGCGACCGTAAATCTCGGCGGGAGCTCATTTCGCTGGCGCAACACAATAGTTCGGCGATGCCGTTGGCCAGAAGTGTGCTCAAAAGGGTACCCGGGAGTACGGCCATTTTATTGTGATACGATTTACGATTTCTCGGACCGGCTGCTGAGCTTTCCGCGTCCCGCGGTACGAATCTTTGGAATTCACTTACGTGGCCTCATATACGGTGAACGGATCCGCATCCGCGAGTCTCTCCGTCGCAAAACTTGCGTTTTGTCCGCTTACCTGCAACAAGAAAAATAAAAAAAGTTATGTCATGAACAAGAAAAAATAAAATTACAGGGTATTATAGATAATAAAAAATGGAACTTTTGCTAAAAGCTGCAATCTGCTAAAATGTTTTACGTTCCTCTCTCATATATCTGTGCACATCACTTATACATTGAAAGAATGCCGATGTATAACTAAAATATAACCAAATCAAAAATGTATAACAATTAAAATATATTGGACAAAATGATATGAGGTTATTATTTTAACTAAAAAGAAAGTTAAAGTTATAAAATCGAATTTAGAAAAATTAAGTAGATACTGTAAATTTTTAATTAGTCAAAAATTCACAAATGTGAAATTTTTAGGATTTTCCCTATGTATTGCCGTAGAGCTATTTTATTTAATATTAAATAGAAATACCAAAAATAGGAAATAGGAAAAATAGTTAATGCTTCACTGAGAAAATATCGTATACCTAATTAATTTTTCAGCCTTTGCAGAAAATACTGAAATAGATTATAAATACCTTATTGTCATATATATATACTATATATCATTTATATGTCAGTTATATGATAGAGTGACATTTATATAATACGCATATTAAAAAATCCCTTCAATATTCAATATAAATTCAAATTTTTTGCAGACTTAAAATTCTAAAATTACATATTATATATATAGAATAAATTTACATATAAATTCTACAAACTTGTCAGAACTTGTCGAATACTGGTACAATACTAATTCAATAAATGTTATAATTTAGCATAATTTTCTTTTATAGCTGCAATTATAACGAATATATTCCCCGACGATTACATACCATACCAAACACGAAAAGCGCTAATTTGCTGGTTCAAAAATACCCGCTTGCGTAATGCTTCCCAGTATCCCTTTAATTATACTAAGAACCTTCGGCAAATACTTGTACAGCCGTCGTCCATATTTCTCCGTGGTAACGGCGGCGGCTACTATTTCGTACCGTTGCTACGGTCGCCGGTTTACGAGTATATTTTTTTCCTCGCCGATCTCCGCAACGATGGCACGCAACGAAAATGTCTACATAATTACGCAATACGAGGAAAACGGAGTGCGCAAGAGAAATAGGGTAAGGTACAGTTAGAACGAAGCAAAATTTACTGCACATTCCAACCAAGTTCTCTTGAGAGCATTGCGTATAGTACATGATTATACACGGCAAAGAAAAAGGCAATAAAAAACTAAGTAATAAAGTTAAGAAGCCAATAAGACAAAATAAAAAGTAATTAAATAGATACAAATATAAAAAATAAGAAAAGAGTGTTTCTCTCTCTCAACGAATTATTTAAATGTTTAAATGTTAACGAAATGTTTAAGAAAATAAAAGGTTTGTGTAGACAAAGTCATTTGCGTCAAATTCAATACTGAAATTGAGAAAATTAAATCAATATTTAAAACAAGATTAGAGGGAAAGTAAAAGAACATTTATCCAGAAAGTCCTCGGTAAGATAAATATAGGTTCGATGGATTTATCACGATTAACTCTGTCGAAATAATTAAACATGACAATGGAAAGAGAGCGGGGAAAGAGAAGGAGAGAGAGAGAGAGGAAGTACGAGGGTTGCAATTAACTCGAAACCTCGCTCACGTTCCTGGTGATTCAGCAGTTAATCACCCAGGAAGTTATTCGGCGTTGAGGGTCTATGTCACATCTATCCTCAACCACCCCCTACGTATCATCACGTTGGCGGACCCTTCCGTCGTCTCCTCCTTCCTCCCGCGCTCGCCCTCGATGGCGCTTCATTAGGATAGCATTCATAAACATCCATTTGGCGCAGCGACAATCGTTATTGGTAATCACCGGTTTGCACACGCGTCTAATTAAAATACTACTACGCTATGCTCCCCTTTCTTCATTACCGTTCATACATTTTTCTTCAGATTCTCGCGTCTCTCCATTCTTTCAGCGCGTCGCTGATTTTTATCACGCCGTAATTTGATGTCCAAACGCGGCGAAATTTGAAAGTTCTGTATAATCTTTAAAAATTACATACTCGAGAAAAAGAAGTGCGTTTTTAGGCGGGTCTGAAAAATTCACAGCTTGAAACATAAGCAAATAAATGAGAGGTTCGTATCTTGACATCTTTATCGATGTGTACGAGAGTACAGATGTAATATCATAGAACGGCGTTAGCTAATAGTGGACGATAGCGCCCATTTTCATTGTAAGCGAAAGATTTATTGTGACGGTCGGCGCGGCGGCGAGTTATCACCTTGCAACACGAAAGTGTGGATAATCGCGCCCGACGCTGATGGAAACCTGTTCGCGGCCTTTACTCGCCCGACGATCATCCGATACGCGCTGCATCACGGAATTGCGAGAAACCCCGTAATTGCAGCTTTTACGGAGAATTTTCAGCGTTGATCGAACTCTTTCCAGTATATTGAGATGTAACGTCATTTGTTTCAGCATACAACAGCTGGCACGATAGAAAAAAAATCTCACAACATGGATTTATTTGACGGTGGCTGATATCAGATATTGCGATAAAATATAATATTAATCAGCAAAATAAAATCCGCTTAAACTTCATCAATCCACTTAAACAGTATAATTAATAAAATGCAATAAAAATATTAAATTTAAAAGTTGTGGTAATTATACCAGAAATAAGCAAGATTGATTTTATCGTCGGATTCATTTCTCTCTATTTAAAAAGTAGACCATAATTAAGGATAACTAAAAAAGAATTTAACAAAATATTTCGATAAAAATTACAATATTTTTGCACAAAAAATAACTGTGATATTATCGATTGGCTTGTATTTGGAGAGCAGCATTTTGTGTAAACGTGGTAGAAAATACTGCGAATATCTCAGAAGTTCTCGAAACTTTCAATTTGTCGGCGTGGAGTGTGGAATTCTTTTCTTCAAAAAGCGTGGCCCTCTCCGTATACGAAACTCCTCGAAAAACTTCAGCAGCCCTTCCGCAACTTGGCAATTTCATGGCGACGGGGACGGGCCGCTCGCGTGATCGTGCCACAGCGCCAGCACCGTTTCGTGAGCGCTAATGGATTAAGGCGGAAAACGCAGTTAAGCCGAAACCAATCCCTTATCTCTCATCTTGCAAGTGTACGGTGGACGAGATGGAACTATAGATCCTTTGAACATCTTCGCCCGTAGACTTATTCTTTCTTCTTTCTCTTCGTTGTATTTCTTTTCGCCGCGTGTTACACCACGCCGCATCGGTGCATTCGTGTCCGGACGATTTTGCTCGCGGACGAAATTGCAGTTCGCGCTTTCGAAGATGTGAGGCGCGTCTCCTGCGCGATATTGCACCGTGACACGCACGCATGTGTTCACGTACGTTCGTACGAACGGTTACCTAGTCGATACTAATTGTGAGAACTATACGCACATTTATCTTCAGAGACGGAATGTGCCAGGAACGTGCTTTTAATTATAATATGAGGATTATATAAGGGATTTTATACTTTTTTCGTAATATAGATTATGCCAAATAAACTGCACAATTTTTAACAGTACACTCATATCTTCATGGAAGAATGATTGAAAGTTTAATTTAGCTCGTATTATAATTATAAGATGTTCTTGAACTGCACTTACATTTTTATAGAAACTTGATCTCGACATAATATATTTGTTTGCTGTTCATAAACAGCTGTTAAAGTAAAAGGAATAAATTACATAATATTTTTATATACGTTGCAATTGTTAAAAAAAAGATAATCACAATTGTCGATAAGAATAAAAGTGAAAAACTCGCAAGGCTGATTAACGACCGTGAGTAAGAAAAATTCCGTTATTTGTTGTCGACTCAACGTTTCGCGGGGTCTTCTTTCCGTACTCCGATCGAAGCCATTGAAAACTCGTCTTTGACGTTGCAGCGACGTCGGTGACGACGACGGTGTCGCGACTACGGGCGATGTAAGCTACGCGGATCGATGACGACCGAGACGTCCTGAGTTTAACGACTCACAACGACAAAAGTAATCGCGTTATTTCCGCTTCGTTAGAGGCACACTCTCTCGAAGTAACCGTTGCATATTCGTGTGTTCGCGCGCGACAATAAAGCCGCGCGCAATCCGTAAAGCGAAAGTTTATACGCGAGGCGACCGTGCGATGCTTTCTCGAGGGCTTTCATTTTTCCGGGAAACGCCTCGGTATTACGGCTCCGCTTCTTAAAAGTGTGGGGCGTTGCGCAACATCGAGATTGATTCCTATTATCTTCTTATCGTTTTCTTGCGTTACGTAAACGTAAGCTTCACAAGCGGCGTGTTTATGCAAGCATGATTGATACATTTAGTGCAACAGTCAGTGACGAGCAGTCTCGGGGTCCCTGGATTTTCCATAAGCGTTTCCAAGCGTCATGAAAGACTTCTTAACGCATCCTGCCGCGATCCATTTTCGTCAGACTCTCAACTGCATATGCATCTTATCTACATATTAAACGCGAAAGTAATATGAAAAATGAACTGTTGACTAGGTAGGACGCATACATCCGTCCCGCAATGTTCTGTGATTTATTGACCGCGACAAGCCTATGCATTGCATTTTAGACGTTTCTATATGATTGTAAATCGGAAATATAAAGTAAATCTCCCTTATAAATACAGCAGGGTGAAAAAACAATTTAGCAAGCGACAACGATTGAAGAAAACTATCCGTCAGTCAACGGATTAAATTAAAAATTGTTTTCGAAGGTTTATCCAAACCAGTTTGTGAATTATTATATGCGCAATGTTACCTTGTAATAATCTTTGCTGATGCAAGAATATATCGTATCATCACTAATGCGATCGCGCATTGTATGCTAATAAAAAAATAATTGACTGCAATCCAAGGATGAGAAAAATGTCTTAATATAAATAAGAATTTTTCTGAATAACGCTTTGAAGCAGAAAACATTAATGTGTCAATGAACAATAAATTAAATCGCATTAAAAACTGCCAGGAATTTTTATATTAACGTGTATTAACAATAATGCATTCAAGATTAAAGAGATAAATGTACTCATCCGAAAGAATATTACTATTATCTTTATCACTCTCGAGAATCGCGTGCGATAAGAAACGTGAATGCAGCATCGATACATCGCCGCGTAGCGCTTTCTCCCGTTTGAATTCAGACGATCTAGACAATTCCCCTATTGTGATTTAAAAGGCGCCGCAACTTTCGAATCGCGGCCGTTTTCCGGGACGACGTGACGCGCACGTTGCGCGATGACAAGAAGGAGCCACTTTGAAAAACAAATTCGCGCGAGCTCATCCGCTTGCAAATTCGCGCCTTTATCGCGGGATATTGCATGAAATACACGCGCGAACATACACACATACACACACGCACAACCCTGACGCGCAACTCCCAACGGCTGCGTCACTTTGTTACCGTATCGTAACTATGCTACGCGAAACCCTGACATTCGCCTCTCGCGTTATTCTAACGTTCGCTAACGTTCGCGCACGCCCGCGCGCGCGGAATAATATAGCCGACGACGCAGCGACAACGACTTCCTGCATGCTCGCTGAGATTGAGTCACTTAGATCCCGCGTGTATGTCATGAAAATTCAATAGACAACGTCCCCTTGCATATGTCCGCGCGCGATCTCTCGGCGAAGGGAGAACGGGGTCTAGCAGGGATGGGGACGGTGGAAAAAGGGAGGGAGAAAGAGAGAAAGAGCGAGAGAGAGAGAGAAGGAGGGAGGGAGAGAGATTCGCCGGAGATGCAATAACGGCGCCATGGGACGCTTATCCTGGGGATCTTTGTGCCTCGTGTGCGGCCTCGCCCTTTGTGCCTCTGCGCCTCTTATCGCGATCGTCGACCTCTTGGCCGCCGCTTTCGAAAGCTACCCCCGAAAGCAGTTCCTACGCTCCCCCCCGAGGTCGCCGTCGAAAAGACGCGTCGAGTGGCCGCGTATGTAACGTAGCAATGCACAAGCTGCTGTTGCAACCCTAATTTCTTAGGGTGCAACGAAGCGTAATGTATTCGCACTCTAATGGATTCTCTGCTTCCTTTGTAGGCCAAGGATAAGTTGTTTAAGAAGTCCGCAATAACATTAATTAATTCATTATGTTAATGAAGAGCTGCTCTTTCATAAACGTGGTATTCAACATCTGGCTTTAACGTTTCAGTAAAACAAGAAACTATATTGCATTATTTCGATTAATTCTAAATTTTACAACTCTAAATTATAACTTGCAACATAAAAATATAAATAAATATTTAAAAAATTAATTATTGCTTTTCTAAATAAAGGAAAAGAATTTCAAGTTTGTTTTGAATTTCTTCTAACAAAAGATGAAAGAGATGTGTCAAACAAGAAACACGATAAATCATGCATGTACATCATGCTGTTTGTATTCCAAAGCACCATGAACTGTTAACAAGGGACAGGAACTAACTGCTTATCGCCACAAATATTCCCGCGGCAAATATAGAAAAGGAGCGAGCGACGCGAACATAACGCGATGGGCGTTGCCGCTTCTCGCACAAGTCGAGTCACGAAACCATAAAGCGGCACTCGTTTCGCCTTATCGTTATCGGCGACGGACGAAAATTGAATAAGTGAAACGGGGCAAAAAGGGAGAAAAACGATGCCGTGCTCGTGTCCAGGTGATTGGACGTGTCGGGCGCTCGCCCGTGTCGCATCCGGCAACCTAGATCAGTCATATGGGTGCAATATATATTACCTTTATCCGACAGTATCTACCGACAGTGCGTGCACGCGTGCGTGTCTGGCATGACATACGCGCTTATCGGTCCATATTCTGATTGGCTCTATCGGCTACGTGCGGTGGCAGTATCCCGCCATTTGGTACTCGAGCGCGAGAGTTCTTTGATCTTTGGCAAATCAAATCCGATTACGCGTCTGCGTCCGGCTCTTCTCGTTTCTCTCTCGTTTTCCGGGTGTCCTCCACCGCGCGGTAACTGCGTGTACTCCCCCTTTGGAAAGGAACCTTCATTCTCCGCGCACCTCGGTAACGGCATTAATTCTCCCGCGGGCTTTTTCCGCGCCGGGCGTGTCTCTCGTAGCGAGACAACTTTATTTATTCATTCGACGTGGATCGGACACGCGTCGTGTGCGTCGCTAAAAATCGCACCCCGCGCCAAGGGGCGATTCGCAACGGCTCTCGCGATCCGTAGGGACCGCGCGCGTTTCGCGTTAAGCTCCGCTTGTGCGTAGCATCATGCTCGAAGATAAGATTGATTTACGTAGATGAAGGGGAGACTTGAGAATCGTTGTGTCGTTTAAGCAGGCGTGACAGGACGGGGTTCCAGTTACAACGAGATAAAAAGAGGAGCTATACATAGTATTGCAGCGTAACGAATTTATTTTCATTAATGCTCGTAGAAAGTTTCGATTGTCTGGATATCATTTTATCCTTTGGCAGTGTGTGGCTCTTGAATCGTAATTTATTAAAGCTATTTTAATTTGTTGAATTGTTTACAAATCAATTAAATAAATGACATTCCGAAATAACGGGTAAAAGTTGAAAGGCAGGATTATTTCGCAGAAAAGTGAAATGAGGAAGAGTTTTCACCTATCGCTTAATTATCGCACTTTGCAATACTTAAGTTCATAATATATCTATAACAAGTGCGTGGTTTGAGTTTAATTAACGAGCGCGTCATAAAATTCATGAAATCGCGTTCATTAAGCGAGACACCGGAATCGTTCGCGGCGTAACATAAATATTCATTACGATTACTTTGTACGCGAATGTGCGTGCGCGTGTCTCGTGCGCCGCAAATCTAGTAATACGTGATTAACAATTTTGAAATTCGCCAAACTGCACTGATATATCTAGCGGCATATGGCATGCGCGCCCCCGCGCGCGCGAGCGCGCACGTCTCTAGTGGATTTATGGCCGTCATTGATTTAATTACAGTCTGGTTAACCTCATTCAACTAATCATGAGGTTTATGTCGTACCGAGCTGCACAGAATGCGAGATCCAAATCGGTGCGCCTTATGCATATACTTCACTTGCCATAAACCGTCACGGTAATATAGTAATTATCAGCAATTCCGTCGATATTAATAATGTGTCATTCCTTTTCGGCGGATATAAACTACCAATTTCCACACTTTTAATCTTTAGCTATATGATCGATATAAGATAATAACACGTACCTATTTTCAATATATATGCATTCTTACCGTAAATTAAGCTAAGTTTTCTTCAGTCAAATGTCATACTTTTTGAGTTTTTATTCCTCTGCTTAAATATCTGAATAATTAAACCCGAGATATTAAAGCCTCATTAAAATTATCATCAAAAATATTAGAAAAGTTGACAATCATTTAATTGATGTTCATATGTGATAAGAATGGTAATTTTCTTGGGAGATTCAGCAATTAATAGCTATTTAAAAAGAAGTTTTGTTGCCTCATAATTAAAGAAATTGAAATTTTGAATAACAATTAACTGATAACAACGTAACTTTGAAACTTGAATAAACAATCCGTTGGTTAATTTTCTCCAACGATGAAACTCTCGTAGATACTGTTGCAACTGTTTTTTGCTAAAACGTTTTGATTGTAGACAATTACACCTAATTGGCATCAACAACGCGCATATACGAATGTTGAAATGGGAGAAGACAGGAAATTATTGTGTCGACAGAATGGCCCCGACAAAATACCCTTCCTACCATTTTCGTTATTTTGTGATTCACCTAGCTAGGGACGATCCGGACTACATCCGTAATTGCGGCCGGTGTCGCGATACACCGAATCGCCATCCGTGTATCTCGCGTGCCGTCCGTTTCATCCAGTTAAAAGGTTTCGGCATTTGGTTATTCGACACGTTTGTATCTCACCGTTCCACTTTCAGTTCGTTCCCCTCGAAATTTGTTTACAAATGCGCCTGAATTCGTCCGGTTCGTTATCCGTAACGCGAATAATTCGCTGGAATGGATTCAAGAAAGAATAACAAACGTGATAAACGCGCACGGTATACGTGATCGATATAACGCAGCTAAATTGCGACGTGTTGCAAAAAGCACTCAGCAAAAATATTGCCGGGACATGTATAATTGTGAATTGTATAAAATTTTTCATTAAATAATTATATTCTCTGTATTTTTATAAATAAAATTATGATTTGTATAAACTAATTTATTATCTCGGTACATGTTACGGTCGCGGAAAATATTAGATGTATAAAAATAAGCATAAGATTGTTACAAATGAATTTCATGGTTATTAAAGTGCACTCTATTATGTATATGTATAATGTAATCATTGCATTCACACAATTACTAATAATGTTTATAATAATGTAGTTTTATTTTTTATCTCTTTATTGCTGTTCACGCTACATGAAATATGAAGCGATACAATGAGCTCAACCTTTCGTACACTGTATTATATTACCATCATGCAAATTTTTTTGCAAAATTTATTGCATCGCACAATTTTTGCAACAGTTAATTCTATACTGACAAATAATCGATTGCGAAATTTGATACCGTTCGTCGTTAGCTAGATCGTTATTCAGCCCTCGATGTACGATGCACCAGAGATAATAAAAAAATCATACATAACAGGGACATTTTCTCCACCGCTCCCCAAATTACGAAGGATGCGCCTTCCGGCGGCGGTACTTATCGAGGATCTACGATTCGAAGGGGCTATTTACGGTTCGTAGGGTGGCTCGCCGACCTTTCCTCCCTCCGTCGCACTTTTCCGCTGGCCCCTGTCGATGCCCTTTCTTTGCCGTAGGAACAACGGCTTCGGCGAACGATAAATCACGACATGCTCGTGGGAAGTTTTCAGACCATTTCCGGATGGCTCGGATTTTTATGCTAACGTCGCGAACCGATATCGCGTTCTGTATTATATGTCGGCGGCACCGTTCGCCGCGATTCGTTCATTTTGTTGGAACAATATCGAAGGGTCGAATTGAGACCCATGGGGCAACGGATGTACATTATAGTATCCGGTAAGGGAAAAAGACATGGCAAATCCTTATCGCTGAAAGCATGGCGCAATTTCTGCATCTTGGCTGGTTTAAATCGGTGATAATCGAATTATGATAGTCTCAATTATTGTTTTTTTCCGATAATCTTAATATAGATTTTGTGCTATATGAGAAAAGATACAAAATATTATCGACTAAAACATATTTAAATTTTATATAATATAAATTCGTATAACATTGTAGATTCCATTCATATTTTACATTTTTATATTATTTTCACTTAATGAATCAAAATCCTAAAAATTAACATTTCATTTTTTGTTATTCCTAATATTTGTTGAAATATTTCGTAACAATAGAATACAGTTGTATTCTATATTTGCTATATCCATAATTTTCTCGGCTATTATATGGACGTGCTCTTACGAAATTACGCTAATTCAAGAGAAATTAGCTTTGAAAAACTTTCACCCAGGGGTGCGAGATGTCTTTGTGGACGAACGGGATTCCGCCAAACCGACCCTGCTGTCGCATAACGAGCAGCTTCGGAACGAGAGAAGGGTGCAATTCGGTCGACAAAGGGCCATGGAATATCTACGATCAAATCCCGGCCGCTCCAGCTTGACGGACTATATTTGCGACGTTTTTTCGAGGGGCGATCAGAGCCTCCCGCGAGGATCGTCTGCGCAACCCCCCGCGACCGTACGGAGAGACCGCCCTCCGTCAGGTTCATCCCCTAACTGAGCTAATAAGCAACCCCAAAGAGACGTCGAGCGACAACTGTGACATATCTATATACATACATATGCACGTATTCCACTGGGGGGTTGCCGGAGGCTAATTTGCATTAATATTTGGGATGGTAATTAGGGGAAAGGTCATAATAATCGTGATACTTGGACGCCCTGGCTACCCTAATAGATCGACTCTCCGTAGCTCTAACTTCGACAATAATACTACGAGCAGGAACTGCACTGCCGACCCTTTGTAACGTCTGCTCCCTCCCTCCCCCCCCTTTGGACGATCTGTTATTTTGAACTTTCGACAACCGCATCCGGATCGTTTCTCTTTGTCGAGAGAATGGCTTCGGTCACGCTGGATGGAGGCTACGAGAAATGTAATGGCGATAAGGGATGTTCAGCAAGAGGAGCAAATTGAACGTTTCTCTATTCTGGCAAATTGAATTGTTTTCTCTTCGCGGAAAGATAACTGTTGTTAAACAGTCTTTAATTCTACAAAACTCGTTTCCCTCCTTTCGTCAAGTTCTCTATTAAATTTTATTAAAACTAGATGCTATTGTCACATTGTAAAATAAAAAAATATCTTTAATTGTGTACAAATTTTTCTTTTTTTGTTTGTTTCCGTTTGATAAGATCTCCAATCGACAAATACATATGTTACGACTATAAAAATGTGCTAATGACGTCGTCGACGAGATACATTCGTCGCATTTCGGGACGCGTTCGCGTCAGGTGTGCAAACAGAGTACTGCCCGACGCGTTTGCATCTAAATTCGAGAAAAAAAAACCAAACCTCGCCGAGCGAAAAATACCGCTACACGAGCCATGCAGAACGAATGTAAACCAGAATGTACAACGCGCTCGCTACGCGATTCCATACCATCGAGAGTTCCGGTAGGTAAATAATTATACGCGCAACGGTTTCGTGAAAACGGCCGTTGGAAGAATCGGAGAGAGCAGTTACAGTGGGATCGCGTGATTTCCAGCTGGCAACGTTAACACATGGGTATTGATTACGCATTCCTATATATATAGCATAAATTATTATGCATAATGAATGTCAAGCAGTCGCGCCGACAATGTGTATGTAACGAGTAATGTAAACTTACTCGTCGCCGTTGTTTTAATCTCGAATGTTTGCCATTAACATCGATATTATAACAGCGACAGATCGACAAATCAAGCCACATTATCATAGAATAAACAACGTTAAGAGAATCAAGAATAAACAGTAAATTCGTCTGGTCTGTTAATCACTATATGAGAGAGAAAAATAAAAGGGACAAAAGTTTGATACAATGATTTCATATGTCGACATTCAATTCGTTAAAAATTTGAACATAAATATTAATGTATTCTTATATTAATGTACTCATATTTTTATCTTAAAAATTTACTCACGCATCTCTTTACGTTCAGTATGTCGAATCCTTAAAAAGTCTGTGTGTCCTTACCTGTAACAAGAAAATAAGATTGTTAACAACGGACAAAAGAAAATATAATTGATAATTATGGTAAAAAAGATAAAGAGAATAATTTACGTATATATTTGATTAAGACCCATCTTTAATAAATATCAATTTTATGTTGAAATACCCCATTAAATAAAATCGGGTTTCTTCCTCTGTCTTTTTCAGGATAATTAGAAATTAATTTTTAATGCGACTTGCTGCTATTTGAAAAGCATGATTACTTAATGCTTAATGGCAATTGTGTTTCTCGTCAACGCCATGCGATGAAAAATATCGTCAGTAGTGGGAAAACGCGTTCACGCCCCGTGGCATACGGACGTCAGAAGCGATTTAGGGAGCTGGTACTACGGGTGAAAGTCAAATAGAAACCCCGCCGCGTTGAAATACGACATCAGGACGTCCCTCGGTACGGTAATGGAAAGAGTCAGGTCGCGCTCCTGTATACAGGGTGTGCCGAAATAGGTGGGCAGCTTAGTAAACGTCAGGCACAGTTATTAAGATACGTTTTCGCAACATATGGCGCGTATAAACAAGAGAGCGACACGTTACATTCCGGGAAAATAGGCGCTCGATCAGCCCCATCGCAGCAGCAACAGATTTCAATTCGTGGCAGCGAAAGCGCGTGCCGCTACGAAACTCGCGCAGTCACGATACCGTGCTACGTGCTTCGTGTTACTCAAATACTCCGTGTTAGGCAAAACTGTATCAATATCTAAAAAAAGACCCGAAGAAAAGCTGGAAGGACCTTCCTTGGCGCTTTGCCCGCTCGAGAAAGTTAATAGTCACGCGCACAATCAAAAGATAATTTCACTTCATTGTAAAGAAATACCACAAGCTGTTATTTAATCTGCTAATTTACATTACAACGTTACAAGCAATTAAAATCGATTATAATAGCGTGATACGACTATAAATATATTTATTACATTTCATTAATGAAGAATGTTGTAATCACAAATAACTCGCAGATGTTTCATAATGTATGTGTAAAAAAAAAGGGGTAAAGAATAAAATAATTCTTATTACATGTTAGAACAATTATTCTGTCACAGACCGAATAATTTGGGCAAGTTTTGTAATAAAAGAATAAAGCGATTAAGTCATGTTACCTAAAATATCGTCACCTTGTATGTACATTATATACAACAATGTCTCTATGCCGGCGCGAACCCTCGCACGAGCGATTGCGGTCGGTTCACGAAGGGCAGACTGGGATGTCTTTAGGGGACAGGCTCTTTACGACATTATGTATCACTTAAATACCCTCCCGGCGACAAATAGCCTGACTCATGGGATTTTATTAGGCCACCGTGAGCGCATTCTATCGCGAGATAATGGCGGGCGCCGGCCGAGCGTGACACTCTGTTACGGCCGTACGAACGAGCGTGCCCATATTCGCTATGTATAGAAGTGATGAGATGTCGCGAGAAGGAAACGTACGTTTGTAGTGGTGGGCGCTCATGTTGACCATTAGGGGGAGAGAAAGTAAAAGACGAATTAAACGGGACGTCCCTTTTTCGTTAATCAGCCACGATTTATGGACGTTAGTACGTCGCTGCCATTAGTCGCAGTCAGCGACCGAGGAATGCAGTAATGACGGTCCACTGTTGTTACATATATTAGAACGCACCGGCTGCACCGATGTTGAACAGATCGATTGGTTGCGCGCTGGAGTTGTCGAGAATTTCTCTCTCTCTCTCTCTCTCTCTCTCTCTCTCTCTCTCTCTCTCTCTCTCTCTCTCTCTCTCTCTCTCTCTCTCTCTCTCTCTCTCTCTCTCTCTCTCTCTCTCTCTCTCTCTCTCTCTCTCTCTCTCTCTCTCTCTCTCTCTTTCTTTCTATTATCGCTGTTATGATTTAGAGATTTAAGTTTACAAAAATTATACATAATCTTTTTCGTTTAAAATATAGCTTGTGCATTATAGTCGTATTAATATTATTATAGATTTATATAATTTATAAAAAAAAAAAGATAGGGAGAGAATCAACAAAAAAGAACAAGTCAAGTAAATTTAGAAGCATCGATTTAATCGTGAGCTAGTCCGTCGTTAACTGTTGTTCCTCCATCTGCGTTACAGTCAGAGCCAGAAAAGTGTAAGGGATCGTCGAGCTAAAGTTAATTTGCGAAGGCTGTCGGCGCAACTGTCTCCTGGCGACATAATTGCGCGAACGCGGCTCGTAATAGTCGGCGGAATCGAATTACATTCGGCGCGATGAAGAAAATCCTTCGCGTTAATATCGCGCCGCGTGTCTCGCAGATTTTAAACGCTCTCCGGCATAAACAGTTCGCTCTGTCACTCGACCGAGTAATAAAGTCCCGGAAACGACGATGAAGCGTCTAGGAACAATTTTCAAAGCTTTCCCCTTACGCTACAATCTCGCCATTTCCTCGACGTCGCTCCGAGACAAACTCATAAGGGAACGGCCCGGTAACCGTTAACCAAGAACCTCCGACAGCCTTCGTCTTCAGATTTCCTGCGATGATCATAAATCCCTATTAACGAGCTTCCTTATATCAGTGGTCCGAGACACAAGAAGCTCGCTCGCAGGTGCTCTGTCGCGCGGACAAAGCGAACGTCCTTAAATTAATTCCGTTGACTGCTAAATCGCCTTTCGTCAGAAAATACATAAGGTAAATGTACCAATGGCGGGACACTTAAGACCTATTGTCTGGACACCTTATCACTTTAGTTTTTAAAAGTATAACGCGAATTAAAATCCAAGATAAAAATGTAATACAAGAAAAATAGTTTTATCTTTGATTCTTTGATTTTAATTCGCGTTATAACTTATTTAAGGACTAAAATGATGAAAATGTCCAGACGCATAGGTACGTGTCCAGGCATTGGTGCATTTATCTTAAACACAAAAAAGTAAAAGACTGCCGTCGCGTTCGATTTCCGGACACGTCAAATTTATATTTCAGGTACATCAGTTTTAACGTCGTCGGCTCTTCGAAGTTATATAGCCTTCCGACGAAGGGTTTTTGGAAAATGAATTTCACGTTACACATCGTGCTGCACGTCGATAGACCGAGCCGCAAGGGACGAGGATAAAAGCCGACGACGAAAGGCGAATGTCGTTCAAAGCCCTCCAGTATCTACAATGTTCTTGTAAATTCACTGCGGGACTGCGGGACGAAATCCCCTTAAACCGAAGCGCGTCTTCGTTGATTAACTCAACGTTCAAAGTTTGAATATTTATAACTTGTGCAGGATGACGAGAGACCCGAGTCTAAGAGTTTCAGAACAAAGCGGATACATGAAGTGTTGTCTCCTCGGTAAATTTCCGGTAGTCGTCGAGTCGATCCGCAAATGGCTAACGCGACTTTTGTTCGCAACAAGAACAAAGACGCTAAAGAGAAGATAACAATCTTTGTTATGACACGACGTGTCTATCTATATCACATGTTTTATCTATATTTTAGAAAGGATCAGAAAGAAGGAAAGTCTAAAGTAATAAAAATTTGTAATACAATAGATGCCGAGTACCACATCAAAAAAGGAATATGTATAAATAAAGTGATAGTAGAAAAAACGAATATTATTTTCAAAAGATTCATTAAATTAAATATCAACTACCACGCGCACATTTATATATTTACAAAATTTTCAAAATATGCCTTAAGTCAAGTGATCAAAAATGTTGGATAATTGATTGTAAATAACTTTATCCTATATGCATCATGTTGCATTTAAATTATATGAAATCACAAATAAAGTATGTAAATAAAATCAGTTCTCAAAAATAATCGTCTTGATTTACTCTGCTTTAAAATTTAATAATCAAATATTTTATTTCATTGTTACAATTACGGTCGCAACATCCAAGAGAGTGTACCAATTGAAGAATTCAGTACCATCGCGTATTTACGGTTTCGTTTATGGCCGTAACGTAAACCGTGTAGCGCAGTACAGGGCAAATTAAACGACGATCCTCCCCAATTGTCGGTGTAATAACGAAAACCGATTGCGAAACGCGCGATATCGCTTTCTTCCGCTGTATCGGCTATAATACAGCGGGCAATTCCAATAATCCGGGCTCCTATGAAGCGAGAATCCGGCGGACTATATACGCTATTAGACGGTTCAGGTGTAACCGATACGGGTCAACCAGTTTGGCATCTTCTGCCGCAGCGGCGATGCATCGTGAATGCATTAATTCGTAAGAGACTAGTAGTTTAGCCCGGCTCTAATCGGCATATACTAGCAGTTTCCCTTGACGGATCTGGCGGTCCGTTTAAGCGGAAAATCGCCATGGGGGCGACTGTATTATCGTATAACCGTACGCGCGTTATCGTCAACAAGTTCTTTGCTATGCGTTGTTCAGCTTTAGATCCGCTTAATGCAACGCAATCTAATTTTTTGTCGATGGACGTAATACCAATCTCGTCTATCGCGTCCCTTCTCTCGCGCGAGGATGATAATTACGTGACGACTATAATACGTGACGATCGCACGCGTATCACCAAATGAAAGTCAAAGGATGCTACGTTTCATTGCTAAATGCACCAGAAAACAAAGTACGCGCGACATTAACGTTCGACCTACGCTCTAGTGCGACTTTCCACCCTCCTCTTCTATTCGCTTCCTTTCAACCACTTTCCATTAGCGCGCGTTTTCAATGATATCGGTCGTTCCGATCCCGTTCCGGTCGGTAGATAATTGCGTTCCCTCCTGGTATCACCTGATCCAATTCCGAACGCGTAACGCTTTTGCTTAGTTACACGCTTGCCGGCAAATCTAACTGTACGCTCACAACGTAATACGGTGTAACACCTGAAAGAGACCGAGGGTATCATAGGCACGTGTATAGAGATACACAACCATCGCGTACGCGCGCGTATGAATGTGCGTACGAGCCATTTCACGCATTTCCGCGTCACGCTGGAAAATTCACACCGCCAAAGCAAGGCAGTGGAGGCGAAAGGAGGGAAACAGAGAGCCCGATTACATTTTCCATTAGCGGTCGCGCCGTGCTTTCTTCGGGTTCTCGTCGCACACGTTAGGGCCGGCACTCGTGCTGATTATCAACGCATGGGGGTTTGGGTCAGGTTTTCATTTTTTTTTCTCCCTTTTTCCCTATCTCCTCCACGCCTCATTTGCTATTCTCTTACGCGACAAACCTCGCGTTGAACTCGATGTATCAAGCCTTTGGCGTTGAGAGCGCGTTATACGTTACTATATGTGGACTATACGCGGCGCCGTGCCGTCGATCGAAATGCAAAAGTTGTTCCGTCCACTCTCGTCCACGCTATCCAAGTAATAACGAAATATTCGGATTTATGTCGTTATGCGTATCCATCCTAGATTTCGCGGATAAAATAAATGGACGGCTCATGGCGAACTGATTACGATTCAAGCTTTACGATATTTTTACAGCGCGTCCCATAGGATTGAATGAACAGAATGCTGTAACGAATACACGTGACGATATACGAAATTAAAAATAGACATCACAGGCGCGCGCTACGCGCACGCTATTAACTTTAATATTTCACTGTTACTATTACACTATTAACCACACAACTGTCGAAATATGCCATAACAGCCGCTCATGAAGTACCTAAGCGCGGAGAGAGAACCAATCGGCATCGCGGAAAAGCGACAATAATATTTCGATAGATTCGAGTATCGATGACATGCCCTTTTTAGAAGAGGATAATACTATTATTATTTTAACATTACAAATTTAATGTTGGATTATTGACTGGTATTATGAAAATGCTATTTACTCGATTGTTTTCAATTAGCTTTCATACCTAATTAATGTTTAATCGTGTAATAATAACGGTTACTACATTCGTACATACGCACTTACACATTTTATCGTTTCTATACTAATTTCAAAGCATTAAATGGCTCTTACGTAACTTCCGCAAACAATCTAAAGTTTTATCGGATTTCAAATAAAATAAGCAAAACTGAAAATAAAATTAATTAATTAATTAATTTCATCTAGAATATATAATAGCGCTTGCCGTAACTGAGTAATTGCAATGCGGCAAACATTATAACTTTCGCATAAAACACGTTTCAAAACGTTGTCGCTCGTGCTAATTCGATCCGCAAAGCTTTTCGCAGAAATTTATTCGCATGTTTGCAGATTGCCCAATGTATCTACTCGGCTAATGGTTTCCTTTATACTGAAAATTTAATTAAACTCTTGCTGGTAGCTTATGAATAAAATTTTACAGAGATCTAACACGATATTTACTGGCAGACGCGCGCGCAAAAAGGTATGCAATATCGGCCCGACGTGTAATTCTGCGGCTCGTATCTCTAAACCCAGACCATGATTAATTTCGCGTTATTGCCGTTGCGCATAACGGAACGCGCAGAAATCGGAAATAACGGATTTACCGCCCTAGGGAAAGATTCCGCTGATTTTAAGTGACGCGCCCCGTTTGGCCGTCTATACGCTTGGCGTACGCTCTTTCGGCTGCACGCCTGGATGCATCACCCAGGTGTACCGAAGCGAACGAACTCGCGGAATTCCCGTCGTGGAAGCTGGAGCGCGGCGGCATTAAACTCGTTCATCGAGTGGCGAGGTCGGCGATGTTAATTTCACGGCGAAAGATAACGAGAAAATTCGCCGCTGGCGACGAGATGCAGACTACCTCGATAGAGATTAATAATTGCAGACTGTAGTAAACGTGACTAAAAATGCGGATCGCGCATTAAGGCCACCAAAATGTATTTCCCTGACGAAAGTCGAAAGTCGCATTAATCAGAAATTCAGTACAGGTTGATTTGAAAAGAAAAACATCGTTACGCTGTCCATTACACTTGAATTATCGCGCAACATTTGAACTGTCAAACCGTCACTGAGCCGGATGAATCATATCGCCGATCCACCATGACGTTCTATCAAGATGCAACGTTATCGAGCCAGCTAGATTGTAACCGCTCGCATGTGCTCACGGGTCGCTTATAATGGTAACGTCAGCGTTGAACGTTCCGTTCCGTAAACGTCATATCGCGACGAGGAGTATAATTCGCGGTAGTAGGGCGGACAGAACGAGTTTCCATCGATTTATCGCTAATCGGCCGGCGCGAGCAATTAGAGATAGAGGCGGAAGAGCAGCCGGCGGGCGAGCACACGGGGCGGATCGTTGATTTTAATCGGCTATTCATTCGCGGAATGCTCGTATCCCGGGGAAAACCACCCCGCTTCGGCCTTTGTGCAACGAGAACAAGCGGAGGTGAGCATCGGAGCACGTAATTTTCATAACTTCTCGCGGAGACAATAACCGCGTGCTTCTCGGGTACCACCTTTTGCTGCGAAGAGAAGGGTAGGACAAGCTAAGTGGCTGGAACCCGGCGGATCTGTTCCCTTTTCGCGCGCTTCCCTCTTCTCTCCCCTTCTCTTCTAATCCCTCCGGCCCTTTCTTCCCGCTTTTCACACTGTCTGTCTCTCTTACACTCTCTTTGCGTTTTCCGATGCAACCCGCCCTTTGCCTTCCCTTCGCTTCTGCGATCCGCCGCTTCTTATCCACGCTGAGGAACGCTTTTGTAATATGGCGAACAAATCTAATTTGCGTATTTACGAGACTCTTGAGCCCATCCGTTCGCGAGTCACGCAGCGTCCGATGCAGCGGGATATTCGCCTTATCGTCTGCTTCCGAGATATAGGACTCCCCAATGCTTATCGGAGAATCGGTCGGGGACAGCTAGACGCGAGAGGGCAGGTCGTAAAAGCTTATCGACGGATATCGAAGAGTATCGAAGGGACCTGTAACCGTTTATAGCGATAGATCAACTCGCTCTGACAGTCGCGATGCGCGCGAAAGACGAAGGGAATTGTACGAGTGTCCAGGAAAGACCCTCCAATTCATCATCTCGTACGATCGCGTACACGGCTGTAGAACTATCCGTGTTTTATGTTGTTCCGGCGACGCGCATCGATGAGCATAAAGTTCCCAAAGGGGGACACGGATCGGGTTTTTTTGGTCTACAAGCATGGCTTCAGCCCCGTCGAATCTTCGCGCGGAGCTATGACTTCTCCTTTATTGCGCACGCTTCAGCGATCACGAAGAAATCAAATTACTTCCGCCGTGCGCGAGTTTGTGCGCGCGACTTTCCCGCAAATATATATATTTTCGACCCCGCGGGCGTTGCGGCCCGCCCGTCCGTCGACGAACTAAATGTTTGTGATTCATAAAGTTATTGAAAACTTTGTGCGTCATGTATACTCTACTACTGCATCGAATCAAGAGTTCACGACAGACTTTAAATAGCGACCGCAAGTAAACTTTTGCAAATACACTTCCGACTTTGTTTGCGTGTAGCTCCCTTCTAAGAAAGATTTATCTTGATGTAGAGAAGAATAATGCAAATATAGAGGATAATACAAACAACAGTATTTGTGACATTAATATGTAAAAATATTTTTGATTAATTAACATTATCAAATCAAAACCAACACGATTCAATCAAAATAATTCAAGAAACATGAAAATGTGTAAAATTGACATGACTAATAATGAAAATTTAATATGTGTACAATCAATTATAATATATGTTTGATTCATCTAGATTTTACTTTTAAAATATATAGATTATTTAATTGCATAAATTGAATAAAATAGAGCGAATGCTAATAATTATCCATGATTTCAAAAAATCGAAACGACAATGATCGGAAATAGTTTCCTAAAGCGATCTTTCCTAAAGTTCTTTCAAATAATCATATTGCATTAATAATATATTTCATGAATTATATATTCGTCACGTTCTACTCGAATTACAGCTACCTTATCTTCGCAGCCAATATAACATACATTCGCGCAGATTAGATTCGCTTTCTCCCTAAATATCCATCTAATTCACATATTGCGTTAGACAAACGGAAACCATCTTCGTCTCCTTGTATTAAGAACCGTGCATCATCCGTCAGCCCTCTTTCATTATATTCGCACGAGCGGTCACCGAGGGATCAAATTAACCGCTTTTGATGTGGATCCAGCGAGGTGGATGTGCAATTCGTTCGCGGCTCGAACGTGTCTTCCGATACGAAGGGTCTTGCGCGCGTACACGAAGTAGCCGCGAGGGGTTCCACACGCAAACTTCTGAAGAACGAGCGTGGGATCGAGGCGGAAGGGTAGCGCGATGGGAGCCGGATGGAAGCTACTGGCTCTCAGGCCCGAACAGCCGGAGGGCACGGCGAAGTCTCTCACGTGCGGATGGCTCCACGTGTTATGTAAATATGTTCTCGCGCTCGTGCCTCCTTAACGAATATCGCCAAAGTTTTGCGATTACGGGCGGAATGAAGGGCTCCGATGTGAGAACGCTACGGGCGAACTGGCGGGAAATCGTTGATTTCCCGCCAGTTCTCCGACACGGCTCGTTGTTACATGATCCGCATCGACTACGTACGGTCTATACGTACTGGTATTAACGCTCGATTGATCAGTGCCCGGAGCCACGGATTGTCATCGACCGAATCAAACGAGGTGACGATTTTCTGACAAACGCTAGCGGGTATAAAAAGTAGGTTGTAACGATCGAGTACGGATATCGTTGAGACATCGATATCTCCGTTATTCCAATAACAAGAACTTGCTATATTTTAACATTTAACGGCGATTTTGCGTAACTTTAACATTTCGCTATCGATCATAATTTTGTAAAAGGGAATTACTTCTTAAAAGCCTATAAATATAGATTCTAGAAAATGATTTTTTAACTCTAAAGATTATCCTATAAAATCGTATGCCCTTTTACATTTAAAATATCATAAAAATATGACATAAATATTTTTAATAATACATTAGTAATACACATAGATTTGATTATAATTTTAATAATTATACGATAGAAAAATATTCTTGAAAAATTGAGAGGAAAAAGTAATTGCTACAATATCGTTGTAATAACATCGCGTACAAGTGATGAACAAAATGAGACAGAGTGCTCGCAGGAATAAGAAGATTACTTATTACACTGAAACACACAGATTTATTATAAACGGTACTTCAAACTTCTGCCGCATTTATACGCAAGTATATCATTGCACTTAAGCAACGTATATAGTATATTCTTTGATCTCTTGATTCAGAGATAGAATAGTACATGTAATCTACGGACATAAGTGGAGTGTCTCATATAAAAAAAGACATGCAATTATAAACTAGAATTCTAATTATATTTTTAATTGTAATTTCTAGTGTGACTATAACTATTTCTTAAGTCTTAAATTATCAAGAGTATTTAATCATCCTGTAATTTTTTTGCCACAGTGTTCTTTCCCTATAATTACTGATAAGTATCGAAATAAAAATAATGACTAATATAAAATAATTTATATTAAAATAAATGAATAACCTTGATATTAATATCAAAGAAATTTTTTTATTTTATCTTGTAAAAGACGTAAAATATATTTACGTAAAGATTTCCTTCGTATATCTATTTCTTTTAAAAATATCAAGAGTTTGCCTGTTAATATTTTCGGATTTATTTTCATCGTTATTATTTGGATAATTTTCCGCTTTATCGCCAATTGTGTCAGCAGTCGGTTTTTTTTCTATCAAATGACGAGCGTTTCTAGGTCCCCTAGTTAGATTCCTAGGTAGATCCCTCGAGATCGGCGACATAACGTCGACGTCGTGAAAAAGCGCCCCTGATTAATGCAAACGACGCACGCATACCCTATTCTCTTATCTCCCATACGCACACACACCCCCTGCTTTGCAAGGGCGTGCGTTATCGGTGCTATCACGCGGGTACGACGCGTCGTCGGTTTTGTAGTCGTCGCTTCCGCTCGGGCGCGATGGATCGCGTGAGATTGAAAAGCCCGTCTCGATTCTTGAATTACGTTCACGATCGGCAAACACTTTGCCTACTCGGTCGAGAACTCAACACGGTAAACAGCATTTATCGATTAACCGGTGCTGATTAAAGTTGTTTGTTTTGTTTATCGCGGGGTGAACTGCAGTAAATCGACATGTAACAGATCCGCGAAAAAAATTTTACACGGCAATTTTGGTTGATGAGTATTCTTATTTAATGTAAGATCTTTTCCGTACGAGAAATTGTAATAAAATTAATTGTGAGAAATGTCTTCTCTAAACGTAAGTACAGTTTGTAACGGTTTAAGAACTAAGAATATTTGAAGTTGAGGAAAAAAAATTAATTGTAAGTAATTATCTCACAAAAAGAATAAAAAGATACATGAATTAATCAATCATGTCGTAGTACGCGATTCGCAAATTGCAAAATATTGCTGATTATTAAAGCTTAATTAAGTAATAATCAAGAATTTATATCAGATACCATGCAACGGCAATTGGCAAAGGTAAAAAGGTGCAGCTAATTAATATTTTAACGAATATTTTTTTATAAACAACACATACATACACTACACACTCTTCCTCTACTCTCTCTTTTTTCTCAAATACTGTCAATTTTTACTACTCATTTACTGAGATTGGCAAATAGATGTGTTTTATCATATTTGCTCGAGGAAATTTGCTCACATCATAAAATATAGCGGTATTATTTAATTTGCATTTAACGACATGCCAGTTAATGCATCAAGAAAGGACTAGACGTACGTAGAATGATGGATCTGGAATATTATCAAGAGCAAAGAGTTAATTTAGGAAAACTCGTCGAAAAATGGAAATTCCGTTCAGGCCTCACTGGACGCGTCATACGGTTCGTGTTCCACGTTATTTTAACCACATTATCATTATCAGCGACAAGAAATTACAGTAATTAACCCAATTAAAAAAAGGGATGTACTAATCCACGTAATGAAAACTTGATAGCGCATCGCGTGGCAAAAGCTACCATTCCCGCATGTTGTTTCCCGATGGATTACATTATAATACGTGCGCTTTGGCGTTTAATTCCACGCAACGTTTATATACAGGCGGCGAACGAGCGAGCGTTGCAAAACGACGGATGGACTACCTCGTCTTCGTATACGTTTTCGCGTTAATTAACGTATAATTATTTGTAACACAGTGTCATATGCGTTCCCGCGCGCGGGCCCACGTCGCATCTGCATACTCTCGTCCACGAGATGCGGAATAGCGGCAGGCATAATTCATGAATACATTCCCCGAGGTGCGGGTACAAAAGCGAGTAAATCGTTACGGGCTATCCTTTTTCCATGGAAATTCACGTGCGCGCGCGCGCACACGCGCACGTGCCGGTTTACTAGGGTCGAGATGTTTTTCACGGCACAGTTTTCCAAGCTTGCCGCCGCCGCCGGCACCGCCTCCCATGAATTATAAACGTCGGGGAAATGAGGAAGTTGCTTAAAAGGATTTAAATTCTGACGCGCGCCGGCCGGCCGGGCGGCGTCGCCTACCAAGTTTCTTCTTTCAATCTCCACGCGTCGTAAACTCCTTTCTCCCCGAGACGGAGCGATATCATTTCAACTTTTGCGCAAAATTGAAAGCGGGGCGGAACATATCGCCCGAGAATCAACGGCGCGAACGTGGCATGCACGTCATTTCTTTCTCCTTCCTCCCTACTGCATCGCATTTCATTCCGCGCCTTCATAACATACGGGTTATCATACCAAACGTTGAAGTGAAAATAAATTGGCGGAGCGCGCGCGCGCGCGTCCCGAGAGTTTTCATTAGATCTTGCGAAAGGAGAAATTGTTTATTGATACTTGAAAGCGAATGATAAAAATGAGAAAAGAGTTGCAATTTTTCGGACAATTATATCAATAAACGTTTAAGAGATTGTAAAAACGTTTTAGCAGATCGGGGAATTATTTTTCTTCCTTATATGAATATAGCAAGATAAAATATTTCTATAACTCAAAGAAGGATTATTGTCATAGCGATCGAAGCACGTTCGGCTTGAAGAACTTGAAAATCATAAAATTCACCGCACGACCAACGTCTGTAATTCCTTACAACTAAGGCAGAGCGAAGAAACACTGCAGATTCGCAAAGGTTTGTCACGGCATTTACGACACGACGTGATCCCGAAACAACAGCGAACCCGCTATTTCTTTTCGTTCCTTTGCATCCATTGTACGCTCTCCCTGTTCCGAGGTAACGAAGGGAAAAAATGGGAATGTAGAGCGAAACAGAAAACAACGAAAAGTCTAACAGCTACGAGAAAAAGAATTCCTAAGTAAATTACAAAGAGGGACGTATATGCGGAGAGCAAGAGCGTAGCGGCGAGTTGACGAGCATAAAAACTTGCATTACTGTCTAACTGTTCTCGCAAAAAATATCCGACTAGGAAATAATTCCGTACTCCATTCAAAAATTCCTGTGGCCTACATTCCATTCTCCGTCCGTCGCGTCGTACCTACATCCAGCGGAAGTCAAAAGTTTATGACATCAGCTACAAATAATATAATAAGAATTATCGGGTTAAAGCTGTGCAAAATATCAAAAAGAACGGATGTAATCGATATTAGATAAGAAAACTTGAGACAACCTAATCTAAGAAGTTACAAATATCCCCAATTTTTTACTTGCACTTTTCATTTTAACTCAATTTGCGTGCTAATTTAAAGTTTTTAAAAAATCCTTTTCATCATCCTTAAAAGACGTGAATAATAATTCAATCTTCATTAAATATCGCCTTGAGTATATACGACCGTCGTAATCCTTCACTGTCTTTCCTAAAAGCATTTGCTATTACATTTAATTTGCTATTAGTTAATTTTCCATGGCATTTATTTCCATTTGCTTAAATCTAATTTCACGTTTACACGCAACACATAATGTTTCTTTCAGAAAAACGCGCATTTGAAACAATCATTGCCATCAAATGCAGAAGAGACCATAAAATTGTAATATCGCGCAGGGGACGAAAAACTGGGGGATAAGTGTCGTGACATCCCACGCGACATGTTGCAAAACCTCGAACCTAAATCGGAGGGAGCTCTTTGTTTGTTTCTTTCTCCCCCTCCCTTCTCACTCTGTCTCTCTTCCTTTCCCTCTTTCTTCAACCCCAGTGTATTTTTCCACATCGAGTGGTTGAGCAGAAAAAGCGGAACGTCGTCGAAAAGAGACGGGCGCGAAGAACCGGCACCCTCGGATACACGAGCGATAAAGGCGCGCAACACAGTCAGCATCGGCAAATAAGGGTGTCTCGTCTTTCTGATTGCCCTTGAGACCGTTTGTACGCCTCGATGGATTGAGAAGGAATAAACGGAATGAAGATTGACCCCACGACGCGCACGAATAACCCGCGCATTCGCACTGACGAAAATCAAAGACAGACGCGACGAAAAGGAATATTTCTGAAATTGACCCGATAAGTAGAAAGTTTAGGAATCTTGGAAGAAAAACGGTTTCGATAATTGCGAAAACGTATTTCTAAAATATAATTGTTGAAAATTCACTTATCGTATAATAATACAATAAATCTTATAGTTTATTTCTATAGCGGCGTGGCTTAAATAGATGCCACAGTTCAAATGACTTCATATGCTAGGTCTATTCACCTAAGTTGCATCTAAATGTGCGACGATTTAACCGGTCATCGAGAAATCTTCCGACGGCAATAATGTATTCCAGCCGTTACAAAGATGGACGACTGTAATTTAAGCGAACACGCAACAGTTCGTGATATTTACAGCCGTATTAATGTTGAGCTGGCTATAAATTACTCGGCTACTATTATACTTGCGGTATAATAATATTATAATATTATAAAGGAATCCAACTATTTTACTACAATATCTGTCGTTTGATATAATATCTAATTTCGGAATAATTTAAATATATTTGTGAAATAAAATGGATTAAGGAAGTTTAGAATCAATTTAACAAAGAAACATGCAAAATAATATAATAAAATTAATATAATAAAATATGAAAGAAAACGGTAGAATATGTAATAGTTGCACACATATATACATTATGGTGCAACAGTGAAGGAAACAATAAGTTTAACATAGCAAATGCCATAGATATTGATAGATTTTACTTATATATGCGCTCTCGGAAAAATGCCAAACTAGGTCGTGGACGTGATAAATCGCATCAATTTAGCACGGATCGATACACGGAGCGAACCTTTATTAAAATCGAAGTTGCAATATTTCTGCTTTAAGAAGCATATCGCGACTATCGATTTCGCGATACCGAATAAGATGATAACGTCTCAGCATTACCTGCTGAAATGCATTACAACAAACATTAAGTAAAGATATAATTACGACTTAATTATTATTTTTCACACGTTCTTCCAGAGATAGTAACAGAAAAAGAAAAACTATCAGTTAAATTCACTATTAATCAAAGTTGGCGGAAATGATTTGGGATACTATAATTAATTAGACAAATCGATAACAAATTCGAGACGGATTAAATGCTCACCTTGACATTGGCAATTCGCTTCGTAATTACAAATGTTCCGACTTGTTCCGCGGCGCACACAATTCAAAAGTAAAAGATTGTATAATAATACACGATAATTTTGTTCGTTTGATTACAGCAACTAATAATGAATATTGATAACAGATAATACATGTAAACATGATATTTGAACGATGCTTTGGTTACTTCGTTCCTGTTTTACGTAATAAATTGTGTATAATCTATACACATCTGCTGTGTGTGTGTGTATTTTCTTAATTCTTGAAACCAAGTTCCCTCATAATTTCGCTATTTTTCCTCCCGTTGAATTTTGCTTGATTTCTGGAATTCTCTTTGCGACCGATCTCTCATTTCCTGCGTCGGTGATCAAAGTCGATTGCTCGCTCCTGCTCGCCTCGAAATGAAAGAATAAAAGGTAACATTTCTCGCAAAAGCGGACGATCTTGGCTCTTCGCACCCTGGCATCTGTCTAATATTTCTCGCGCTCACGACGACGACATCTTGAGGGTCGGCGGTTATGGAACAGAAGGTAAAGAACAAAGCGAGTTTCTTCCGAAAGAATGCGGTATATATGTGCACGAAGTACCCCGAAAAATCGTGATACAGTTACGATAAGAAGAAAAAAACTTATTTTCTTCGAGATTTTCCGGAAAAATTAATTTTAAAAATTTGAGAATCAATAATCTTCCTTTTTTTAATGTTGGAAAATCTTCAACGTATTTGTGTGTCACGAGCTTATTAAGGAAGTTGAACGTAACACAAGGTTCACTAGAATTTCTTTAAGTATTCAATTTTCTATTCGAATCAATACCCGTTTGTCTAATTACATCGTCTGTATTTGCGTTCATGTTAAGCTAAGGCCGAGGGCCGATAAAGGAGTAGAAGAATGCGATGTTAGTAGACTATACCGCTGCGAAACAGACGCAATGAGAACGGCAGTGAAGGGTTCCGATGGCAGTGGAGGCGGAGGAGCGTGAGTTACGTATCGGAAAAGCGCAACGTGGAATTCGCTGATTTTACACACGGAGCTGGAAATATTTCCGGGAATTGTGCTGGGTAACGGCCGTGGAAAAGCCACCACTGAGGTACTACCACTAACACCGCCAGCAGCTAACACCCTCGCGAATACCGACGCGACACCTTTTCTCTACACCACCACCAACTACTGCCGCCACCAAAGTAATGCCGTTTCTTGCAGAATTTGGGCCATTCATGAATGCATTACCGTCTTACTTTCGCGCCATTCCTGTTTGTTCCGCCGTTTCTGTGCAGAGAGTCGTACATCGGGCTAAAAAAACGTACGTGTCAAGAAAATATTTTTATCTTCGTTAGAAGTTAGAACACGGCAGATAAATCCGTAAGCTATTTCCTTTAAATCCGAATTATCTTTAATAAAGTGTAAAAAATAATTAATCTCTCTTATTGAATGTTTGCACTTACTTATCTCTGGTTTAAATGCCAAGATTAAAGTCTTCCTAACACTTTTTGATTATAAAATTATATAATATTCCATGATATTATATGTGAGATTTTGGATTTTTTTAAACCCATGTAATATTCATAATGCAATATTCATAAACGTCGAGCGTTAGCGATTGATATTCAGGATTTAACAATTTACATAGCCCACAAAAGCGAAACTCCACGACGAACCCTGATCTCATGCAAATCTTCGAACATTCCGCCGAGCAAAAGTGCCCACTATTTCGGAATAGGGGGATATTCCTGCGCACATCGCGCACAAATCTGTAATAGCGCACCGCGATCATCGATGAGCAATGATACTGCGGCGGTTCCTAAACGCGATGCTTCCGTCGGAGCTTTCTTCGTACATCCGATATTTTGTGACCGTACGGATTACGTCGACTATGCAGACTTCGATACTGGCGCGAGCTCGTATTCCGGTGGCCGGTAATACGAGAGAGATCCCGCTCTGGTAATGGCGTGGATGGGGAAGCATCTACGACTCGATTTAAGCTCGTTTTCAAAATACTCGGATCTTTCGGCGTAAATGGATTTAACGGAATGGAAATTATTCGGCTACCGGGACGTTTTATCCGAAACTGTCACGGGGATAAAAGGTCCGGCGGTCTATATGTACGAATATCTATACGCCACGTACACACACATTACATAGGGACAGAAATCCGCTTCACGCTCTGGCGCAACTGACACAATAGTTAATTTCAAATGTTGTCGACGCGTTCCACCGCATCGGCTTTATTGACGATTTAATTTTCGGCACCTGGCCGATATTTCTCGTCGCGTAAGCGCGATTAATTAAATTTCGAAAGCGCACGCTCTATCTCGAAATAAAAGAGACGATAATTCGCATTTACGTGATTTTCACGACTCGTGCTATTTTACTGCGGATCAATTGGCACGAATTTATTTTGAGTACTTTAAATACTTCGAAATTTATCAGTTCATAATCAGACCAATGTGATTTGTTTAGCATAAAAGCTTTCCGAGATAATCTTCTAAGAAAGACATGTTAATTAGTTAATATCTCATGCTATAAAGTGTCACACACAATTGCAAGGCGTTTATTTACATTATTAATATCTTAGAAAAAAATATATGTCAGATCAATATTATAATTAAATTGAAAGTAAAATAAGATTCTGCTAATAAATAATAAATGTAATCTATTCTATTAAAAATAATGACAAATTTAACATGTTAGATACTGTTAGATATAGTATCATTCCACCTATAATTTGTAAACCTAATTTAAAAGAGCAAATTTAAAATTTTTCATTATTCATACATGCATATAATTACAGAAAGTCAATTGAGATTGCATATTATCTCATTATTTTTTCAGTTCGTAAAAATCGATGGTATGATTATCTAATTTCTATCTAATATCTAATTTTAAACGATCGATGGCGGTGAACAAGTAATGTAAGTATGCAACGACAGCAAATCGAAGATTAAAGTTCAATAAAGTGAAAAGATTCATGTAGAAACGCAAACAAGAACAAAAGTAAAACGTGGTAAGCTTACACGAGCGTGCAAGTACATAGATATACGTCAGAATATGAATGACATGCGGCACGACGATTTGAAAAGCGTTACTCGGCCGAGCGACGCGGACGAAATCAGATTTTTGTTTGTCGTTGTGTGTTGTTCGCTCCGTAGTTTTCATCTCCATAAAGATTGCGCGGCGTAGCACATAGAGCTTTTTCAATTTTCGATAGGAATCAAATTCCTGTCACTCGCGCTTCGAGGACCATACGCCTCTGCGTGACAAAACCTTCTAAAAGGAACAGTTCGTTTTTTTTTTATCATCGACAGCGCGATAAGCTACCGCGCGAACGAAACCATCGAAGCGTTCGCAGATTGTAACTCAATTAGACCGAACTCGCATGTTACGCTATGCAAAATACGGCAGTTTGGTTAAGTAAGAAACACAATCGCTGACACGCTGCACAGCTGTAGCTGTACCAGAAGTTATCGCGCCAGATTTCGGCCACGCACGCTATATACGCTGCAAATACTTATTTTCATATCAGAGAGCATTAGCAATTTTAAAATTCTAAACAACTGAGAATTAATGTAATAATTTATGGCAACTTCTTAATGAAAATGAGACAATAACAATTATGTTTTATATAAACTTTACGAGCTTTATAATTACAATTTATATCAAAGATATAAAAATTATTAATATATAATATTCAAGTCATATTTTAATTATAACAATAAAAGATAAAATATGCGGCATTATAAATTATCTTATATTTCCAATAAAACTTGTGCATGTAATATTTAGTAATGGAAAGTTTTTGTTAAAGTACAGATAAATAAATTATCGCAGAAATTAATTAAAATTAATTAATTCAGAGTGTTCATTATTCCCTCGCGACTTTTTCAACGAGAATTTTGATAGGCTTATTTATGATATTCGAATTTGCCAGCTTTTAATCAGTACGAATATTATACGCAATATAATGCTAAAAACTCTTGTCCGTATAGTTGGATGTTACTTGGTTACATCCCTATGAAGCGAATTTAATCAGCTCTCAACGTTATATCGACAAGGAACAGAATTGCGATTCTTATCGCGCGCGGCGAGCTGCTTTCCTACCGACAGATTGAAAAAGCTCCGCGCGGCGCTCGAGATCTTATGCCTCCGTGCTTTTATATCCAACCGTGTACAACGAGGACTCCGATGAAATGCTGCTCACGGAGATTATTTTTGCTTATTACGGCACCGGTGAGAGCGAAGAAGCTAAGAAAACTACGACGAGAATTCGTCGGTTCACTCACGTCAGTCCAGCGTTGAAAATACCGCCGCGCCGCGTGTATTCAGGTGTATTCAGGCAGTTAACTTCTGAGTGGTCAGGCCACGCAAAATCACGTCGTTGGTCATATATGAATGAGACACCGCGATACCTTTACAGAAGCGGTAACCGCGAGGTTTTACAAACATATAAAAAAGCATAAAAGAACATACTTCTCAATTAAAAAATTCACGAAACGTTGAAACACGTCTGAAAACACGCGCGACTCGTTGACTCCGCATTTGCAGTTTAAATTAGAGGCACGCCGTTTTTGGCGGCGGAGATCGGTTTATATCAAGGTCGGGCAAGTTTTAGATTGGGTTACAGTGAGGGAGGTGTACACTGTAAACTCAGTGAAGTGCATTCGCTCTAAAATTCCGTATTTTTCATCGCTCTCAGCGTGTTTTGAATTCAATCAGTTTTGGAGCGCTTCCGAAACAAAAAGCTATTAAATTTTTTTCCCCTCAGTTTTTTTAGCGTTTATTATTTTTAGTTTACGGTAGTTTCGCTAGTTTAGCACATTTTAGAAAATATTTTTTTTCTTATATTCTATATAGGTATATAAAAATGTGCAGAAATTACAACCGCCGCTTTGTCAGAAATTTGATTGTTGATTTATGGAAGATATGAACATTGTTGAATGAAAAAACTCTTGAAATTTCCTGCAATTCGTAACGTGTTTTAAACGTATAAAGCATTTCCGTGGAATTTTGTCGCGACAAATCTCTATAGTAAATTTGCACAGGACGTCGACCATGTCATTTACGATGTATGCAAAGGAATATCGAACCACACGCGACGGTTACATTTCCACGTGTGACAGCCGCAAAAGCCACGGTTCCTAGACGAAACTGGAAGACTGGTTGCGGACGACGTGTGAATTAGTAACTAATGCCCGTCGTTCGTGTGGAGGATTACACACCTACGCGGGGGACACATTGCGCGATTCCGCATGCGGCGGAGCGCGCCGTTGAAATTTATATTAATGCCCCCGGGGTGTGTCTATGTGTGTGACTCAAGCCTCCGTCGACCGACCGATCCTTCGTTCAAACACGTTGGGCTATTGCTTCTGACGATTTCCGTGCGCGAAGCAGGACGGCGAATACATAATGGGCCGCGTGGGAGTAAGGCGCGCGGTTCAGGGGGTCACGCGCCACACAATTAGGCGCGTTAGTTGAAGGTCTAATAACCGCAACCACGGAATGCAGCCTTGGCGTGTCTCCAGCTCTTTCATACCCGGCGGATAAAGTATTAAAGACCCGATTAGCACAAACGTACTGGGTATAATTAGGAATATTTTTATTTCGGAATTTCATGAGCCATTGCAATTCGGTGTTCGCCTAAAATTACAGGATGGCACAGTAAGATTAATTACGATATTCATTAGTTCCGACTTTCGCGGAAAACAAGATGTCAGATAATTGGCCGGAGAAACAATGGAAAGGCAATAACTAAATTATCTCCCGGATGTTTTAACAAAGTTTGCATTGCATCGCGGCGCTATTTCAATAATCCACAACGTTTATTTTCACGATATCCTATAGATTATTCAAAATAATAATCCTCAGTAATTAAACCGAACATTCGCATGTGAAAATAAACAGTATGGAACACGGCGAACTTAGTAAGCGTTAACTGTCGAGCTATCAGAAAATTTTCCCCTCGTTAATATTCTCGTTCGTTACGATGTTCGACTGCGGAATAATACCGAGGTATTGCGCGCTAAAAAGAACAATGAGTTAAATATACGAACTGCCACGTTGCTCGTTGTTATCCGAATTTACGACACGGCACGTACGACATGTTATCCGCTTCCAAGCCCGAGGAGGGTTAAAGCGGTGCACTTTCGCCGAAGAATTAAATGTTAATCTAGAACTAGGATTTCTCCAGTGCTACTAACGGTAATTAAGCTTTACCGCTTCCACCGCACATTCGCGGGGCTTTATTCCTACGAATTTTCCCTTTTACGATTTTCCGGAACGTATACGAGTACATCAGCATTCTCCGCTTAAGTGCCGGCAATTTTGCCGGGTTTTCTTGTAAAACGCCGGACCAGCCGTCTTCGTTCCACTTCAGTTACGCAAACAGAATTATGGCGTTTCGACCGTGTAATAATCAGTAATCGAAGTAATGTAAGAAATATTTCGGAACTTAAACGCACCGTTAACCTACATCTGATAACAAAAAATTGCGATATTTAACTTTCAAATATATTCACATAAAAAACAAGCTAATTTCTTGATCATGAAATAATAAATTAAAAAAAAATGTTACATATAGACTAAAAAATTAGTATTAATTTAGCATATTTAATACTCGAGAGATTATTTATAAACTAGAAATGCGAGACATTAAAAATAAGTACTGAAAAACAATTTTAAAGAAACTGAAAGAAAACTTGATAAATAAGAAATACGCATAATAATGTAATATAATATAAATAATAATTAAAATATGATAAAAATTGAAAGATAAGTCGCGTCGGTGCGTTGTAAATTACTGTATTTAAATATTTAAAAAAAATGAAAGATTAACCATGAAAAATGTTATTTATATCTACATTGTTTTGTATTTCAAATCTAAATTCTAAAAATTAACGTTATTATTTCGGGAGTTTGAATATTAAAACTTAACTTCGGAATAATAATGAAGAGAGAAATGCAAGTCGACTATCTCATCTGATACTTATGGAACTTTGAAGCATCGCTTTTTTTTACTTCAAGAATGAGAACTGGACGAATTATAACGCTCCAATTTATAATCAGTGGCTAAGATAACGTAAAATGTTACGTTAGAAGTTTTCTGACAATCCGAGTTACATCTAGTGGATTTCTGCGGTAGCCAAGATATTTAAAAGAATAAATTTTAAATGTGAAGAGTTAATTAAAAACTAATTCTTTTCCGTTGATGAGTCTACAACTTTGACTCTCGACACCAGAAAGGAGTAAGTTCAAAACTATCGGTTTCATTCAGCTTCTAACGTTTTAATTGGGAAAACAAACTCCGCAAGTTATTAAAAAAGTAAGTCAAACTAAAGATTCCTATATATATAAATATTCTGATTTAAAAACTATATATATAGTAACATAATAAATCTGTTACAACAAAAACACGCTTAAATAATATTATATTTACAATCCAAATTATATGTAATATCATACTAAAATTTAAATATATATATATATATCTTTAAAAATAAAAATATTTAAAATATTTCAACAAAAATGTTAAAAATCTACGTTATTCTACATTATTATATATATTTTAAAGCAATTAATTATATTAAAATACGCATTTACATTATTTCGGATTTTTGCGGGCTTCCGTTAAGAAGATAAGTTTCATACATCCTTCCGCCTTTCAAATATGAAACTAAAAAGACAGTCGACTGTTGGCTATGTAAACAGATCGAGCTATGCCGGTGATAGTTTACAAGAGAGCAGAAAGTGACGAGCGAGCCCTGTGAAGGTAGATCGATATTACAGCGGCGAACTTGGATGAAACTCGAATATAGAGATTCGATATAATGGCAGTAGCTGATCGTAAACCGTTTCCACTTCGATTTCAGTCACGCTCGCGAACTTCCCAAATCCACCAACTTACTCGCAGCGATTTCATGGTGCGAACAAGCGCGAAGGCGAACCTTTAAGAGATTAAAGTGACTCGCTGGAATCAGTCCATTTAAAAGATTGAACGTCCGAATTCGCGGCTTGGCTTCCCCATTGTACAGCGATTCCTTTGTAATAAAAATATATATACCGCACTTTATAAGTACTCGGTACAATATTTTGATAACATATTTTAAAGATTAGCTCGAATAAAAAATTCTAAAAATGTCAAAATTAATAGTTTTCAAATTTTTAGAAAAATATTAATACAAATATTATTTTCTCAATTTTAAGATTGCGATTCTCAAGTTTCTAAAAAGCTGAGTTAAACCGCTGCCACGGTGAATCCATAAAATCTGCACCCGCCACACTAACGTGCCAAACGTACATACGCAATTTCACGGGATATTACCGCGATAAAACTCCACCGCGCATTCGCGTTTCACGCTACAATTTTATAAAAATTACGTTCCGCTCAACACTCTCCTCTCAATTGCGAGCTCGGCCTCTAGATCTCCCATCGTTGGGATCGCGTCATATATATACTCCGGGAGCAAGCTCTCGGAGGAAAAAAAATCTCATCTCGCAACCGAGACGCCTCCGTCGCGCCGTCTTTCTCGCGCAGCCCGCAGTGCCGGCCGGGTCGGAGGAATTGCAATTTACGGAACGGCACCGCCGTTAAACAGTTTTAAGCTCGATATAGATGGCGGAGGTTAAAAGGCTCGTTCGCCCGCCCATCCGGAATCTTTCGTGATGGTCGAGAGAACGGTGCGTTGCCCCGTTTTCGCGCGTAGCCGGCCGGCGCGGTGATTTAACGCGGATATGCCCAACACCCCGCCTAAAACGTGGTCGCCGAAGTTGTCCAACTGTTGTTCGCTCCGAATGCGAGCGAGCGAGCGCGTACTCGCCGCGGGGATAGCTGCGGAAGAATTATTAAGGCTCGCTCGATGACGAATAGCCGTCGCGCGTTCCGCGGCAAGGAATTTCGCGAAACAACACCGTCGTATACGACGCGACAAATTAGCGCGGGGTAGGTACCGTCGTAAAATAAAATCACCGGCGCGACGCGCGGCGTGCCGACGTGAATACGTAGCCCTCGAATCGGGAAAACGACCGCGTGCTGCTCTCCCTTTATCTCGCTTTTCAGCTTTACATGGCTTGACCCGCGACTGCGACTCGCGTGTTATTTTCGACCGAGCTTTTCACCGTCTTTTTTGCGTACTGCAGAAGCTTATCGCTGAAAACGTTGTAGCGTATACCTGTATGTTTATTTGTATATCGCATTAAGCAAATCTCCTCTGATGAGTAATGTCTCGGGCGCTGCAGTATTATATTCGTGTCGGCACCGTTGCACAAATTGTTCGAATAATCTTTCATAGAGTCGTTTAAAAGAAAATATTTAAAAAATATTTGCAATAAAAGAGAATTAACTGATAAATTAATTTAAAATAAAGCAGCTATAATACGATATAATATGATACTCTAATTGGTGTTCGCTGTAATTTTCAAAGCGAATAAAGATGCACCGAATTAACTGGCACTTTTTATCGCGATAGCGTAAAACTTCGTGGGTTTGCGTTGTAAAAACCCCCGGACATTATTCATCAAACGAGCCAATATTTCTCTACGTAATGGCCGGCATCTCTGCCTAAACATTTTCTCTCGCCTCGCAGCTAGCTGGTATCTATAGTAGCAAACGTAATAATCATTTCTTTAAACATTTCAGCGAGACGGGCGTCCCTCTTCGCGCGACAGTCGTAATCGAGTTGCGTTAATGCGCCATTGACTTCCGTTCAATTTCACGCCCTCTCCGTCCGCCCCCCATCGGACGGAGCGCCGCGAATCGTCGAAGACGCAGCAGATGCGCGAATCGTCCACCGTGTACTTATCGTACAAATTGCGCGAGTAGTTGGGGAAGACGGGATGAGAGAAGGGTGCGAGAATGGAAGGCGTAACATATGTCACCGATGCATCCTCGCAGTCGCGACGCGACAAAGACGCGAAATATCGGAGAGACGCGAAATTGGGGCGCGCGAATTCAATGAGCACGATCGAGCGTGAAACGAGGTAATATAGGGGGAGACGGGAACCTCTGTCGGCAGTTTCGGATGGCGATCTTCGATCCCGGCGACGCCCTTTAACAATGACCTACGAGCCCATCGGGAAAAGCCATTTGCAGTATCGCTGCGTTAACTGATTAATTAAGATTATCCGTTCAGATTTCTAATTCAGTTGTCTGCCGCACATCACTCACATACATGCGTAACAGTTTCATTCTTAACATTCGGATGCCGCAACTTCATACTTTTCTCATTATTTTTCTCTTTCTTCATATGGAAGGAAATAAATCCTAAAGAAATCTTTGAGAGAAGAACAGTGCGTGTAACGTATGTATTGTAATATAAAGATACCTATTTTACGATACTTGCGTTTGTTCGGAAATAGCGTAACGGAGAACCAAGAAAGAAAAGACCAAACTTCTGTTTATGTGCGCTGTTCGGTATACAATATACAGTTTACGGTACAGCGACAGTGCGACAGACGTAGCGGCCTGTCAAAGAAGCTGCAATGTGGACCAAGGCTGCATCAGAGTGCAGATTACACGCCGCAAGATGATACGCCGTCAGGACAGACTTTGCAAATGCGTTGCAAATCTTCTTGTCTTAGAGAGTACATTGTATAGATCACGCCTATTTTCTTTTAAAATTTTCTTTTCTATTTATTTTTTCGCGGAGAACTAGATATGAAATAATAATGCAACAGTTTCTACGATTTCTTCTCGCTCTTGTCTCGCGTGTTATTCTCGCTACTTGATTTTCTTCATGTTACCTAATTGCGTACTTATTCAAACGTTAATTTTTATCTTTCTTTTTATTATAAGATTATTTGTTGAAGTATAATTTCTCTTCAAATTTTCTTTTCTATTTTTTATTTTTATCAATATGTACTCACAAACGTATTGATATCGATGGAATATCCTGTGTATATCAGAGACGACTCACGCAAACAACCAACTCCGATTCTGCTCGCCAGCGACGGTGGACAAACTTGTAGGCAAAGGAAGACGGTAACGGACGCGTTACCGTACAATTTACGATGAGATCTGATGCGCGAGTTTGGTATACGCTTGTATGCGACATATATGTGAAATCACGCATGCATTCGTGTGTGTGTGTGTTTGCAAACCATAAGGAGTCGGCGAAGGAGGCAGAGCGCTTGAACGGCGTTATACGAGACAAAGCCACCGTCTCGGTATTGTCTGGACCAAACCGAGCAAATCAACCGCCAACCGTCCTCGCTTTGCCTTTCTGTACATATCTATATAACTACCCTCTCCTTCCGTTCTCTTCGACCAGAACATCGCGGACCATCCTTCTTCAGGTATACCTATCTCGGGGGCGCGCTGTCATCGTCAAGTCATCCAATCCCGTTTCTGGAAAGGACTATTGAACGAAATACGGCGGAAATTCGCGACTGAAGGGAAGATCGTGAATCCAAAGGACCGACAAGACGTAGGAATTTCGTGTTCCTTAAAAATCTGCATTCCGTTCGGTTACGGTATTGCAATGAAACACGATTTCATATTTTCTAAGTTAAATCGAGGAAGATGGAGCCTCAGAACTGTAATTTCTGAAAAATTTTTTTGTAATTTTAATTGACTGTTATATGTATACATATATGCCATAAAGATAATTTATAAAAAGCAACGTTTATCGCAAATATTAATGTACGTTAATAGGTGTAATGCCACTAGATACGTCCTGCATGCAGATGACCCGAGATGTCCTGCTTATGCGGGCAATCTGTCGCATTGCGCGGTGATTGGTCTGCCTTGATGTAACCTCGATCGATTAGTTAGCCATTAACGGGGCCATTAATTACCGTGACGAACTTGAGGTCGCGCGAACTTTCTCACGACTGTACATAAATCATTGCGAATTTGACGTTAGTATGTCCGCCGAAATGCAAGCAAGCGAAAATTACGAGAGGCGAGTAAAGCACCGAAGTTCGACTTACTTCCCAATGCGAAAATCTGAAATATGTTCATCGATCTATTCGAGAAATTTGAAGATTTGAGAGAGATTGCTAGTAGATAGAGAAAGACAGATGCCGATCCGACATGCGTCACACAGGGACGTTTACGCTCCGCGCAACTCCGGCTATGTGTTACGCACGTTTCGCCTTGCGAGTCACGCTGCATATACACCGCTACTGCAGTTACGTGTCAGACGTTCGAGACACGTAGACACTCGAAGATGCGTTGGAGAATGTCACCTTAGATCGACTGTTATTTAAAGATAATGACGTGTGAATTGTGTCTGTGAGCGTCACTTGGTAGTAACATTGCTTCTTTAAATGTCTATTAAATATTTGTATGTATAAAGTTGTACAATCATAAACTTGGTAATTATTTTGTAATTATATTAAATTGTGAAATAGATCTCTGTATGCGTGCGTGTTTCTTTCATTGTATCTCTTTAAATTTGATTGTTGCTGATAAAAGAGATATAGCGTGCATGTTTGTTTAGAGAAATATAACTGAGATATCAAGATGTATCAAACGTATAAAATATAGAAACTCTTTTTCGCCGTCTATATTTTCATTCTTTCTCTTTACTCCTTTCATCTCGTTCATTTTATATATACAGTCTAATATCATATGATAGTTATATAACTATTTTATGAACGCAGTCGCAGTGTAGTATGAATTACTCTCGCGTACGCCAAATATATGTCAGGCTGCTCCGTACGCATTTCGCGCTCGCAATCCCATGGATAATCCAAAGTACACACGCACTGACGGTCACGCACGCGTGCGTATGTATTCAACATATGTACCCTGGCGAAAGGGTGGAGATCCGGATTCGAGGGGAGGCGACGTTTGCGACAAGGGATATACCACCGCCGGTTTGCGGCTGATCATGTGTACCATGCGGATTCGTCACCGGGGGAAACAGGGTCAGCGTGTTGCGTGCGAATAACGGGCTAATCGCTGTCTAATAAGTTTGCCCGCATAATCGATAACAGACATTGGCCGCGCGGTGAGCCCGCGGCGTTATTGCCCGGGGAATGTCCGGTGATTTTATCGGAAACACTTTGTGAATGAAATTTGATTAAAATCGCGCACGCATATATATATGTCCAATAAATGAAATACGCGCAAGAGTGTATTCGATAAAAAGAATGGTTATAGAAGTACTTCTATGGTTGTGTTTTATCATATTTCTCCACTTTTATGAAAAACGTAAATTCTCAACAAATTTTCGTTGTTCTTTAAAAATAGCGCTCTCACGATAGTTCCTTACAAACAAGATAAACGATATAATTAAATACCGAATTTTCCAGTTTAATTTGAAACTTTCCAGTATCCATAAAATACCGTAGCTTGTGAAAAAAAAATATATCACAATTAAAAGAACTTAAAAATTTATAAAACAATTTAATTGCCTAATATTTTAAAACTTCGCTTGACTTGATCAACTGAAGTCTGAGATTCTTTTAAATTATAATATTTTTCTTCACAAAATGTGGCATCGTAAATTTTGTTTTCGATATTAATCGCCAGTGCGACAATTATTACATTCGTCGCTTTTTTAAATCTGTAATAACATTCATCTGTGTACGTGCTTCACCCGTTTCACGTTTCAACGAAATCCTCGCGTGGACAATGAATATAACGCTACCGCTAGGATTACTACCGGAAATCCGTTAAGAGAAGTTTCTAAAACGTTGCAGTGCTGTTGAACGGAGTACCATATTCTTAAGTGGGACCATATGTCTACCTGTTACGGATCGTAATTGCGAAAGTTACCACCACGCTCGTGTTATTGTCGCGGATAATAAAACGCGACGTTGTCCTCTATTGCATCGCTGCCGTGTTCTGCATACGGAATTAAGTCACAGTCTGAGAAAATAATTTTAACGAAAGAGACGACGAATTATTCGAGATACCGGCGTGTTCGGTACGGCTGTCACGCTATATTAAACTACCTCGAGCAATGTCCTATAATCGCTCTTATATTTAACGAGTCACGCACCAACTTGTATACGTATATATACTGTACAATCTTCGACACTGTTGCAGCTTAAAATAATATACGAATATATGCCGTGCCGTTAGATGCAACAAGCAAATTATTTTTTTATACCGATGATAAAAAAATAGCAATTAAAATAAAATATTATTATTATTTCAATAATAATAAAAATATGATAAATTAAGAGAGCGAGAGAATTGACCTAAGCTATTATCCAAATAATTAAGACATGCGTATGTATTACATAAAAAATATATATAATATAGTGATGAGTAGTTTAGCGCAAGAGAGTTGAATTGGCGATTGACAACGGCAACTCTGATATTTGCGTATTCAGCGGGTAAAAAAAATAGGCTGCAATGTACATTATTGATCTCTCGGATGCGAACTGTATGCCAATCTGCAAACACGGCGACAATCCCTTTGCATTGGCAAAACGCCGGCAGAACAACGGCGTATTCTCCGACGATATGAGCCGATCGTGACGTAACAGCGAGACACGGATACGGTATCAGCGAATAGTAATCATCGGCGATATCGAAGCCGCATCGGTGGCTTCAAAACCATGCCGGGTCGTGCACGGGATTGAGTGCAGGCACTGTTTGCGTTCCAACGTACATACATATACGGTAATTCCGCAATAACGCTGAGTGGCACGGTACTCTCTGTATAACCCCTCTCTGCTCCCCCCACCACTGTCGATCTCTGCTCTGCCTTACAATAACCGGCAACCTGTTACGGTTATGTAATAAAGCTGCACGTTTGTGACCCCTTATCCCGAACTTCTCCCTGTTTTCCGTCCCGCTCTGCATGGAAAACGTACGTATTCGTTGATCATGAGGAAAAAAGAGAGGCGAGAGTTCATTCCGCGCGAATTATTAATCTCCAATCAATCGACCGAGCGGAAATCGAATACGTAAACGATCGCGTGACAAATTTTAACGGCGACGGATTAAATTTCGAAACCTGTAAATAATGTTCTATTTAATACGCTATAACGGAATAAACCTAGCTCGCAGATTAATTTGCTCCTCCGCTTCGCGGATCGACCACCGCGATGGATCGATCGCCAGTTTTCACGGATACTTTATCTACTTTATATATACATCTTATTCCGGAGTGGTATCGTTCCTGAAAGCAGCTCGTCGCGTGGGCGTCAAATGGATACGCGCGTTCCCCTCCTGCTCGTTCTCTTCTTCGCGCATTACGATGAAGGTATATGGTAGACAGAGTCCGCGTCCGCCGTCCATCATATCGTTAATGCACGTCGTTTTCTCCCACCTTCCAGCACCTCCCGGCCGCTTCGTCGATCCCTTTCCTCGTGTATCCCTCTCCTCGTTCCCCTTCTCTCGCTCCGATCCTTTCTGTCGTGAAACACGACTCTATTCGTCTTACTTTCCGCGAGTGTCCCGTTCCACCAGTTACAGTTCCTCTGCCGTGCCTTCGTCGCCTCTGCCACCGCTTCTCATTTTCCGCGCTCCTCCCGAGGCTTTTCGTGAACGGAAAATACGTCCCCGGAGAACCGGACCGTCGTAGCGAGCCGACCGCATTTTCGCGTCGGTAGTTTGGAGCACTCTCGAGTGCAAGATAAGACCGGCTAATCGCCCGCCGGCATTGTATGGTTGCGCGACGCCGCAAAAGCCAGTTGTGCGCCCAGAATTTCCCATTAGCCCGTCCCTTTTTCGTTTCTTTTCAAACATTCACGATAAAAACTATTTCGATCGGCGTAACATTTCGATTGCGAAAATATCGAAAAAATACGACAATCCGTCCTTTATTCTTAAATTGATAATTTCGAGAATTAACGCTGTAAACGAGTACCTATAGAAATTTATTTACATGTGAATAAAATAACATGACATGTGAGTAACATGTGAATATAATAACACTAATTTTAGAGTTATATGTTATTTGAATATTTTTCTATTTTTCTATTAACGTGTTGTAAAAATAAAAAATTCATAAAAATTGTTCAATTTAGCATTAAATTTAATTTGCATTACATTTTCAAATATCCTTCTTGCCGTCTCTAAAAGTATCAAATTTTTTATTTGATATTTTTGCAACAATATACTACTTTTAGAGACAGCAAGAAAGATATTCGAAAATGCAATGCAAATTTAATTTAATGCTAAATTGAACAATTTTCATGAATTTTTTATTTTTTTCTGTCTCGGAAAGTTAAGGATTAATCTTACAATTAGAATCAATTATTAATAATTCCATGCTGGATATTACTTCCATAATCACCGTTAACACGAACGGCTAAATGCAGTTGCAGTTGCAGCCGTTCTCGGCAAAACGAAGATATTGATCGTTGGATTCTTTTTCAAGTAACGGTTCGTGTCCGTTGCTTATCTGCCTTTTTCTAAAATTTCGTACGGCAAACTACTGTTTGTATCGCGTTGCGAATAATTTATTTACTCATTAAGATGTTCTAGCGTGTTTGCGCGACTACCGGTCGGCAGAAGCTTTCTCTCATCAAGACCAACTGTACACTCCATTTCCAACTTTCTTATTACATCATCCCCGACTGCGTTGCCGTAATTAGTGGGATAAGCCAGGAGAGATATTCTTTCTTCAATTTTCTTCTACGCGATCTGGAATAACTATAATTTAACTGCGTGCGCGTTATTCGTATCTTGATATGACCGCGCGCGGTCGACGACCTTCCTCCTCGTTAATATAACTGACCGCTTCTGTATCTGAACTTAAGCGTACGATCAATTTCAGATGCGGCCTTATCAATTACTCGGTATCGAATATCTCCGATATTGACAAATCGATAAGAATTCTTTATCTTTTCGAGGAATCGAGGGGAATCTTTTCTGCGATTCCGAGGTTTATCAGTCCGGCGACGGTTATCGAGGAAGCGAGCTCGACCACGTCGATTGCTAAGGTCATTGCTTGTTCTCCCCTGCTTCCGGAAGTCGCGTATACTGTAATCATCATGTTGACTTGCGTCGACACCCAGCACACTCGAAAAAGTCCGCGACAAAGTTGCATTTCTTATTCGCTAAGCAATTATATAGCAGGATTAAAATTTATCGAACAACAATTGTGTCCAAATAGTAATCTTACGGAAAAATTGGTCTAATTTTTTGTTTTACAAATGATTCAATATTTCCTATCATGACGAACAATCAATTTTGTAAAAATTTTGGAGAATATCTTACAATTAATGATACAGTATGTACAGTCGCCGCTAATGATTCCTTTCCTGAGGTATTCTTATGTTTCCCCCTTATCCCAGGAAAGGAATCATTGGCGGCGACTGTACACGTACCTATATATGTACCTACGTCGCGAACAACCATCATTCGAGTAACTTAACATGAGTTACATGAGCTACTTCGGAGGAATTGGAGAACAATATACTTGAATCACCTAAATGTCCTGAATGCAAGTAACAAAATAAAATACATTTTATGTAACTCGCACTAGACAAGAGTAGAAAAAAAATGCAAAGGATTAAGAGACCGTAGATTGTTAAACTCTTTAACCGCTTGTTTATTTTCTCTAGCATAACACACGAGACTAAATCACGACGCAAAGTATCTTCCGACGGTCTTGCGCGAAAAAACCACGATATTATTCGTACGATAATAACTGGCCGCGCTACCGTAACAGTAATTAAAAGGACCGTGAGACATAATAGCCGGAAAATCGAGACGGCGGGCTAATCTATTCGAAACGATAAAAATTGTACGGGGTGTCGTTCCTTCGATTTTCCGCGAGGGTGTCCCACGTAAAGCGGCCCGTTGGCGCTTTTTTTTTTAGTGCCTCGGCAAACTACCCCCCTCACCCCCGCTTGTCGTCGATGGTATTTACGTTGATTAAACCGCACCGATGTTTTTTCGTCGTCACCCCGCGCCGTCGGCCGCAGGTAAATTAAAACGTTTTTCCGTTAGCCTCTGCCCACCGCTACCGTAACGATGTACTCCAGGAGCGCGCAAAAACAAAGAGTTACTCTCTCTCTCGCTATCGAAGATCGCGGTCGAGCCCGCGTTTCGTCGCGTGCGATGAAACTTCGGACTTCGAGTCCCGTGACGTGATTTACTTTTCGCCACTTGGCATGCAGCACTCTAATTGCGGAGCATTTTCCAAAATGGATTACCGACCGGGAGATAATTCGCTCGTTACAAAATGTACAGCGAACGGAAATCAGAATTCAATTATGCACACCCACGCGGCATAATTATACCGCTATGCGGCACAATTATACCCAGCATAATTGCGTTCGACGTGATTATTTCGATTTAAATTGCATATATTTCTATATTTATGGGAATTATATTTACGGCGATCTATAGCCCGACGTTAATTTATACTATGCGTTACGTTGCGCTTATCGCATTCGGCAAACATATTTGTAAAATCTTTTTATCAGTTTTGTTATTTAGCTCCTACAAATTTATGAATTACACGCGACTCGTAACCTAAAACGTTTTGTGATAACGAATTGCCCAGACGTTCTAGACGCGCGTCGTTAGCAATTTTATTCTCTCCTAGTCGCATAAGGAAGCTTTGACGACAATTTCAACATTGCGTTGAGAAGAGCGGTAGCTTCCCTTGACGCGGTTCGCTGGGAGCCTTCGGGCGGTTCGTCGGAGTCTAGAGGGGAAACGGAGCTTTTGTCTCCGCACAGAAAGAAAACGTTACGCGTATTTCTTTTTTTTCTCTCTCCCCCCGTTTCCTCTTTTTGTTTCGAGGTCGCGCTTGCGGCGAAACGCGTCACGTAAGGCGGAACCGCAGGTCGATCAACCTTTGCGTGCTGAAATTTCTGTAACTGCGCTCGCACTTCCTCTCGATCGATGCGGTTACCCTTTGCGACGTAGCTCAAAGGCAAAAGAAAAAGACTCTTAAAATACACATTTTCCTTCCCGCCGTCAGTAAAAATGCCGTTGTTTTTTATCAATTTTCACCGTTATAAAAGGTTCCCAGGCGGCACACGATATTTTCTCCGCGGTGAGCACCTCTGAATTTTAGGTATTTCAGTGAACCTTATGTGTAACGTCCGTTAATAGATATTGTTTACGTAAACGTATAACGCAACAATTACAATCGACAAACAGATATCGATATACAGGACAATTATTTACGGATTTTAAAAGATTTTATATCAGTATCCAGGATCGTATCGAAAAAGATTTCTTCATTTTAATAAATTTTTAGCCAAAATATGATTATAAAAGTTATACCATATTAAAAATTAAATTTATTGCAAATAGAAAAGATAGATAGATATGTGTAAATAAGACAGGTAAATAAGTTACATAAATTCTTTCTTTTGCATTTAATATCACGTGGACTTTATTCTATCGTCGTTTCAATTTCACAATTAATTTCCGAGACATCTAATTAAAAATTGAAAATAATAATGCAAGGGAATATGACGTCCGGGCAAATTTTTGCTCGTGTTCAAAATCATTCACATAAATCACTACATCAAACCACCATTAATTATGAGTGAAAATATTTTATGTATTCCTTCAATGAATTTTACAAATGATATATGCTAGTCATGTAGCTTACGAATCATCGTGGAAACCAACCACTTACTGAGTGACCCATCGCAAGCAAACTATAACGGGACGTTCGTGTCCATGAACCACGACGAGCCTGCTAATCGCTTGTTCGGTAACGTTTCTAAGGTCGGCGGAGACAAACGTCAGTGGACGAGGCAATTAAACGCAAGTTCGCATTACGGAATAATTCCGGAGCGGAGAACAAAGCTGACCGACAATGTCGCGGCCGAACATTCGAGAGTACAAGCCTTCTGTAAATTGGTCAACTTGGACGTACATATATCTTTAAAACTAACGACTTTACAACGGCACAATTGAGAGAGGAAGAGAGAGAATTAGTAGTTAATGATATAATTTATCGTTTTATTTTTTACTACTTATTAACCGTTATTTTTGTTTCGCGTGATTTCTGCGATTTAAGAATTTCGTTTAATTATAGCGAGGCGAAATACAAAAGAGAATATTTACGGTTGAGAAGAGAACGGCTCAGCGTGCGCTTCATGTATTTTGATGAACTACTGCAAGCACGTGCGTCCGAGGTATAAAGCCCTTTTTTTTCAAATCCACCACGCGCAATAACGCAGCTTTCTAAACGTGCTGTCGCAAAAAAGGGAGACTCGTGACTAGAAACTTTATTCCTGCGGCGAAAAAACATACGCGAAAGAGCGAGCATCAACTCGCGATTCTCAACGATGGCACGTGCGAATTTTGATTGGCCGTTCCCCGTGCTTCAACGCGGCGGTACGGGCCTGCAAGAGATCGGTCGCGAGGGAACGCAATCACAGAGGTAATGAATTCTGGCAATTTCTCACAAATTCTCTACCCGAAGTGGGTGGATCCCCATAGAGTTCCGTAAAAGCAGACACACTTACGACCGGCAACTTCCTACGCCGCTGGTATGAATCATGCGCGCGACACCCAACGGTACATTACTTCAAGCACATATAGAATATATGCATGAGAGCAAAAGTTAAAGCTCCGTAAGTGAGCTAATAAATAAATGGATTTTAAAAGAGATAAAAATAGTTAAAGCGCGGAGCACTACCCATGTGGAGCAGTGGCCATTAAACGCGAGTGCAGTGTCTTGGAAGTTTGAAAATAAATGTGAGTTTCTACGTAATACTGTAAAATGAGAATAAGTTGAAGCGTCTCAAGCTGTTTCAAGAAAGGCGTATACTTGGCGAATATTTTTCGTGAATATATCTTTGTGACATAATGGAATTAAGATAGCTTTTGTAACCAAATATAATCATTAAACAAATATAAAATTCAAATATCCTACATGTATTATTAATTAATTACTGTTGAATGATAAAATATTTTTCCAATCACAAAAAAATTTGTCACTTACAAATAATGCGATAGCTATAAGATATATCTCGTACAGACGAATTTAAGAGTTAAACTATGATAGTTTAACTATAAAGAGAAGCAAAAGCGTGCAAAAGAGTTGAATCCGCGAAGGGTTAAATCGGACAAAGTTCGGGCGAGTTTGAGCGACTTAGCTCCGAAGCTGAGAAGAAGTGAAGAAATGTCTCCCTTGGCCTGCGGCTTACGCCGTTTCGAATGAAATATGCATGTACAAGGTTAGTGGCTACAATTTTCAATGGAAAATAGCCGTCCCTTGCGCTTTTCCTTCGGCAAAACTTCTTCTTTGGTCAAAAGTACAAAAGAAGATGCGCCCTAAGTCTAGAGTGATCTTTCTTCTATGCTAAACATGGAAATCAGGTATACTTCTATCGTGAAAAAACGGCACGTAATCGCGCCGTCTTTGAAACATCGCACGTTTTGCTGACATTTTGAAAAAGTTATACGAGTAAAGATTCAAAGATAATAAAAGTTCTAAGACTAAAGAGAATAAAAAAAAAATATACATATATGTATAGTCCAAACTGAGCTAAAACTTTCTATAAAGATGATCAAAACAAATCCGTTAGAAAAATTAAAAAAAAAACTATTGTTTTTCAAATGTGTATTAAACTAAAGAGTCAACTTAGTGAACGGAATAAAAAACGCGACTGCATTAAAAAGAAGCAATTACAGATCCGCGTAACGTATTTGTGATCGTAACAGCTTGCGCCGGACTCGGAATTTAGACGCGAGCCAGAGTTATTTCGGTCCAATCCGGCCTAGTGCTCGCGGGATATTCCGATATGTAAATGCCAGAGCCGTAAAAAATTCAGGGAACCGACCGATCGTAAAAAAAAGTACGCGCAACGGTAACCCGGGCACCAGGTAAATATATCCGCGGCCTGTATCGGATGTGTCGATATTTTAGCCGTTTCAAGATTCCGTGGGGTTTCCGTCGAGTGGAGCGTCGCTGTCGAGCCGTTCGCGTCCGCGTCGCATTTCAATTTCGTTTCTTTACCGTGCAAAAATTCTTATTTCTTTTGGCGTAGCGCGTAAAACGATTCTACCCTTCGTTCTCTCTTCCTCGTTCTCTCTCGCTGTCTCTTTCTCCCTCCCTCTCTCTCTCTCTCTCTCTCTCTCTCTTTTTCTCTTTCTCTCCTTTTCTCGCTTCGGTATTCTTCTCTACGTAGAAAGAATTCGACGCTTGATTTTCGATGACAATGTCGGCTCTCTCGCGAAAGGACCCGAAAAACGACGCTTCCATTACCGATGCACCAGACATGATTGCTATAAGGAAAGGAAGGAAGAGCAGTTTTGAAACGACAGACCCAGATTTTCTTTCAAATTGATTCTGGCCGTTTCAAGATTTCCGTACATTTCTTCAGAGAAGAATAAACGAGCGGATAATAGAAAAGTCGTTTAATCTCGGCAACCGAGATATCCATTGCGATTTGCAGAAGTAAAATATACTTTTCGAGTGTACAATATTAGAGCGAAATAAACGCCTGAAGAAAATTTCTATTTCCTGTTCGAATGACGTTTAAAGTTATCAAGAAATTAATGAAATGATTTTATATACTTATAGTACGCAAAGACGCAATCTCTGGTATTAAACAACTGATGTTAGAAAAAGCGTTTGAAGAAAAGTATTAAAACTTAATATTTTAAAAATTATAATTTTAATACACATGGCTTGTGCAGCATATGAACACTGTTTTTCTTTCTAGCTCGATGTAATATCGATGAATTAAATAAGACAACGAAAGTACGCCATTCTGGCACAAGAGTGAAAAAATATTATGCATGATAAACTTAAAAGAAATCTACATTGATCTTTCATAAATTAATTTTTTTTTAATATCTTAGAAAAGTGCAAACCGATAAGAAGTTAATGCACTTTGTACCACATATTTTGGAAAATAATTCGTCCTGTATTTACGCTGCAGAATACATAGGCACGTGCGCGCATGTCCTTCTCCCACATTACCCTTCCTTCGTAAAGATAATTAAAAACTTTGAGAAATGGTAGACACGGTGATTATTCCTAAGAACGTGGTAATGAGTAAAATCCGATTAATTCATCATGCGTCAAAACTAAGTTTTAGAACGAAAGTTCCTAATTGTCTCGAGGAATGTTCGTTAAATTAAAGGGGCGCAGTGTAGGTGGAATTACCATCTGTGTTTTAATGTTTCTCTTCTCGCTTTACTTTCACGTAATTGATTAAATTTTATCCCGAGCATACTTAACGATCGACGTGCCGATAATGTAAAATAAGAATGTGCAAAAGCGCTATCACGCCGTCCCTGTCTTCCTGTCTATTATGTAAAATAACTAAAAAAAAAGAGGGGGAGGGCAAGTTTCACGCTACATATTTCTCTCGATTTAACATACTTCGTTACGCAGAAATTTCGGCTCGGCGTTTCATCGAAATTTAATATAGATAGATCCGAGAAAATTCGAATAATATAGGAGTAAATTAGATCCTTGGATAGATTTAACTTAACTAATATTACTATAACTAAATGCATAGCAAGCTTTATAATAATCTCAAATTTCATCAAAATAAGCAAAAAGCAAAGAATTCATTCTCTTTGTCTATAATAATCTGTCGCATTAATATTTGAAGTATTATACCTAAAAATTTAGCTATAGATACAGATCTAAAAATAATTTTGTTGCACCATCAAAATAATTATAGTAGGTCGCTGAAGTATGATGCTGTAAAAAATGTTGACATTTTATATAGCAATCAGTTTGAGTGTTATACATAATTATTTTAATGGTGCAACAAAATTATTTTCAGATCTGTGTCTAGCTACATTTTTAGATACTTCAGCAAAACCGTTCTTTCATGCATAAAAAGACAGCGAAAAATAATGCAATCTAGATGTTTTGTAGGCTATTATAGATCTCAGAGAACGATAGTGAGTTCATTATGGGACAAACGGTGACTTGGAAGCATCGAGAATGAGGGTCGGATAAAAATCACGTATTCTCTGTTCGCGACGTACTGACCGCTGTATTAATAAATAAAATGCCAGTGCCCTTTTTTATGGACTGACGCACACGTGGAGTCATAATGAATCTCATTTATTCTGCGAATAAAGAACGCAGGACCCTGGACGTGGTGATCGATGACCCTGCTACGTACGCAGTAACCGTAGTACTTACTAACTGCCCTTCCGCGTAATTTAAACTCGCCATTCGTAACTCTTTATAGCCCGATAGGCTTAAAGCACAATGAGACAACTGCAAAAAAATTGCTTTTAACAATATTTTCATGTATCGTTATGATTAACATTTTTATGGATCTGATCTTTTGTCAAACCTCTTTGTAAGTTTTGTCATGTCTATATCTATAAAATCTAGAATTATGTATTCTAGTGGATAAGCCAGCAAAATGTATTCTATTATTATAAAAATATCTATTGTTTTTATAGTAAAATAATCGTTACGATTATTTAGAATAAGTTTATTTAATTTAATCAGTATTTGCGACGAATAGTGTATTAATATTGCAGGACTTTCACTTTTTTCTCAATGTTTTTTTATTAATTTAAAATCCTTTAACAAAATATAAATCCTTTAACAAAAAATATCAAAATTTTTAAATTGTAAAATATTTGAACAGAAGAATTTTAATGCAGTATAAGTACTTAAAATATAAGGCTGCAAAATACTGTTCCGTGTTCTATTTTCAGTAGACTTTATATATTTCAGCAGAATTTTAATTTAGAATTTTAATTACTCCAACAGATGTAATATTAAAAATAAATTTTTAAAAAGAATGCCGTCATCAAATTTTTGCTAAAAATATTAATAAGGTTCATATATACTAAAAAAATCCACAGATCAAAGAAAATAATAATCCTAATTTAATAAAAACTTATCATGAGATCTTGCAAAAGTAATAATAAATTTATTTTCCGTCAAGAAATTGTAAATAACCATTCACTATGTCTTTTATTATTAAATTAATCAAAATAAAAAAAAGTATCTGGAAGTTACAGCCGTTAAACTATCAAAACTCCAAACAAATTGCAAAAAAACGACATATTACTATCTGCAGAAAATTTTTGTAACGACGCATAGATCTGCTTTCGCAGTTTATTACGCTTTAATAGCACACGCCAAAGTAAAAGTCTGCGTGAGCAATTTTCTTCTTGACGTTTGCTGAAGTACTCGAGCGTTCCAACGAGGAAATCTCGAGACGCCGGAATCGCGCGGTTACAAATGCTTCTCTCAGAATTTTATAAAGGATACCGCCGTCTCGTTATACGGGGTACGCGGCATAGTTCAGGAGCACCTTGTATATTTGATACGCTGATGCACTCGCTATATCCGCAAATTCTTTCGTAAAAGGCACCGCCAAATGCGTGTTGCATTTTTCAAGACCGGGCGATCCGTTATATTATTACGTGACTCAACTACGAACAATGGCAAGACCGGGAATCAAGATTGTGCACATAGACCGATGCTATATAATATTATAATTCAAGAGAAAACACAATACCCTTTGACTTAATATGGCAATCAGGACAAATTTACATATGTATAAGCCCCATGAGGCATGATACATATTACATGTATATCAGGCTTTATAAAGAAAATAAGGAAATAAGGAAAAAGAATTTATAAATATCACATCTTTATAATAAACACATGTTTTCATTAAAACTTCAAATTTGTAATATTTTCAATATTTGCAATTATTTTCATTTAAATAAATTATATTAATATATATTATATTACATTACGTTAAATTATATTATATTATTAATAATTGTTAATACTAATATTCATAATCAACTATTAACTCGCAATGTTACTGCCAACTTCTTTTGTTGTTTCATATTTTTTTCGTTTACAGAAAGAATGATAATCATGGTACTATCGATTAATAAGTATCTTATCTGTACAGTGTACATTATAGAATTAAATGAATTTCCAATACTTCTTTGTGACTGATATTTTTATATTAGTCATAATATAAACTCGATAGATTCTATTTTAAGCAATGTCAATATTACTGATAAAGTAGACAAAGTGATTACTTGCATTGCATAAGTTTGTATCAGATATAATAGCTCTTTGACAGGAGTTCGGGGGAACTCATTGTCGCAGCAATATCGCGCTTTGTATTGAGGCAGTTATCGAAGTTACCTGTGACGCTAATTTGATAAATACTCGCCGCTTATTAGAAACGAGGTTACGGGATGACGGGCTGTTCAGTCTAGCGGTATAATACGGTACTTCATTACTCCGCGATCGCGCCAACTCACGTTGACTACGCGGGAAACGCAGTCGACATCATTATAACCCCGTAACGATGCCGTAACGTAAAATCTCTAAACGCTATAGACAACTAACGCCCGAGTCATTCTAACGTATAGCGTCACGGGACAATTCAAAGTACGACGATGTAGGCATATAGTAGTGCGAAATTGCGATCGCCAACTGATCGCGCTTAGAAACGAGAAACGTAATGGATAACAATACACTAACGATATACGCTAATGATCGCTCCCGTTTTCTATATGTATAACATAACTATACGTTACCAATATTCAACAACGTTATAACAATTTATAAGATTTATAACGTTATTTTCTATTAAAAATCTTGTCTTTCCTTTCATGAGCGGAGATATCAGAAGATATTTAATAAAAAGAAATTATATACAACTGTGGTGTAATAATTGTACAATGATTGTGTGGAGTAACAACCACTTTGTTCCAGATCGTGTGCACGATGCCGTCTTTCATCATCAAGCAAATCGGTTGGAAACTTTTGGTCATTGCATACATACGACCGTGACACGATTAACGATAGACGCAGATTTCGATTTCGCATATCGACGCGCAACGATAATCGTGCTGACTTCGGCTGTCTGTAAATGCAATTCGCAGTCGTAAGAGCAGCGCATTCGGAATGCACGAAGGTCGTGCATTATTGGGTCAGGAGCAATCAGGGCGTAATATGTGCGGTAATCGGACGCTAACTTCTCCAGTATACGTATGACGCGACTGACGATCGACGTTCAATCCTCGACGTGATGTCGATATTCGGCGCGAGAGATTTAAGCGATGCGTTGCACCGATTTCCCACACAACTCGATTTTGCTTATTTAACTGGATATATAGAATCCCAACAGCGTCAAAATTTTAATAAAGATAAACGATGCCTACATCGCGGGTGGCCCAAAAGAAAATCAGATTTTTTTTTCGTATTTCAGATTTAAAGAAAATTGCATAACAGAAGCGTGATACGTTAAGAAATACGAGAGCAGAGCACTTAACTGTGTACATCGCCTGTCGAGCGCGTTAATGATGGTCAACACGCATGAGTGCGTCAACATCGAATGTACCACTCTGATTCAGATGTAATCGACCGTTCGTCAAACAATTTCTGTCCGCTGTCAATCGGACTCGTTTGATCGCGTGTACGCTTTGGCGTGAAACAATCGATTTGAACGATTGCTCAGTCGATTGAATGGCGTCGATACATGCGATGTAACAATTGCGGACAATAGTGAAGATAATGAATAATTTTTGCGCGTGCTTCTATAAATCTCATTTCTAGCGGATGATGTAATATTATTTCATTTTGTACTTTGTTCCATCGGGTTCCCGAACATTAATGCAAATGTTTAAAGTGTGACATAAACTTATAGCAGTATTAAAAGCAATAAAAAGAAATAAGAACTAGATATTAAAAGCAATAATCAATTATTTATATGTATAAACATATGCAGTGTAACAAAAATATGCTATTGTACGTATTTAATAAAAAGCTCGAAAAGCACGATGTTCAGTGATATGATATTAAGAGCTCTGTTTTTTTTTCTCGACAATGTAAACATTTTGAAAATGTTATATCCCAATGATATGTTATTAACTGTCTATAAATTATTAGGTAAATTTTACACACAAAATGTTTGTAAAAGTTTATATAATATTCAATGCAAAAACATCGCTAAAAAATTCGGTAAAATTTTAATAAATGTCAACGAAATAAAATGAAAAGCACGAAATTAAAATAGAAATTTTTTGATAATTGAATAAATTACTTGTTGCAGTATTATAAAAAGCACATGAATTTGTGTGATAATAACGTGATGTGTTATCAGAATCGCCATATAAAGTAAAAATTTTAATAATAATCATTTTTGAAATTCAAATGTTAAACTAATGGATTGCAATAAAAGGTACATAAACGTATATATAATAAAAACTTAATTTAATAAAAAAAACTTAATTTCAATAAAATGTTGTTTCAGATATATGTCGATTTTCACATTTGTCGTCTAAATTAAGATTATATTCGGTGGCTGTCTTTGCGTAACGCTCTTACGCATACTTTGGATAAAACTTGTGGCGATCCTAAGTCCCAGATAAAGCAAGAGATAATTGAATTCCATTGCATTAGAAAGGTGAGAGGATCGGTCGGTTAAGAAGCACCCCGACGGCATTCGTGTTCATTAATATTCGGTTCGTGTTCCCGAAACTTTTCGGGTGCGACGCGGGTGTCCGGCCGGAAATTGAGTACCTGCACGTAATCCGCTATTAATATCGAGCTTTAAACTTGTTTCCTCGTCGTGGGGGGGAAGCTCCTACCTACGGCGACACGCCGGTTTCCAGTAGATTATGAGAGCAGAGTGACGGGCGCGGGTACGATTAATGCACTCTCGCTGCTGTCCCGGACGGGAAGAAATCCGGTGCATCGCGAGGGTAAGGCGCACCTGCGGCGCCCCGTGCACCTGCTCGCGCAGTTGCACGAACTTTCGAACCGACGACCGGTGATTAATGATTTCCACCGAGTGGAGTCTCCGCTTTTCCCCTCCCCACCCCCTTTGCCGCTAAAATCGCGCGACGAATTCGATTCAGACTGAGTTTTGCCGGATTAAAAGTTTCACGAGCTCGGTACAGAACGCTGCTCTATAGTGTCTTACCCGGGATTGAACGGTGTTTGTGCTATCGCGTTTCAGCAAACGCGAGAAATTAACTCTGCAGATATTTCCGTAAACGTAAGATTCGATTAATTCATTAGTAATTAGCGCAAAAATTTCATAAACGGAACGCGTGAAATTAGAAACGTATACGTATCAAGTAAATGTCAGATTTGTACGGCTTTATTAATTTTGTTTAATCAAAACTAGATATATCATTATCCCAATGCATGCGATTGGTTAATTCTGCGTTGTTTTGGAATGTATGAAATCGCTTTTATTGATAAGAAAACGACAGTTATGTATTTTTATATATATCAGTTTTTGTAACATATAATTCGAGCAAATGCGTAACCTGTGCAAATAATACTTACAACGAGTGTGCTATCTTCTGCTTTCTTTTGTTTTTACAACCACTTTAAAACCATTACTCTCAAAGAAGCCGAGATTCATTTATATTTTCTTTGTATTAAAGTACTACATTACTATGCAATAAAGTCACTCTCTTGTAATAAAAGTACATTCATATAATCTCGAGCTCAATTATGCTTTCTTCTGTTTATCTTCAAAATCTTTTCTTCGGGAAAAATTAAAGCTTAATCTCAGAACTATATATTTTTTGCGTACCTAAAATAATTTTATGATAAAATACAAAATTTAAAAAAATTCGCCTACTTTCTTCATTTTATTCATTTGTTTATGCGCTCAATATAAGAAACAGTCCCGTCTATTCCTTTTATACGGTATACGGTATCTGAAGAATAAATGTAATTTCATAATCCGTAGTACAGAGAGACGCCGTAAAGTACGCGAAACCAAAGAAAACGAGATTTTTATCACGACAGAAAAATTGGTTTGCATCATACGACGAATACCAGGCGCGTTTACCGCGGTACAACGTGATCCATTGTTTCAAGAGCTGTTCTCGTAGAGATGCAAAAAATTGCTAATTTATCGCCATCCAGCGCCGGTCTCAATGAGTCAAGGTACTCGGACGTAGCAAATTCTTCGCAAAAAGCAATCGGTAATTTATCGCGATCGGCCGGTACCAGGCACCGAGATGACTTAAAGTATTTCGTTTTAGTTAGTCGCTGCGCTCGCGCGAGTCGCTGGCACAGCGAGGAACGCCGCAAGAAAAGCAGTCGTCTCCTCTTGAGCGAATGGCGAGAAACGAGAAATATTTCTTGTCAAGATAGCACACCGTACATTGACGTCCGTTTCGTGTAGCAATTTTTAATAGCAAGTTCCAAATATTTTAATAATTACTGATATCACATATATTGTATAAGTTCGGTCATATAAAATTATTTTCTCAATATTATTAATTTCTACTGTTTCAGACCTTAGCAGTCTTTCAGTTATCAGTAACTTATTTGCATATTACATTATTATAATAAAATATAGATACAAGATTTCTCAAAAGTTGCAGTAAATTTACCATATATTATACGTTTTTAAGCAAATTAAAATCACGTTCAGAAAATAAAATATTACGATTTATTGCACCTGTCAGCGAAAGATCCAATATAACAAACATATAGGATGTTTTAGAAAGATGTAAAACTACCTGGGAAATTTCGGTAGATGTCTAGGAAGATTTAACGGCGTTCACGGACGCAAGCTGCTCGGCGTCACGTAGCGAGAAAAGTGAAAGAAACAGAACATTCCGCGACAAAAACTACCACCGGGACGTAGCTAGACTTGCGCCGTACATTGCGAGTTTTGAAGCGTCCCATGAATTATGAAGCGGGGACAGAGGAGCGGAAAGGACTTACGAAGTGTTTAAACTTTAAACGGCCGGAAACCATTTTAGGAGTTCAGGCTGCATAGCCTGCGCCTCTGCTCGCGAATATATACGGACCCTTTTTTTTCGCGTATATATCACAGATGGAAGAGCGTATATACTTTACCGTCTTGTCGAGATCTCGCTTGGACGGTGCAGTTCTAGTTGAGCGTAGTTCAATTGGTTTGGTATGAGTGACACGCGGCTTGATACAAGCTTGTTGTATTTTCGAGGAGACTTACCTGAAAACAAAAAGAGAAATCGGTTATTATGATGGACAGGGATGAAGCAGAATTCATCGAATTTTTAACGGCACGCAAGTTAGTCGGCGAACGCGTCATCGCGTGAGCGCGCGTGACGCTCATTATCGTGCGTGTAACTTCAAGGACCAGGGCAAAGTTATAGTCCTACTGGAAATCGCCGGGATATTTATAATTTGCCGCTAATCCTATTGTCGTGACGCTTTTATTGCTTGATTTACGTACGACAGAACGGGTCGTTTTAACGGCCCGCTGCAACGCGAACGCAACGACTCTAATTTATTTGGCGTTAGAGGGTCGTTTGCTTAACGAGTTGTACCACGTACTGCTTTAATAACATTTGCCCAACTCGTTCTTTTTGCGGACGAGTTTTAGTAGCCCGATCGATCCACTATTCTTATCCATAGGTAAGTATAGTAAGTACCTACTAAGTACCACTTTAGAACAATGTATTTTTAGCACAGAATGTCTATAAGGATGCAAAAAATAACATAACAACCTCAAGGACTGTATTTCTACAAACTGTAAAGTTTATATTTTGCTCATAATCTTGATAAAACAAATTACTTTTTTAATCAATCTTGTAATATAATTTTTTTATCGTAAAAAGTATAAATTTATGTACGATTAAGCATTTATTTATACAAACATAGTTCATAGCTTAATAAACTATGTACCAACATAGTCCATATTTTTAATATAGTAATTTTGATAGCTTAAGTCAATTTCGCACCGTATACATAACATCTCATTAAGCTGCAGCTCTCTGACTAAGTACCCCAGCGAAGTTGATCCAAAGTATCTGGTTCCCGTTATCGCGTGTCCGCAGTATCGGCATAAATATTTTATCAGGATACCCTCATAATTACCATCTCTATTAAAAGCGACTTTTCACCCGATAACTTGACCGAAAGAAGAAATCTGCGAACGACTCGCCGCCGCCGTGAAAGGCCGCCGTGGTAGCTCGCGAGGAGCAAAGGAAGGACAGGGCAACCTCCGTGCAAAAACTTTTCCGCGCAAATTCAACTCGGAGGGAAGAAGCTTTCAGGATATCGAAAAACTTCGACCAACACCGCCCGCGTTTCCGCGAGGATGATTAATTGCACTACGATTCGACGACGAGAATGCCTATACCCGTTTCGTGAAAGAAGACTGCCACTGCCTGTCGACAGACGCCCTCGTCGGTTTTTCGATGAAGATTTCATCCCTGTCAGCGCGCGTGTATTTTGTTTTTCATTATTTTTTCCAACTTTTCAGAACTACTTTATTCATCCTTACGTATCATGTAAATTGTGTATCGCGCGGTTCTCACGATTTTTTTTTTATATTTACGACAAAATAATATATATTTTATACAAATACTGAGTTTTCTGACAAAATAATGTTTATGTACATACATTTTTAAAAATAATGTATTCACAAGATATAAGAAATGCGAATTTCTCTCTGCAAAATAGTGGCGGCGCTTTTTCTAATATAAATTCTTACATAAAATAAAAAATATTATACACTTAAATCTCTCTAATAGTTTCAAAACGCTATAATATTCTCCAATATCTTGATACAGATATATATATGTGTACAGAAATATCGTCCATAAATAATACCAGTATTTTTTTATATTTACAAGAGTTATATTTTTTTAAGTTATCATTTTTTATTTCAATCTAAAACTTCTATCACTGTCACATTATCTTCCACGTATTCCGACATATTTATACGTAAAATATCGTATCTTACTTTGTCAACGACGTTACATCATTTTATTCTTAGAAAGGGAAGGAAAAACCGGATCTCTACAATTACTCATTCTGCCGCGTTGTGTTGCACGATGAATCACTAAAGATCGCAGAGATCTGGAGAGAAAGATGGAATAAAGAGCGGAGAACAAGGTAAGAAAATCGAGCCAAGTATAGATACACTTCCTTCGCGGTCGGATCGAACGGGGTCAACAACGGCGGAATAGAAAAGAAGTAGAGGCTGAACAAGAAGAAGACCCTCGGGACGCGCAAATGAGCAGCCGACTTTAATAAGCGGCGGTGGAAAAGGCGGAAGCGGTAGAAAGGCGAGACGAGCTGATAAGATCTGTCGACCGAAAGGCTACGGGCGAGTATTAATATTCACTGTGTCTCCATCGAGAGTCGTCGTGTGTGCGTCTTAAAGCGCCGCTGCTACACTTTCAGCGGCCTTTCCGCATGGATAACATCGACAAACGTACTCGAAAAGAACGGCGTACAGCTCGAAACTTCGCCGAGAGCTGCACGAGGAGGAGATCTCAAACGTGTGCCGGATCTCGAGAAAAACCGGCGAGAGAGAGAGTAAAAACCGCGGAAGCCGCTCAGTAAAGAGGAAGGCTCCTTTTGTTCGTCTTCCATGTCTTCGCGAATCTAATCGCGCGCCACTGCTAATAAAGGACGATTCGAGTTGACGGCGGCGAATTAAATAATTACTCTCTAGAGGAAGAAAGTAAGAAGAAACTTTCTTATATCGGAGATCGCTATATTTGACATGGCTTCGCGGTAACGACACAAATTCCACAGAGACTTGATTCCGTTAAATCCTCTTGCAAAATGTAAGAAGAACCATGCAGCTACGGAAGAAGATAAGTACGAAGACTACACGAATATAAGTCTCCTCTTAACGGCATTTCAGTGAATCAACCATTTTGCTAGTTGCAATATGAATTTCCTGGATGCGCAACGAAAGACGCTATCATCATCCACGATTCGCTTATTAAGAACTGGATTTAAAATAGCTATTCTATTGAAGCTGTCTTTGGATATCAATGTATTGAAAACTGCATGAAATTTTCAAAATAATTTTAAGTACAAATTTCTCTTGTCCGTAGACATAATTCAGAGCTGTCTAACCTGTAACGTCACGCGAGCAAGCGAGTCAAGTGCGAGAGAAACGCGAACGTTCAGATAGGTAACCTCCGGTAACCTCGGTATAATTAGATCAAATACCTTTTAATTAGCGGCTTTGTACCATACCGGTTGGATTAGTTGTCAATGCTGAGCATTGCGAGGATTATCGAGAGCTTCTATCTGTACTCAGAAGCTTTATCGTTTAAACGCCATTACGGGGAATTGCAGATCGGCATCAGATGTTACATAGCATATATAGATATAGGAGATATATGTATAATACCGCGAAGTAATTATTGACAAATCGTGTAACCGGAGCCGGATACTGGCTTTAGGTTAATCCTAAGTGGATTAATGGAAGATATGAAATACATGCAGAATATCGAATTCTTTGCAGAATAATTGTAAATGCCTGCTTCGGTAAACAACTTGGATATCGATTATTCTTATAATTTGATTATATCATTGACAGCCAAATTGGATAATATCGCATTGTCACACTTGCATTTATATAGCTAAGGATCCTGTAAAGTGTAAATAATGTGAAATCGATTGTATTATACAATTTAGAACAATTACGAAAACTGTTATACGTACACCATTTAATATCTTACAATTAGTAGCTCTAGTTATAAACTATTGAAGTATTAAAGTGTCAATCAAATCAAGAATAATATTTTGTTTATATTTATGTGTAAAAGTCAATTTTCAAATACTTTTAATTCTAGATCTAGAACGACATATTCGTTAGAAAAGAGATATTAAATTAATCAAAGGATCGGTTTAAAAATAGAGATAAGTCGATAATAACGTTGCCATCTTACAACGATGTTCGAAGACAAATCGGATAAGCTGAGTAACAGGTGGCGTACCTGCCACCTGCCAGCATCTTATCATTCCGCTCAGCCATTATGGGAATATAATTCAATATTTCAACGCCTGCTTATTTGCACCTATAATTGTCCTCTTGACCTTAGATAATATATTTCGTCATTCGAAATAATTAAATTGTTTGCTATCAGACCACAATTGTTTTCAATTAAATGGTTTCATTGCGCATACCTAATATCATATCGATTGCTTGTAATGAATACAATTTTCGATATCTGACCTCTTTGAAACCATTATAGCATTAGCAAAAGCGATTCCCAGTAAATATAATGCATATTGTATCACGCCATGGCCGATAAATAATAAATTATTAAAGTTTGAAAAAGTGCTAAAAATATAATCATCTTGTTTAATTCTAATCGTTATAATAAATGGTTAAACATAGCCTCTATGAAATTATTTTAGATTATGTGTTACAACATCAAAAATAAACTAAAAAATATTCGTTTTATAGCAATTTTATAGCAGTCGTACCTGCATTTCCTCTTTCACATATGTTTAATATGATCATTATGCCACTTTCCGTTTCAATAATACACTTTCTAGAAGTCACACACGGTGATCCAATGCTAACCTAATGTAAAAAAACGTGTAGCGTCACTGAATGTAGACAATCGCGTTTTTATTGCATTTTCACTCGTTCCGCAAGTGACTCACTGTGCTTCCGGTATATAAACAGCCATGACTAAAATAAGCAACGTTCGCACGCGCGTGTACACGCACATAAATTCTGAGGTTTTATTTGCCTCGGTAGTACATTTATATTTATGTTACATTCAGCGAGACATAGCCGTTAATAGACGGTAAAAATTCCGCTCACGTTGCAGTCCACTATATAAACCGTATATACGGTATTTACATGATGCGACATATATCCTGCGAGAAAATAAATAACAGAAAAATTTCTTCATATGTTTAAAAATTACGGTTATAAATTTAGATTTTGCCAGACAGATGAAAAGTGTTAATGTGCTTCAATGCTTGTTAACAACAAGTATAACGTTTTCCTGGGTCATATTGTACATGTTAAATGAGATACAATTATTACTTTCCGTGGATACCGTCCACTATATATCCACTTGACTAGGTTAACTGATATATAAACCGTTAGTATATACAGCGAAGATTTGCGGTAGCAAATAGCGCAGAGCAAGCACGCGCGCACGGGTGAGGCGGCGCATTAACGTACAGTTGCCTTAATTGCAGTGCTCCCCGTGCATAACCACTTTCCTGTAACGAGTCGTAATTTATCCGGAACAGTTACTTCCAGTGAAAACAGTTATCTCTCGGGAACGAAAACGCGCCGCCGCCGCTCGCGAATTGACTAGAGATCGCGCCCGAGATTCTCTGGATGCTGTGGAAATATCGCTAAGGTCTAACGGCCGGCGGCCGTTCACTCGCCATCGACCGCGTTGCCGCATTGCGAAATATTGCTTTCGCCACTAAATTATTCCCCGTTATCCACGTATCGCGACTAGTACGACGAGAGCGGAGGAGCGGAGAGCGCTCTCTGGCAGAAAGAGATCCAGAGTCGAGAGCACGCATGATGGGTTATTAAAAATGCAAAAAGGAACAGACAGATGAAACGCTGTTCGCGAGGGACGACAGGATTCGGCGTTGACACACGGAATGGCAAAGTTACCTCACGTTATAAATATTTATGCTCGGCATGCACCAACTGCGAGCGAGAGAAAAAGAGAAAGAGAGAGTGGGAGAGAGGGAAGAAATACATCGTACACATTCGATGCGTTGTTCGAACGTTATTGTTACGTGTTGCATTCTCTGCCGCAACTGCGCCAATACAATCTACATTCTCCGCAGCGATTTTTCGGCGGTATTTATTTTATCTTCACCATGTAACTCTCGTAGCGTTACCGGCGGAATTACCGGTCCGCGGCTGTACCGTGCGCATTAACGGTCAATTATATCGAAATTGCGATATGTGAATTTTCCTAATGCCTAGTGCGGTGCTTAAAGTGCACGCGAGTGCATGCGCACTCAAGCACGTCTTTATGTACAACTATAACGAGACGGCCTATCGTAGATCTCCTTGACATCGTTTCAACATGATTTCTCGTACAGTTCACAATTTCGCGATTATTAGATACGATATGTTGAGCTACAAAAAAGCCGTTCAAAACCATAAGGTGTTTCTCATAAAGTTATTTGTGACACGTTACGATTCAATGTAAATTTTAGATCAACTTCCATTAAAAAAAATAGTTAATTATTTTTGTAGACATAAAATTTTTGCTCGTTCAAAAATAAATTTATCAAAAAATTTATGAGTGTAAGAGACAAAAAGTTTGCTGCTAATTAAAAATATTTTATATGCGATACAATATCGAATTTTACCTAATTTCTCGAATACTGTACGTTCAAAAAGTTTATGTCGAAGTGAAATCAAGCGTCGCAAAATCTTACGTTGCGAATTTTTGACAATCTTTGTTCTTATTCCTTGCTTTCCAATCGCGGAGCGATTTACACGACCATTTTTCACGCAACGCCGCAACAGGTAATAAAAATCATAAAAGCGTATTTAAAATCAGTATTACAACCGTGGCGTATTTTTCTTTGCCAGTATAACCTACGGTCTAATAACTGCACGGCAATTGGTCAGTTCAAGCCATCGATCTCCACAGGTCTGCAGTCTCAGAGTTTGACTGACGTGAAAAGAAAAATCCTGTATTTTTTGAAAAAAACATTGTTATTTAGAGAAAATGGACGTATTGGAATGCTTTGTTCACGACAGGCGGGCTTCTACATGCATTATGCTTATTCCAAGAAATTCCTCAAAAGATCTTCATAAGAATAGTTTTTGTCGATTTTCCTTACGAAGAAGTTTCTTCTCAAAATTCTAAAATTCTTTGCTGATTTATACCTGGCGCTTGTACGTACGTGCCAAAACAACAGTCATTTCGACAGAATCATCACGTTCCTGTGAGAGAACCGACCATTTTCTATTATTCCAAGAAAATCCTCAAAAGATCTTCATATAAGAATAGTTTTTGTCGATTTCCCTTACGAAGAAGTTTCTTCTCAAAATTCTAAAATTCTTTGCTGATTTATACCTGGCGCTTGTACGTGCCAAAACAACAGTCATTTCGTGACTCATCACGACCTGTGAACCGACCATTTTCTATCCCGCGCGCCGCGGCGTTTTCGTACCCTCTCTGTGCGGGTGTCTCGACATTGTGTAGTAAAGAGAATTTAGGATGGTCATCGTGGCGATGGCCAAGCGAAGTTGAACTTTTACGTTCCTTCTGGCCCGATAACGCTCTCGAACGGCTTATGCTTTAGCCAACATAAATCGTGATGTAAGTTAACGATGAATTGCGAGTAAACGGTCTCCTGTCCTCATGTTCACGCACGAACGGCATATAACGGTTCTATCAATTCGCGAGCGATTTCCAGCATTGTCCGTCTCTTCCTTTCAGACGATGTCGTCCGTTCGCAGCATGAATTCGCGCAAATAGACAAGGCTGGTTAAGTGAAATAGCTGATTGCTTTCAACGCACAGCATTAGTTTGAAAACGTCTGTAAGACGACCTTTCCTTTCTGAAGAATTTCTCTTTGACAAATGCATCTATAATTAACTATAGGAAGAATTCGCATTTCACGATAATAACATCTTAAAATGTAAGGCATTCCAACCAGTTGTGTAACCTCTCAGAAATATTTTTGTCGTGTAATATTCATTTTCCTCGACATTGCTAAACAATGAAAATAGAGCGCCAGGATTTCTCATTGATGGAAACGAATGAATGCAAAGCGATGAAACGTTATAACGCTACAATTTCCATATTACATAAAAAATGTCAAACGCCTGTTTTTCGCGGTTTATATCATTCTCTATGTATATATAGCTTTTTCACATTTAAAATTATGCATTTGTGAGCTATATTAGAATATGACAAATATTTTTAAATAGCGTAACAGGTCAAAGCCACATAATTACTAGTACACAGGTAAGCACACTGCTTGCCGGTTTTTCGACGCGTGACTGATCGCAGATAACCACCGTGCAACATCCTTTCTAATTCACAACACTTCCCGTTTATCCACATCTACCTTTTCGTTGAAGTCAGTACGCATACCATTTTATATGTTATATCAGAATTTATGTTCTCAAATCTTAATGTTAGCATGATTATTTAATGTAGCAATGTCAAGAGCATTATTGATTGAAATTTGAATATTAAAAATAATTTGCAGTTATTTCGGTGAGATTTCTTTCGAAGAATAGAATCTGAAGAATATATAGAAAGCCAATAGAGAGAGAGAGCATTACGAAATCCTATTCCGTGAATTTACAAGGACTACAAGGCGTAGTCTTGCGTCTTGGCAATGAGACGCACGCTGCACAACGGAGAAAGATCCGTCGGCAGGAAGTGCGTTGAACCGGAGCATAACCTTGGTGCCGTCACGGGTGCTGCATCCCGGTTGGCAGGTGTAACAGCAGCAGGGGAAAGATGATCTACTACAAAGGTCAGCAGATACTGAAATCGCCCGATATTCTCTATGACAGCTTCATTCTTCTACTTTAAAATTGCGTGATCGGACGTTAATTGACTTTTTTCATTGTTTAATCGATTTGTTTAATCTCTTACATATAAACATGTTTGAAAAAATGTATTTTAAATAATTCTGAAATAACTCGAATGATTTATTTCATATAAAAATTTATCGGATACAAAATAATCAAGGCAAAGAGCTAAAAAACCCCATGACTCGAAAAGACCCTTTCTCCCTGAAATTGAAAAGCCCCTACCTATCTTGAAAACTTTTTATCCGATTTTTTCGTTAACTAATTTAAATAGCCCTTCTTCCTTATCCTAGATGTTATAACAATAAAGTCTTTTATGTTATTTTAGATTCGATTAAAATCTATGTTTAGCTAATTTTTAAATGATAGTTATTGTGAGTATCATTATGTCGAATAAAAATAATGACGCAATACATATAACAATAATAATGACACTTTCTTGCACCACGATTATTGTAAAATAAAAATATTTACTTTGACTCGTAAAATATCGCATACCTAACTCTCACAAAGCGAAAGAAACAATTTTCTGTGAATTGTATTGTAACGCCTCTATTTCTTCCCAACAAATAACTTCCTTCGGCTTATGCAGTTACGACAAAATGACACACGGCTTTCTGATGACGTAACTGCTTTGCAGAATTCTTATTTCTAGAAGAGCCGTTTTTTTCTCAAAAGCGGACGCCGTTTCCTGCAGTATTCCGCGAAAATAATAATGAGTGATTAATGCATAAGTATGCGTACGAGACTGCAAGCGTTGCCGGCAAGTGTTTCAATGATCATAGTACGAACTTCTCTCCCATGATAGTTTCCCAAGTTTATACGCGGTGTAGAGCATACCGTAGATTACTGATAAAACGATTACATCACTGTTTAACGACAAAAACCGAGACTGTGAATAGTAAAAATGACATAATTACATTGACGTAAATACATTTCCCGTATTTTTTTCGTAGATATGCGATAAATAACATAAGGGTCGGTGACACCAATATTGCTTCAATAGTTAAATAAATTTTCTTTTACTATTAAATTTTCATAATTTTATGATAGATATGAATTCTCTTGGATAATTATATTATTACTGTAGCTGTGCAACGTTATAATAAACAAAAAATTATATAAAGAATCGGTCTTTACGAAAACTTTACAGAAAAAGAAACCTTATTTCTAAGAATCCTTATTTCTAAAGACGTAAAAGATATATAATGAGAGTCGATCTGTGACTATAGGGAACTTAAGTGTACGATAAAAACCAGGCTTCGACGTAAAAGACGAAGCAATACGTTGATTTCTTAAGTCGACATCACGCTGCTCGTGTTTTCCGTATATTCTTTCTCTGCTTCTCTCTCTCTCTCTCTCTCTCTCTCTCTCTCTCTCTCTGCCTCTCTCTCTCTCTCTCTCTCTCTCTCTGCCTCTCTTTTTTTCCTTCTCCCGCGTGCATAGTCGACGGGTGTGTGCAACGGCTCGCTGACCTGTTGCATGCTCTTTTGTCCGGGACCCAGTGCGCCACCGGTTTTCTGAAACGACACTTATTCTTTCTGGCACTACTGAGCGACACCCGCGAAACAAGAAACCCGTATTGTTCCCGTTAGAAATGCTGTAATTTCAGTAGAACGACATTACACGCGCGTAAGGCCTTGCGAGCTGCCATTCTCGTGTTCACGATGAGCTTGATCGGGTTTTCCAATCCCTCGATCAGAACCACATCCTCGACACCATAAGCCGGCCAATGGCATTAGATTATATTGTCATAGTGCGTATATATTGATCCCTTATGATTCGAAGAAATAAATATATTTAATAGAAATGTCGGATAGTGAGAAAATTTAGATCAAAGTGGTAATACAAGCAAATAATTGGGAATTTTTCTAAATGTGTATGCAAAATTAAGATTTTAGATTATGTTGCTAACCATGTTAGCTCGAAATCAGAATAATGCATGCCTACAGTAAATTTGTACAATTGTTGTAAATAATATCATGTATATAAAGTTTTAAACGTACCACCCTCCCCCACAAAATGCGTGATTATTAAATACTAAAAATTGTCAATAGAAACCAAACAGAAGTATATGAATTCAATATATAATAATACACAAATGTTTTATGATACATATGCAAAAAATATGTATTGTTATGCCTGTCGGTCGAATATTCAACACTGCAGGAAATATATAAGCGCGTTATCGTGCGCGCAACGTTACGAACTCTACATCCCAGATCTTGCATTAACATCTATGATAAATAGCGCATAGATATTTTTCGTAATGCAGTAATTCTTTCGCCGGGAAACACAGCGCGAGCTTCGAACAAAAAAATCTCTGAAACAATGGCGGTGATTCAAAATATCGGTATATGAAATGTGTGTGTGCGCGCGAGAGGCTGAGGCTCGTTCGATACAGCTTTGCCTAAAACTGTTTTTATTACTTTTTTATTACACGTTTGCTCGTCTGTGAATCGGGATGCGTGAATAAAAACGGCGCGCGTATGTGTACGGTTGAAAAAAAAATTCATCGCGCAACTCTCGTTGAAGGTTTGGAGACATATGTCCGCCGTTGCCTGCGGATGAACGTCAAAAGTGTTTTAAAAATTCATTTCCCTCGGTGGAAAATATAGCGACGGAAAAAAAGTCCGCTTTTATTCAGCGTCGAATTACCCGCGCGGCGTCGTTAATCCCTAGTCCGAGAGACAGAAAATGGCTGGAAGATTATACGATGTGAATCTCCGATTACAATGTATGGCTAATCAGCGTTAACCCTTGCCGCGCCCTCATACGCCAACGTAATGAAAAAACCCACGGAATAGGCGGAAAGTAGAGTAATTCAGGTGACATTTAGAAAATATCGGCGAAAGTAAAAAAAAGCCGATTTATACTTGGATCTCCAGTTCAGCAGAATCTACTTTCGTGCTCCACATATAGCTATACATATAACGCACTGTATATACACGTATATATATCTCTCTCTTTCGTGATCTCTCTTCAATATATCATTAGCTGCGGTATAATCTAACATAGAAAATCGAGAAGTCAAATATGTGAGATATGATGCGAATCGTTCGTTTACTCACGGAAAAATAACCGCGAAAAATGATCTATCGTTAACATGTATCGTTAACATCTATCGTTAACATGTATCTATCGCACGCGTATAAATCGTTTATTTTATAACTTTCTAATACTATAATGCTTTCATTGCTGTCGTCGCTGTTATTATATACTCTCGTAATAAACGATATAATATATGTTCCGATATCGGCTATTCATATCCTTTATTCACGGATGATCGATATTAACAGCAATATAAACGTCAAAAGTATCATATAATATATATTGGTCTTTCAAACTTTCGCTGACTGCACGCAAGTCAGCGATGATAAGAGACTGAATGTGGATTTTAATCGCATCGTGATTATCTACCGGAGATGTGCGCTATCGCGTATCGTAATGCTTGTATGTACAATGAGTCACAAGCACGGCGACGAAGGTAAACCAGTTTGCTTTTTTTCTCAAAGAGCGAGATAAATTCTTCCTTGTCCACGTCGAATCAATAGTCAGCTGTTTTTATAACATGTTAAAAGCTTCGTCACAATGTAATAGAAAGCAACTGATAATTAACATTGCTATTAATAGCGTACAATTGCAAGCAAAATGTCCATGTTTATATTATTATTCAGTATTATTATTGCAATTATTATTATAAGTAATTTTATTTTATTTATTGTTATTGTAATTCCATATTTTTCAATATTAATAATGCATGCTACTTTTATGATATTTTTCTTTCTTTTTTTCTTTTTCTCGCTTCAATCAAACATACGAAATGTAAAATCAAATAAGATCAGAGATAAAAAGCATATTTCAACGTCATGTAACAAATGTTACTTTTTATAGCGAGATATCTGTTTTTCTGAAATTATATGTAATATGACCAACCCTAAATATGAGACTGATATTAAAGATTGATTTTTTAATGTCATATTTAAATCATACGGTATAATGTTATATTCAGTTTCTCCAATCTTCCTTTTATCACTTCCGCAAACTATGACTTAAAAATTCGTAAAAATTGGAGCGTAATTAAAAAAAAAATTACATAGCATTTAATAATTAAATAGCATTTTATGATTATAAAATTTTTTAAATTTGCTCAGAATGCAAAATCTTTAAAATACAAAATGCCATTACTTTATTTTGTCAACGACTGTAATATGCTCTGGAGATATTGCATTTTAATATGTTATATCTTAAGTAACATCAGATATTACGTGTGAAGATAGAATTATTGCGGTAGAACTGTACCTATGTAAAACCGAGTAGTGGATACACGAACAGGCTGGTTTCAATTTGGAAACTCGTTATCGTAACTTTCGTAACAGACACTACAGCGACACGGTAGTTTCACACAGTACAATGTTTCGGTGTATCACCGTCTAAACGATAGACCTAACTTATATCCGATCAAATTTTGCTGCGCGAGCAGATTCCACTTCCGTTAGAACTGCACAAACGCGTAAACCCCGTCTTTTCCGGAAAACTATATAAAAGAAAAATGAAGCTAGTTCAAGTTTGGAATCATAATCATTCATAATATTTCTAAATAACGCTAAATTTTATTATGTTCGTCAATACTAAAAATATTGAATATAGAGCAGGCCGTTGGGGTAAATATTGATTAAAGCCTTAGCTGAAATATAAAAATTCTCGGAAAATTGCAGGCTACTTATTTCTCTTAAATTCCCGGAACTATGGAATCCAACTCAGTGATCCAAAAAAACCCTTACATATGATATTTTAGCGCATAAATAGTTTCAAGTCTAAAAAAAGACTTTCCGTCCTCTAAAGGTTAAGAAAAACATAGGAAAGTGATAATAACAAAAAGTTCATACATGTACGGTAAAGTACATGCCCAATGTTATCATTTAAAAACCATTTTTCTTATCACATAGCGTAGTGAAATTATTTCCTACGGCGCATTGGAAGAAAAGAAGACTAAAGAAATTCTTGTTTCGACAAATATATGTATTTACATTAAAATATGTATGCTATCTTTTCAAAGTCTATGAGAAACATCTACGACGACCTACGTAAACAGAAATTATGTATCAATTCCACTTTAAATTTAGATGACAACATTTCCCTACATTTTGTAGTTAATAAATATTATTTTTAATGTTACACTCTTTTCCTTTCTCTTTTCTTTTGTTTTGCCTCATGAGGCGGTGTATGTGAAATAATGGAACATCAGATCATACTCGAAGCGTGGAAAACAACGACTTAACGAAAGGAAGCACTTTCTCACTGCTTCCACTATATTAATCATGATGTATACAATATTATTAGCAAGTAGTACAGTCGAGTAAGAAAATTGGACTTACTAACAGTAAACAACTTTAAATCATAAATAAATGTAAAACACACACTTATTTATTGATAAAAATGTTTTTAAAGCAAAATAAACTACGTTGTAGACGTCAATTCAAGTTTTAACTCAATAAATATATATCAAAATGCAATTTAAAATATTAATATTAATGTTGAGTAATGATGGTAATACATTTTTTGTATATTATAAAAAAAATGTTACTGTATTACATTAACTAAAATGTTGCAATAAATTCTTTATAAAAAAATAATAATACAATTTTATTTTATATTTTATGCAGTTATATTAAATGAAAAAATATGAAGCTATTTTATATTAATGAAAAAGTTAAATTAGCACTTTAATTGAGTTAATTAACACAGTACTTCTTAATTAATCGCGTAGATTTTTCTATAATTTTTCAATCAACATTATTAACAACAAATAATAGCAAAGTATAACAAATAAAATAATGGAAATTATTTTCTCTTTTCTTAAAGAAACAACTTTCTATTTCCAAGATACGGGAGATTTTATTGTTCCACATTATAATAACCGCGAAATCTCGGCCGTTCTAGTATTAAAATCGGCAAGTATTGAGTGCATTTCAAATGCTGGATTTCATGGTAAGCTAACACTAACGATCGCTTTAAACGAAGCGAGATAATCGCGCGCGGCGAGGTATAATAATATCGCGGGAAGTTTCTATAACTCGGCTGATCCGGTTATTAGGCTTTGTCTCTCGCTGTGTAACCCCGATGCTGGTGAAAAGTAATCGATAATGGACAGAACACGGTCTGTCGGCCGTGAGAACCTCTTCGCAGAAATGGTGGAGCGTGACGCCTCGTCTACTCTTACAGTCACCAAGGCGGCGCTCTGGCAGGTGGAGAAACTATAACGGATCTTTCCACCTCCCTCGGCTTCCGCTATTCGTAGTAAAATGCGACCGAATGAAACTTCTTTCACGGTATGTTGTAGCGCCTTAGGTGTGTCGAGTTAACCCACATGCGAATAACTGACTGAATACATATTGGATTTCAAGGAGAACGCGTATTCCGACATATCGATCGTCAGTCTATCGCCAATTCCTGAACTGACAGAAAAACTGTTTATCTTCGCTAAACCGAAATTATATAGAGCACGTGCCCCGTGATGTATACCAAACAAATTTATTTACAAATTTTTTGCATATTTCTATAAAAAAAAGTCAAATCGCTCGAAAAGTTCGAAAGTAAAATTTAATCGACACATCATAGAAACATTTTGTGCTTATATTTTACATTTATTTTTTGTTTTATATTTAATATTTATATATGTGACAAATTGAACATTATACTAAGATTAAATATATATACTATTGTAATAATTTGTAGCGGCAGTTAACGAACAGTTAATAGTTATCGACCAACATGCATTTTAGTCCACGGTAGCCGATAATTGTTTTCAAAAAAAATGTAAATGGTTATTTTACGATAAATATACACAATCGCTATTAATCTGCGAATATTCGAGGTTCGGAAAATTCCCGTAACGCAATAGAATTTCTCCCAAATTCCCGATTTTTTTCATTTCCCGTACATTTATTTACTGAATGTATCATTTATTCTGTACATATATAGTTTCATATCATAGTAAACATAATAAATATTATCTATCGTTCGCTAAAAAAAATATAAATGAAAAAATTCTCGAGCTTTCAGATTTCATTGTTCAAATGTTAATATAACTATTTGCTTCAAATATTGCAATATCTCTGTAAATACATGATTTTCCAAGAAAGAGAGAAAGAAAAGAGGAGAAAAACAGCGACATATAAAATATTACTTTTTTACGTGTTAATTACTTGAAAACCTAAATTGTGTTCGACTTAATAGCATGAATAAATAACATTAATATCGTAATATATTTAGTAACTATCAAAGAAAGGTGCATGAATAAATCGAATTTGTTGAATTTGTCAAAGGGAAATATTCCTTTCACGCGGATCCAACTTGAGGTGTGTTCATCGAGTTTCCCGCAATTCCTACGACATCCGACCTTGACGAGGCATCGACGTAATGCATAATTCATTTGCATGCAAGAAGGACGCGTGAAAGATCAGACGACATAAGCGTCACGATGATGGTGGACGTCGAAGTGATCGGTCGCTCGTGAACGGGTTTCCGCCGCCTCGCCTGTCTATCGACTACTAACGTCAATTCGGAAACTGGCGATCTCAAGCCCGACTGCAGAATTTGTCAGTCAGAAATCGTGAGAACGTGCGAGTAATACAAATGACGATTGCTGTCAAATGTGGGTGCCTCTGCGGCGCCATGCGGCCACGAACGCCGCGCCGTCTGTCTGTCGTATTAAAGTCTACGTCACGAAAGGGAGTACGTACATCCAAAATAATGCACAGGTACATCCCGGCATTTTATGAATGTATGACAAATGTGTTAAAATTGGCATACGTTTATATTCTACGTGAGAGTCTATTTAAAAAATAATGTAATATCAAAATCCATTAAATCGTCACGTCAGTATTTTCTCACCATGAAAATAGCTGTTGTCATTTAAGAATTATTAAAATATCTCTCAGATATACATATATATGTATATGTGAAATTGATAAAGAGATATTAACGACTGACACGTTCGCTGCAAGAAGCAATAAGCAATACGTTTTCAGATGCATTTAAAATTTGTGGAGTTATAGCTGTGCCATAAAATCATATTTTGTCAGATAAAATTTCAAGTCAATAAAAAAAGATATTTCTCACATGTTATTTTTTCATTTCTCTAACGTAGGTTGACTAATAGAAAAATTTTCGCAATTTTCCGAAAGTTAAATATTTTCCATTGTTCCTCAAATGACAGATTCATATCTCATCGTAAGAGTATACGTGAACCGCGGGAAAGGAAATTTTCAGTTGGCACTAGCGTTATCGCTTCGACACTATCTTGCTGCGAGCAATATTTCCATATTTCCCGACTGCGCGCCGTAGTCAGACATTCCCCCCCGCCCGCTCGCCGACGGAAAAATGGATGTATAAAAGTAATTTAAAGTTCGCGAGTGGATGCCTCGCATCGCCGTGATTTAAGTTCGCTTAAGACGCGAACTACACCGTTGGCTCGTTTCGAGCGCGGACCAGATAACACGAGGAGACATTACGCTTGAAGTTATCTTTCCGAGATTGCAAAACGCGAATAGTACAAATATTATATTATCCTTTGACCGCGAAAAGTTGCAAAATACTTCTCGACGAGCAATTATAGTACGCACGGTGCGGTCTTCCCACGATGAAATCTAATATCCATATCCAGCCGCGTCGAGCAGTATTATTCTGTTCGCATTAGCATTCGCGATAATCTTGAAAACACGCCTGCAGCGTTGAAGTAATTACTAAGACTATTATCACGCCCATTGCAATTTAACGTAGTCGAAATAGCTATAACTTCGCTACGACAACAACGGTACGCACCCAAAACTTTCTAGTGTAGCAGAATATGAAGATTATTGGAGCGATGATAATTATTATGAACCAGACACAACTTCATCCGTTTATATATATACTCGATTGCAGTTAAATCGAGCCTTCAGTATATTTCTAAAGAGTCAACGAATGTTCAATTTATTTCACCGTTTCACATTTACCTTTGCGTACGTTACTCGTAAAATATAAATCTCGACGAAATCGATACCTCGTAACATACTTCTTTTTCCTTAGTCGATTTACTGGCGTTGTACATCTCGAGTCAGTCGAAATTCGCAGATGCTATAAAGTAAACCGCACAACGAGCGACTTTATAAAGAGAAGAAAAGCGACGAAGAAAAGCGCGGATATTTATTTAAGCGGATTTCTGCGTTAATGAGAACTGCGCGTCGTCGCGGCCAATTATACCGGTTTACATAAACGAATAAAGTACCTCAGTCGAAGATAATTTTAATATATACCAATTTTCGCGTCGATAAAATACCTCTGAGATAAATCACTATTATTACGTATATCCTTTCGTTTCAATATATACTCCGTGCACACGCTGTAAGCAACGCTCCTATAGAGTCGATGTATTTCTCTAACGATCGACCTTTATCGCGAACACCATGCGCGCCAATAAGATCTGGACGCGCATTATCGGAGGGAAGAAATCGCTCAGGAAAAAAAGAGAATAAAAGAATTGTAGAACGAAAGATCGATCCTGCCAAAAATACGGCGAGGTAGAGAAAAACTCGTCGAAGCTCGTTAAACTAAACCGATACTGTGGTCAAGTTTAAAACTTAAACGGAAAAGAATTCACATATCAAACGCAAGTAGATTTAACATTTCTGTACCAATTAATCTATACGATCAGATATCGTCGGAATATTTATCGTCACCGATTAACGAAGAATTATACTAAGAAGTATATTCTTCTACACGAAAAGAATATCTTTTTAGTATTATTTCCGTTTTCGATTTTTGAATAAAAAATAATCAAACATATGTATCGTGTTCTAGTCTCACATACACATGCTATTTCTTTCCATTAGAAAGTTTTTTCACGATGTTATACTTTTTTGAATATAGTAAACGCGAAAATCCCATTTTACCGCGGTAGCACACAATTTTCACTTACAGTCTTATGTTACTACTCGCTGCGTATGACTTCATGCCACATTAGCGTCCGTTGCGACCCGAAACATGCTTTTACAAAATGTTGCTATTTTCAGTAACTACGGTAAGAGCATGCAGCTTCTCAATTCGCGTCAGAAATCTGCTTCGTGTTTTTTACCAGAAAAATTTCCTCTCATGACTGTAATTACAAACCTTAATTAATACTTGCACTTCTTAGCCAGGACAAATATTTGCACGATTTTTTCACAGAATAAAATGATAAAATTGCAGATGAAACTTTCCGCTCTACGCGCGAGTCCGATTGAAGAAATATTTATTCAATTTAAGTTGCATTCGTGGAGCTCTCTCTCTCTCTCTCTCTATCTCTCTTTCTCTCATTCTCACTCAAAATTACATTGTAATTATTATTTTTTGGCAGTTCGCATAACGATCGTTTCTTGCCCTGCAGCAGAGACCGAGCCGAAAATCAATGTCTCTATTGCTTTTGGCCGGGCTCTCTCACAGGCCGGTAAACCATAAGTATCTGCGTTAAAGAGGGGAAAAAAAGCCTCTTGGCTCTCGTGCACGTCGTGCTCAAAGCACCTTGTAAGAACGATGCCGGGTTCACCGGGAGTCTAGTAGCGTGTTCTGGGCTCGCTTTTGCCGCCGGGCAAGGAACGCGTTCATCGGTGTGTGTCTGATTGGCGGACATGGGTATAGTACAGTGCCGGACGGGTGCACGGAGATGCTCGGACTTCTCAGCCGACAACTCGCCAACGTCCGTCAAAAAAGGAAGATATCCCCCTTTTCCGTCGGCAACGCCGTCATCCAGAAGAAACGTTTATATACAGCGACTTTGGCACATCTTCCGAAAAAGATGGATCTCCGTCTCTCGCGGCGATCCGGAAGAGGGGTTATAAGACGCGCATTGTACTCGAAATGCTGCTATCGTCGCTGAAATCGTTCTTCGAGAAAATATACCGAAAAGATGTTCATAGTCATCGGAAATCTATATGAAAACTATATCTTGAAGCGGTTTAACATATATATTTATATATTATACAATATCTTCAAATTATATATCGCGTCGAAAATGCAGCAGTTTTTTTTAACTCAATATTTTCTCGTCTAATGACTGTCTCGACAGGAAGAATTTCAAATGATGCTTACGTAATGCAATTTCAGTCGTTACTATTTTCATGTGACAAAATGTGAACTTTATTCGTTATATTAAGACTAACAGATTTTTATTAAACCATGCATATTTTATACTTACACTGCAAATCTAAGTGTTTTATTTTACTTTTTTGTAGTCACTTTTTAAACGTTCACTTTAAATGCTTTTTCGATTAATAATTATAATTAAAAAAGCGTTATTTAAACCGTGTGTCAGTCTTAATATAACGAATAAAGTTCACATTTCGTCACATGAAAATAGTAACGACTGAAATTGCATTACGTAAGCATTATTTGAAATTCTTCACGCCGAGACAGTCATTAGACGAGAAAATATTGAGTTAAAAAAGGCTGCTGCATTTTCGATGCAATCTTAAGCAACGTGCATTAGCAAAGTAAGTATTTTTTTATGATATACATTATGCAAGTTAATATACAGTCATTCGTACCAATATTTAGAGACTTGTTTTAAAAAAGGGATATATACATAAGAAAAATATGCTTAGCTATCAAACTTAATTTAAATCTCGTATAAAATAAAAAATGTTAAGATTTTCAAATTATCAATTTGTTAAATTACGAATTATCGCGATTTTTTCAATTTATATATAAAGTTCTAGTTTGATCAAATAGTTGTCATTATCGGCTTTAAGAAGGCGTTAAATCATTCTAAGCGATGTACAAGGGGCCTTTTAAATATTAAATCGTTTTTATCGATGTTTAAGGAATCTCTCGAGTGCTCGTTAATCGTCTTATAACCGAGGTTTAAAAATAGGAAAAAATACTGTGTACCATTGTCGCTGCTAACATGCAAGCACCGTTTTGCGTTGCGCCTTGGCGCAAATTCCCAGTACGCGAGTACGCGACTACAAAGCGGCGGAGGTGTCCGGGGCACTCTCGAGAGTACAGGCAGTGCAAAACCGCGCGTAAAGAAAGAGGCTAACGGAGTAGAGGCTTTCGCCTACTCGACCCGAGAAACCTGTTCGACCGGTCTTGCTTGGCCGACCGCTTTTACCCCTCTCCCGTTCCTTCTTTCCGTCGCTCTCTCTTTGTCTCCCGCGTCGTCCTCCTTCAACTTCAGTCCGATTCACGTAAACGCACACGAACGGCGCGGCACGTAAACGAAAGGATTTGAAGCCGAGAACGCACGCGGTGTTCAGGACGAGAGTACGTCCGTCCTTTGGAATTTTCTCGTATCGCAAATCGGCACTCTCAAGATCCGCACTCGCCGCTGTGCCGATTGCCGAGCTACGAGCGAAATTTTATGTTCGTTCTACATGCCGGTTGAGAAACATATCGCATACAATAAGATCGCTGCGAGCACAATAAAGAACTGTGGATATTGCAAAATTCTTATTGATTGTGAAACACCTTTGTTTGATTAATAGCTACTTAAATATCATAAAAATATATTGTAAAAATATTTTCAGTTTTAAATTACTTGCCGAATTATAAATATGAATTTCTAATGTCCGTTTCTATCAATGCAGATTAACTTTAATCTCGGCTTAACTTCTTATCCCTTTCTAGTTCTTAGAACTAGAAGAAAATAAAAAGTGAGTTAAACTGAGATTAAAGTTAATCTACATTGATAGAAATTACGAATTATAACTAAACTTTCACTGAAGCAGGATTTTGTATTGAGAATCATTGATATCGATTCACGAATGCGACAAATTTTTATATATCAATGACTTAGTGTTCGTGTATGCCCACGACTCAGAGTGACGTAGCAAATCGGCGATAATAACACGTTACTTCATAAGCGACCATAACAGACCCTCGTAAATAGCTGATGCTCTTTCGGGCTCTCACTCTCAGATGAAACACCTCCCTCAACGTGGATCGTTGAACCTCACGGGCAGCCTTGAACCCTTCGACCGGCTTTCCTTGCTCGTACCTTGGCGCGAACGTTCTAGGAAGTATAACGACCGCAAGTAAAAGAGCCCCCACCGCCTCACTCTCGCGCTTTGTTCTTTTTTTTTTCTCTTTTTTTCTTAGGTTCTTGGGCGAGGGTCCGTTTCTCGTTAGGGTCAGCCCAGGGCAAATAGCAACGTGGATCTAGAGACGCTATTCTGCAATTACTTCTAAAGAAACGAGGGAAAAATTCTCCCTCCCTGAATTATGAATGCGAACGAAACAATCGACGATCGGATCGCAACACCCACGCGGTTAGCTTTCAATTCGCAACCCCACGATGATAATTCTAAATAATATATAAAAGTTTATTTCTTGATACGCTCTATTTCCCCGTACAAACTCAATACATTCGAATTATATCTTACAATTAGTGATATTACGTAGCAACGTACTGAATGCCATTAAGTAAACCAAGAAGATTAGATTCCATTTGAAATTATTTACCGGGTTTCAAGTTTTGAGACTGAATAAGCCAGAATGAAGCGAAGTAACCTAGATTACGTCAGATTGCACCAGAGTAACCTAGTTTACGTCAGCCAACATTGCAAATCCGCATAGCAAGATAGATTGTAATAGACAAATTGCTTTCGATTCTTCTAAATAAAACCTATTTAAAATTAACCGAAAAATAAAAACTAGATTTCCATGATCTATTTAAATCTTCATAAAATTTGATGCAGATCTCTGACTTTCAATCGCTTAAGTCAGTCTCACTATTTTTTTAAATGTAGTTTACAAGATCTACGGTTTAATGCAACATCGTGTATCTATATTAAAGAATTGCCGATAGTTATATTGACAATAAATATCTATCGTCTATGAGTTCCTTTAAGAAACATTCTGATTATTAACGTCATCCAAGTCGGAATCATTCGCGTTCTTAATTCGTTCGCGTTGCGATGCACGGCACTGAAATTCGGTGTGAAAGTGTCGGATCGGCTCTGGCGAGGAAGTGGTCCCGGGAGTGCACTAGCGACGGGGTAATTACGATCGGAGCATTACGTCTCCGCCGCCAGTGTAGAGCTATGATCGCAATGGATGGCCATGAGAGCGAGAGAGAAAAACATGATGCAAGTGAGTAAACGGGGGAGAGGAGGGAAGAAAGATAGAAAACAAGAGAAGAGAGAGAGAGAAAGCGTCAATCGGAGGAGTCCTGGCGAATCAAAGAAGAATAGCACGAAGGATGGAAATTCTCCAGCACGAGAGAGAGGTGGAGGACAGAAGACTTTATTAACGCCCGAGGAAGAAAGGACCTCCGATTGGAAGACGAAGGATACACACAGCGGAGTGAATCGACGCCTACGCCATGTACTCCACCGTCCCTTTTCGTATAACGGATTCGTCCCCTTCTCGATTCCAAGGCGACTCTGTTGACTCCAGTCCCAAGACGAGAGAACAAAGCTAAATAAGCGTCTTTTTATGCAAGATGTGAAAATTGCGTCCATCCACGAGAGAGAGAGTGTGTGTGCTTTAAAAATATCTTCAATTCTTGATGGTGACAGAGCTTAAATTTTTAATGCCCTTCCTATACAGCAAAAGCCGCTCAATTAAAATTGACTCAGAACTAATTTTAGAATTATCTTACGTATAAATCCTATAGTTAAATGTCATAAAGCAATATTTCCAATCGGGAATAATTTATACGTACTTAAGCCTCAATATTACGTCTATAGTCTATCGCGATTAATGTTATTATCGTATTTCACATCTACGTTCGATTCTCTTGATTGGTAATTCGACTTCATCATCGTTCTCCACACTCATTGTCAGATAAATTGTAATGGGAAATTGCCTCACATGAGACAAAATGTGCATTGTGCATTCCAAGTTTCATTCCTGGAACATACATCTGATAACTACACGTCGACTCCTTTGTCGAAAGAATTGCATCATACTGTGCATGCTTGGAGACTATTTATAGAATATATTTTATAAAAACTCGTATATAACATATAAAATACTTCAATTATTTGTTACTTGAGATACTATAATTTACTCATATATCAGAAAAGCAATAAATATTCTGGAATAAATTCTCGTTTAGATAAGTAACGTTTATTGTAACATTTAATGAAATAAAAGTAGAAAGATATATTTAAATATCATTCATATTCTCTTTCTGCCTCCATTCTCTTTCATGTACGTGTATAAAAATGTAAGATATTATTCTAAACCTAAAGTTTAACAATATTATCAGAGAAAGCATTTAAATGTATAATTATATTTTTCTTATAACATCTTCCGTCTTTTTTAACGTTATATAATGTATTTTAATATTTTACTTTACTTTATGTAAAGTACTATAAGCCGATCAAATGAATACAATGCATTCGACTGGTTTAGTGCTGCTGAACTTTATACAAGCGGCGGCCTTGAACGCTGGATTCCAACGGATTAAACATCATTGGAGTAACGATGTCAGTGTTATCGATGTTCGGTCGGAACATTCGGACGTGGGCAGAGAGCAGCGTTTCATTTCGAGTCTTTTCAGAAGTCGTCGAACGAGGGAACGATCGATCAACCGGAGGATAAAAGGCAATTATATCCGATGAAAAGGTAGACGACAGATTTTACCTCGGCTTCGTCTGCTCTCGTATATCGACGACGACAAACGAGGAAGTATCAGAAACAGCCAAGTCACGACTTTCTTCGCGGCATCTGGTGTACGACGAGATGCACCTTGCACGCTACAACGAACGTTGCAACGACAATGTATCGCATTGTTTTTACCTCTCTCATTCATTATACTTCCTACTTACGCACTACACACACACACACACACACACACTCTCTCTCTCTCTCTCTCTCTCTCTCTCTCTCTCTCTCTGCTTGCACATTTTTTTCCTCTACTAGAACTTATCCAAAGTAAACGCGGCGCAGTTTAACGACGTAACGGCGCTGCTGGCCGCTGCTAATTTATCGAATGGAACTGGCGCGAGGGAATCGACGCTCGAATCGCCAAACGAAAAAGCTTTCAATTCGACAACGAACGAGCCGGTTAGCTACTCTACAAACTTTAATTGCGCTGCATCTGCCCCGCGTTTGCACACGCTACGTGTACTTCGAGTGGATTTGATCATCGCAACCTGCATTTCGGGACGAGGAACGTACATGGCGACGGATGTACGTGTATGTGCATATATGTGTCTGCCCACAAATTCTTTTATATAAGAAAGAAAAAAATAAAAAAAATTTAAATAAGTTTTCTCTGAAAAAATATAAAATAAGAATCATTTTTAAGCTGTGACTAAATTAAAAAAAAAAGGAATTTCAGCAAACTGTGCTTCATGTAAAAAAATTAATGTTAGAAACTATAAAAAATATAATATTAAAATTGGTAAATACCAATTGATTGGAAAAATAATTTCAATTTTCTAAAAGAAAAAGTTCTAAATCAGCTTTATCAATTGAACCTATCATGGAGCATCCTGTTTATCTCATCCTATTCACTATTTGTAAGTTTTACACTGCCAATCTAACTGAAATTGCCAATTCAGATAGCAGCTGATTAAAGTAACTGTCCACGCATGTCGAGCAATCGTGTATCTTCAAATAGCAAATATTTGTAAACCCGCATCCGATTTTTATTGGAAACACGATGTTTTTGCACTAGATTGAAGTTGTTGGTTTGATTTTGACACAAATTGGTTGTCAATCACCATTTCAGTTTACGCGCGAATGCTGCCTGCCAAAATATAACACGATATATTGTATTATCTGAAATCACAGCGAAACTGACTCTTTTTGCGTGATAAGAGAGGAAACGGATATATCGCGGAACAAACTTGCGGTTAACGCCGGTATGTAAAAGCAATTTGTCGGCACACACGTACGTACGGTTACGTATTATGCAGACCGTATTCTACGATTTACTGGCGAAGCCCCGCTGCCGTGCCGTCAGTCCGATCGATTTTCTGTCCGAAAAATGATATTGATATACGAGAGAGCCAGTCGATTCCAATCCTCCCGGGAGAGATCGGCGGCGAGGCGTACAACGCCAACGATGATCCGTACGTCCGCAGCACGTCGTTGTGCATCTTCCCCGTGCCTATATATAACGCGCACGTGTACATATGCAGGGTGTCCCGGAGTTATCGCGCTTCCTCCCGTCCACAGATAAGGTCACCGTAATGAAAAATGATCGTTGTGGGGTCGAAGCAGAAGCGCGTAAATTGAAAACTCAAGTACCACATTGGGGGTTTTGATAAATTCAAAATGTTTGAATAAGTAACACTCTAGTCTTCAACTATTTTCAACGGACTTTGTTTTCGTTAAAATCAGATTTAACGTTGAAGGTCAAGAGAATAGATTCCAATTAAATTGCCGAATGTTAATCCATCTCCTCGGAAAATGATGATATTGATTGAGATTTAAATTAGCTATAAGCCGCATTTAGAATGCGTGATAGTCCCGACATTCAGAAAACAGTTAAATTATACCTGGAAACCCCAAGCATTGATCTTGTTCAAATATTCAATTTAATCCACAAATCTTTATCGTAGAACTTATATATATATAATTGATCGGTATATATAGTTGAAAGAAAGTGCAATCATTTTAGAATCACCCTGTATGCTCGCACACGTTTGTCATCATCACGACGTGCTATAACGTGAGACGATGTATGTAATGTAACTATGTTGCGAGGGGCTCGGTTCATGTTCACCGGGCGACCGCACCGTCATAGAACGTCGAAGTGGAGAGTACGCCGACGAATCACGCGACTACAAAGCGTAGAATTCAATGTGATTAACGGTCGTTAGGGATCCTAATTAGCGAATCGTGACTTCGTCCGATTAGACACGGCCAGAATCTATCAGCGACGAATTTCCGGAAATATCTTCTTTAAAATCCTTATTGGTCGGGGAATCTGAAGATCCTCATTCATTTCCTTCATACGTTTGTATTCGTCCCGTAAGTGTAAGTCGATATTACTGTTTGTCGCGATGGCGCAGTTATAATCCGCGGTTATAAGCGACAAAAGTCACTTGGTGATCGATTGACTAAATGTCGAATGAGAAAAAGAAAATTGATTGAAAAAGATATTGATTTTTATTAAGACATATATTGAAGTTATTTCAATTTTGTATATATAAACGTGGATATCTAATATTACAATCGAAACATAGTCACTAATTAATCGTTTGCTTACTTTAATCTGGTTATATCGCTCTATATTTGTACAATTTTTATGTTGCTAAGGAAATTCTATATAACTTATTTTCAACCTCTCCCGCTCGTTCTTTTTTTAAGTGAACGCGCTCGAATTAGCAGGAAGTATTAAACTTTTCGTACGGCTGCTGGCGGAGATTAAATTTCAATTAACTTATTATTAGTCCAAGTGCAGCGCGGCCCGTTAACCCATATTGCCCGCTTAACGAAGCTCGGCGACGCTTACGGGAGCAATGCGCTCTGGCTGCATTCCCGTGGAGGGTAAATTCCACGACGATAAATGCTAAAAGCGCATAGATTCATCATAGAGATTTACAGTGGCCGTACGGCCCAGAATCATATTTTCTAGTATTAGGAGAAGATGGGCGAGGCTCGTTTTCCCTCAGGCCAGCGTAATACACACACCACACAGTACACACATCGAGATACCTACACATATCCGTGAATTTGGAACAAGCCCATTATGACCTATAGTAGTCAGATACTTTATGACGACACGCAACAGCATCCCGTTATAAACCGTAATAAACGATACACGTATAAAACGAAATCGACGTATAAAGATAAAGATGTATTTGGGCAAACAAATAAGGCTGAAATTGATTCAAGATACTTCGAAACCATCTTGTAAATTAGATTTGATATCCGTATACGTAGACGGTACATGATAATTATTATCAGAAATATCGCAATATTTATGAAAGGCATGTAAATTTTGTCAGAAATTGTAATATCAGGATATTTTTCAACGGTAAATAATATTTGTGCAAATCAAGAAAAATGATTAAAATAAAAGATAAAGCAATTAAAATCTCAAATCTATACAATAAGTACCTCACTCTATACAATAAGTAACAATTAACTTTAACTATAACAATAATTTAATATACTTTAATATAATTTAATTAACAATGATAAAATTTCAATACAATAATTGTAACTTTAATTCATCGTTTAATTCTTTCATGAAAATCAAACATTTACTAACATTGCATTATTCTCCAAGGTACACGTAATTTCATTTTTATGGTATTGAATTATTTATCTCGCGTCTCTGCAAGTTGCACGAGAAACGTTTCATGACAGAAAAATAATTCACCGGAATGTGGTCGATATTTTAAAATCTAGCAGACTTTCGATATTGAAATACGAAGAGTGTAGCGTAGTAAGTTGGTGAGGTGCTCGAAATGTTCACGCTTTCGATCGGCGTGCGCCTATACGGCGGTAAAAAGGCGATGCCTCTTCCAAATTGCATTTGCAATTCAGATGATATAACGGTGATGTTTATCTCGCGATATATTTTCAATATCGACCGGATGAAACCCGGATATCCTCAAATTCGGAGCAGGTGCTCTATATCACGCACGTTTTGTGTGTGACTCGTTCCTTTTATAATTCGCTCGATATATGACCACCCGATGATATAATCCAACGTCATTAAGGTCAGATCAACATATTTACCGAAAAAACGGAAACATATATCAGCTATTATTGTAAATATATGTACACATATTGTTATTCAATGTATGTACACTCCTCTATTAAAAAGGCATTATATACGTTGACACGGAAAGGTAAAAACAGAAACCGGCGAAAAAGACGACGGACGTTACACGCGACATTTCTACTTGGAAACAACGAGTTATTATACTAATCCTGTAATAACTCGAGTACGTTTTTTTAACGTAATTACGTGCGTGACAGAACTAAAAATTAGCATATTGATTTATAATTATAAGCAGTGCGAAAAGAAATATAAGTATCCAAATAACAAGAAAGAGAAAGAAAAAAAGGTATAATAACTTATGTAATTTCGGACTCTAAAAATATATTTTTATCTACATTAAAAAAAATGTATTACTTGCAAGAAAATATATTTCTTTAAATTTAGTTTCCTTAATTCAAAGAAGTATTGGATAGATTTAAGAAAACATCTTTCTGAGTTTAATATATTTTCTCGAATCTTCTACTCAATATTTATTTGAATTAAAGAAACTAAATTCAAAGAAATCTATTTTCTTGCAAATAATAAATTTTTTTCAGTGTACAAATATTATTATTAAATTCTGTAAATAAAAAACATAAAGATTTTATTTTTACGTTTATCTTATACTTATCGCAAGATCAAAAAAAAAGATCAATCATGTTGGAAAATTTATACCTATTGGCCTACAGAAGTAATATTACGCCTATGAATCAAAGTGTTAGAGAAACGCGAAAGGCGTCGTTAACACTCTCGTGAAATAAAAATAATCAAATTATTTAAATTTCCAACCGCGAGAAAGATCTTAGCAGTTTGCCCGCTCCCGATGATGTCCGCGCGATATCGAAAACATCGCGTCGACACCTAATTGCAAAAGTTCCGACAAGATCATATTCCATTTTAATGAGATTTGCAATTACTTTATCCGCGATTATTATATCGAACGAGCTGTTGACTAAGCCAGCGACCAATCATGCGAAATGCGACTTAATTAACTCGCATCTAGAAACCGGCTAAACAACATTAGCTTCGAGTAAATGTTAAGGAGAAAACAAGACGTACGGAATCATTACTTCATACACCTGACCTTTCTTAAAACAAAAAAAAGATACATATACATATTGCTCAGACAACGTAAAGAATTTACAATTCGTGTACTCAATGCTATTGAGATTTAACAAGGTATAAAAAGAAATAAAAAATTGCCTTCGTATAAATCAAATAATAATGAAATCACGCCAAATGTGAATAACAATAATTATCGAATTAAATAATATAATAATTCGAATTTTAAGTGTTGAAAGTATAATGATAATGCTGTCACGAATTTTGGTGTATCCCACGATTACAATTTCCTGTTACAAAAGTAAATTGGCCGAAAGAGGAATAAAAGAAGAGAGAACATGAAGTGTTCGTCATCACGGCGGAAAAATACGCTGGCAACGCGCTGACGCGCGTGCAACGAATGCCGTTGCGTAATCATGGTGGAGCGAAAGTCGTGCGGGCGAACGTTCGGCTAACTTGCGTGCTGCTCTTTACGAGGTCCCTTTCCGTGACCATGTGCTCTTTAGACCGGGTCAATATCCTTTCATCTGCTCGACCACGTACAATTAAGTTCTACGCAAGTGCTCGTTGATCAGTGAAGACTCGCAGTATCGCATAACCGAGTTGCTGAACTTATCTTCAATGGCTATGAGCAGCGGCCGCGGCGAGTTTCTTGTCGATCGAGTTTTGTGCTTTCGTACTAATTTTCCTCGCGTTTCGACGTACAAATTACAAACTGTAAATCAATATACGGCGTATCTCATGTTGGCGATTCTTTATTTCGTCGAGAATAAAACCAGGATAAATAATTAAGAAAATATCCGTGTTTGAAAAAGTTTCATAGATATAGATTAAAACAAAGAATTATTCTATTACTATCATAATGTAACATAATAATAATCACGTTTTCTTCGGAATAAACTTAAAAAAAAATCATATCTATTCTCTATTTGATATAAAGTCGCTTTATTCTTTTTATATTAAAAGGAATTCTATTGTAATCCGTGAAATTTCTACTTTTAACTATGTAAATAGATAATGTTAATGAGTAAAATGTATCTAAGATAAGTCGTATTTTATGTTCGATCGTGTTTTCTAGCACAGAGAGATCGAGGAATTAAGAGCTCGAACCGTTTCCCCAATAAGACAAAAGCGCGTGCAGTCTACATTGCCGCGAATCTGAATCCATTAATTATGCGTGGTCGAACACAGCACGATCAGCGATAGTTCGTGTTTTCGCATCGATTCTCGAAGCTCTCGCGATGCATTAGAAAATGCTGCTGCGCGGATGTGAAGGTATAAATATGCGATATCGATGCGTAATCCGCTGCGCATGCAGCATACAGATGTACCTAGATATTTCAAGCATCGATTGTGCGCACACAAATTTATGTGACTGCATATAATGTATGTCTATATAGTAACCCACACACGTGTACGTTAAACAGTATATTTGCAGGAACTGTAAACGCTTTTAAAGCGCAGCCAGCCGGCGCAGGTTGCGATACATTCGCCAATACTTTTCACTTTGCTACTGTATATTAATACAATTGTAAATCACGGTCACATCCTACTTATGTGAGATTTCCAAGTATATAGACTATCGAGATCGATAATAAATTTTATTTCCGTTTAGCATACGAATATCTAAAATAATTCAATAAAGTGCAGCATCCGTAATTTTGAGATTTTCAATTTTTCAACAAGTATGAAAGATTAAATTAAACGGAACGGATCAAAATAAAATATAATAAAGTTTCAAAAGAATTCTTTGGGTAGCTCACAAAATTATAATATTTATTAGAATTAGAGATCTCGTCGTACTTTTAGTTTTCTCGAAATAAGCAAAAGAATGAGAAGTTTTGATGGGCCCCACAAAAAAATCTGAGATATACATATGTTCGAGTTACGTCACGATTGTTTCATTTTGATTGTTTACGTTCCGTCGTTGAAAATATCAAAACGAGCCAGTCGAGAATAAACAAAGGAAGTTGTGAATGGAATAAGAGAGCGCCCCGACTCTTGATAATTTGAGGAGTTTAAATGACGATAGTGCCGCCTAAAATAGTCACTGAACCTGTTCCAAGAGGTTGGTCCTGCGAACGTGTGTATGCGGACGTATGTGTATTCGAATCTACACGTGTAGCACTTAGAAAGCACCTGCCGTGTACCTTTTCTCGTGACGGGACGTTTCGCCTTCTGAATCGACGCATCCGACCTGCTTAGGTTTACGCCTCATCGATTGCGGTCGCGCAGGTTATTTGACCCGCTTCAGCGAGATTTAAACAAAAAACATATAATACAAATATTTGAAAACTATTGACACATACCGACCAGAAAGAAATCTAAAGATTTTAACTTAAGGATTTTTTAAACTTTGAGAATATGTATAATGTACAAGAGAGCCATAATTTTAATTTATTTCAATTGAGTTGTTAAAATGGGGAAAGTTTACGACAAGCAATTAATCGCCGTTATTCTTCCATATAAAAAGATCGAGTGCAAATTGACTTCAAGAACATAACATGAAAACCGGTATAAATGGATGGTCTCTTCGTACGCTTGCACTTAGCATGCACTCAGCGTCCTCATCCATGTATTGCTTATGCGCTGAGTGCAACTGTACGAACACCATTAACACGCCCATCTGTACCAATAATTTTTTAATTTTCTATAAAAATTTATAATTATGTTTCTATGAGCTCTTTCCCGTTATCTTTTTTTCTCTTTACATAACTATCAAATATCTAATACGTATAATGTACCATATCGCATAAATGCACTCTATACATTTTCCAAAAAATCAAGTTTATTTATAATATTTTGTCTTATGGTAATTAAAGACGATGGATTACTTGCGTAAAGTTCACTTGTTTCTAGACTCTATCGTATTCAACTTTCTTAGCAAATAAAGATAAAAACATGACGCATATTTCAAAATAGTTGTTATAGAAATGCTAGGTGACTTATATATCACGATTTCGTGGCAGTAATTATTAACAATTTCCGGATTCGTCATTAATAGCATATATTACAAAACTATGCGTCAAAGTGTTATTCATTGGCCACAATTATGCGGTTCTTGGAATCGTTTTATGCACAGAAGAATACTAGGAATCTACAGAAACTCGTGCTTCGAATAATCTTGATTTTAAACACGATATGTTCTATGTCTACCTTTTTTTTCAAATTACGATATCGTAAAATGGAATTTCGCTGTACTAGTTGATAAATCATATTCACACATGATAAAATCTAAAAAGAGGAATAATAAAATTGCACATAAAAAGAATGTATATACGGGGTGTTATTTAAGTAAGCACACAAACTTGAAGGGGATATTCCTTGGCTTATTTTAAGAAGAAAAGGTTTTATAAACATGTGTCCTAAACTGCTTCGTTTTCAAAATACAGAGTGTCAAAGATGCACGCTCCTGGTGGATCTAAAAATATTTTATCGATAGTAGAAAATGGTTCTTAATATCACATATACGCATACTAAATTTGAAGAAAATATCTTTAACGTTTTCCAGATTTTCGAAATTTTCATTTTTTTCACAACTTTGACACCTTGTATTTTGAAAACGAAGCAGTTTAGGACATGTTTATAGAACTTTTTTTTCTTAAAATAAGCCAAAGAATATCCCCTCAAGTTTTTACTGACTTAGGTAACACTCTGTATAATCACTTACAATGAGAAATATATATTTTTTCAGAAGTTAATTTCAAGTAATATTTAAATATTAGGAAATATGCACTCACTTAAACTGTATACAATTCCTGTTTCTCTCGGATGCTCGGATTATGAAGGGTATTTCGGCTAATTAGCATACCGACCTGTTTCATAACGCGACCTACATTCTTCTACACTTAAGCCACCGTGCATATAAGATAACTGAGCGTGCAACGACATTACGCTTATTTAACGATCGCTGACATCAGCGACTTCGATCTTTTTTCTTTCTTTGTGATACACTCGTCACGCGTTTAAACATTTAAACGATAAAACTAAAACCGTATTTTATGTGGTTTTTGGTTTGCTCAGTTGGTTTATATTTGTTTTCTATTTCATGTTTGTGTATCTATTCTACATATTATTTTTTTATTTTATCACGATGCATATTTCACACCGTAGATTTCATCGGTAAATGTCAATGTAAGACACGTCATCGTCCTTCTATTTTGCATACATCAGACGCGAATCATGTAAATTGAGGTTACGTAATCAGCATCATGTAAAAGTGATAATAGTAGAAACGACAGGAATTTAATCTGCTATAACATCGAAAGACGCAGTCGATCGAAACATAAACAAGTGATAAAAATTATCTTGCCGTAAAGTTTCAAATTTATTCTCAGCTGATCTATTTCGCATGAAACAATTTTAATCTTATTACAAAAGCTAAATATATGGCTAGCAATGTAGTTGGTTTTGTTGTAACAAGTGTTCCGAACGAGAGTATAGTGCGCGATAACGCACTCTGCCTCGCCTCTCTCTGTCTTGAATAATATCTGATAAGATTACTTAACAGAGTGCATATCGCGTTTGAAGTTCATGAAAGACTCGCTAGATATTTCATCCGGAGGAAAATCCTCAAAGCGGAGAAATGATGTATTTTTCGTAAAATCTGGAACCGACTCCCACCTTGTAACTTCGTGGCGGTTCAGTTTACAAAGCAAACTTGGAGCTCGACCGCATTCGGCTGCAATCGTATGTGTCCAAACGGAGACAGAAAATTTTCACTCGGTAGAGCCGAATCACCGCAGGTTCTTTCCGTATTTATCCACCCGAAGGTACGGTTTTGCCAACAACCACGCGCGTATCAGGTATCGAATTTAAGCCCCCAGTCACCCATTTCCTCTTCGCGTTTCGAACAATATCATTCCTATATCACTCTCCCTCCCGCTCTTTCCTTCTCTCTTCCGCTCCTTCTTGTCCGCTCGCCTTCTCTCTCGCAATCCCTTCCCACTCTTATACTGTTTATATAAATATTCTCCCTCGACCAAACGAGTATTTTTTACCGACTATCAAAAATCTCTCTTCACCTTCTGCTATATTTTTGCAGCCACTAGCGGTGGCCGACAGTCTCGCGAGCGTGCAAATACAAAACACGCGTCTCGACGTAATGATTTGCAAAGAGTATCCAGAAAACAACGAAAACAAATTTTTACCGTGAGCTTTTTTCAGCCATTAACGTTTTATATTATTTTACGTAGCAAAAGATAAAACTCTTAACAAATGCTAAAAAAAAACAAGGAAATTTTGGAAAAACAAAGTAACAGATTTATGATATCTAAAATAAGAAATGTTGTTTATTATATTTTAACGTAGATATTCAATCAATGTTTAATGGATGTTGCATGTTATCGTATCCGTTTTTTTACACGCATATTTGTGTTCTCAATAATACACAGCTATTTAAAAAATGCTTCTGATATCATTTATCGAAGCATATTATTTACTAGTTCTATTTTGAACGGAAATGACAAATGCATAGGCACCACCCACACATGATTAATTCATATCATCCACATAATTACTCAACTCAGAATCGATATGAACAGGCTATATTTACAGAGGCTATTATGTGGAGTATTACGCAGTACTGTGATCTAAAAGACATATTTCTTTCGGCTAAAGAAAGTAAAAAAATCGATGACAATAAATGTAAACCACGAATATAATTAATGATATCTTAATTTATCTACTTAGGACTCTGACAAAATTCTTTTATTCTTAGTAGTATTTTAATTTTCAAAGCTTAAGTAATAATCATATTTCAGGTGAAATGTGCATTGTGATTAGCTCAATTTAAAATTTATTATTTATTGTAAAATAATCGTATTTTTATATTACCCTAAAAAAATAACTCGTTAAAAATATTCTATAAAGTGAAGAATATTCCTAATTGAGTTCTTATTTTCGCTAGGTCACTACGACATTATCGTCCGCATCCTACGTGAATGCACGTTGCATTTAAGATCAAAGTCAAAGCATACCTACTAACAACTCGACATTCATCGATTGACTGACTCACTCCGTCTTCGGAATTAGGTTACGACATGCATGACCGTATCATAATAATTCGTCGGTGAGTGCATGACGTCATTTGCAACAAGTGACCTTATGAAATTACATCTCCTCCCGCCGCCATGACGAATCCGTCTCCGCGCGAAATAAGTCTCGCCCGGCGCGGGCGCGTTATCCCAGAAATGCGAGTAGCACGAAGGAATTTACTTGGAATGCACCTTGCGTCTTATTGCAAATACAGTTGACGTCCCACGCCCAGTATTCGCAATTACGTCAGATTTACATCGGCCTTTCTTTACAGCTCAAGGTGAGCACGAGTTCAATTGGAACGGCATTTAAGCGAGAGAGGTAAGTTTTATCACAAATACGCCCTCCCCAAAACGTATTTCAGATTATTTTATGATGGCGCACACGCGATGTTGATATATACACGTGATATTTTTACACCACATCATTTTCACCGAAATATATACGTCGCAAGTGTATCGATTGCCGCGACACATTTTCTCGAGGACGAACAGTCGGGGATAATGTTCCGAATATGTGTTACGCGTTCAGAGAAAATTATATTAAAAGATTTTCCTTTTAATTTCCTATTTCAAGAGTTTTTATTTTTAATATTATTTTTTAATCCCTAAAAATCGCCGAAAGTAAATATCGTAAAGCAGATTAATTTAATGCAACATCAATATAATATATACATATGAAAAGCTCATAATATTTAAAAATGTGTTGAGAGTTGAGAACAATAAAATTCTTGCATTAACGGTAAATATCGTAATCTATGCAAAAACTTCATTCCAGTATAAAAGCGCCGCGGTGTTCTTCGCGGATCATGTCGAGCAGTAGCAAATAGAATAATGTTAATATCGGTCGTTGGTCGCGCAACTTAAATCGATAAACGCCCAGTACTGGATTTGCTTTATACCTGCTTTGGACTTGTTTTGTCGCTTTATATAGCTATGAACGAGAAATAATATAAGTAGGTAAAGAGGGAGGTCTAAAAGAAAGCTTCTAAGCTGTATGGTAATCGAGAAGCAAATAATCCCAAACAGTGTTATTAATTCTTGGAGTTAACTCTAATTTATCGACAAAACATCTTGATTAATTTATAATTTATATGAAGCTTCGAATTTCTAATATGGTTAACCAATAGATTTAATTTTTCAAGAGAAAAATCATATATGTATAGTTTTACAATAAAAAATGTTCGATAAAAGAAGATAATGATGATCAAACCGAGCAAAACTTATTGCATTTTTATAAAATTATTTCACTTTTATAAGAAATAACAAGAAAGCAATTGTCCTGTTAGGAATTAATCTTGTATCGCGAGAAATAATGTAACCAGTTCCGGCGTGCTCTTAAATAAGACTACTACGATAATTGCAAAATAATCAACGTTCCGGTCTACAGCCTTAATAGGTTGCGACAAGTTACTCGCGGGGATAACAAGAAATTTTCTTCAATTATATCACGATATTAATTGTTCGTCCGAGCAACGCTTCCCTGCAAACGATCGACTGTCACCTCGTTCGCTAAAATTTCATGACAATTAATTGGAAGTAATTTAACATTAAAATATTTAAATAACCCAGGGCGGCAAAAATAACGTACATCATCACGATATACAGGAAAAGCATGAGTCTGACAAGAATTAATGATAGAATTCTTTAACGAGTATAAAATTGACCTCTCTTTAACACACAAATTTGAAAAGCTATTATTTGTAAATTTTCAAATTTTTGTATCAAAAACGTAATTATTGGTTGAATCAAACTAATCTTACCAAAATTTATTTCTTAAATTTAAATAAATCTTTAAATTTTATTATTATTCTTTCCTGAAGCTTTATATTGTTAGAAAGTAATATAATTTTCTATAATCATTTACACTTAAAATTCATTAATGCTCAATTTTCCTGATTGAGAAAATCAATTGCGCATCAATTAATAAGAGACAAATTAATATAGTTAAATAAATTTAGCTCAGTAAAACTTTTAGGAAAAAATTTAATTTATTATTGATAAGCAAGAAAATCAAATAATATCATAATTGCTCCAAATTCAGACTATTATTTTAAATATTTGATATAAATAAATGATGTATATCAAATTTACTTAGCGTGTTACGGTTTCATGTGTAATAACTTTAAATAATCATAAATTTGGAAATCGTAGGCCATAAAATGTAGAATTATCAAAAGCACGCGTATTTTATGGAGATTCACGAGTCATAATTAAATAAAAAAATAATCATTTATGTTTCCGTACCAATATTAATCTTACGGATACAGCAAGCAAATCAATCAACCCATCCATTTTCATCACTTCTAATTTTTTCATATCGCAGATTTGATAACTATAGATTGTTAGACTTGTGGATTAAAACGAATAAAACGTATCTTATCAAATTCTGTATTCCGGATAAATCGTTTTTTTTCTAATTCTTTCAATGCTAGTTTTGTTTAATTTTTGTCTTTGTAACTAAGAATTATATAAAAGGCATATATTTTTCTAAATGTAACAATAATGAGAAACAAGGCATTAATAATAATAATACAATTATCCAAGTTATATTTTAATGTTCATTAATTATTCAATATGCCTTTGACGTATAGAATACATATTATTATATTAGGGCGAGCAATCAGCATTTCAAATTTCTCGAAGGTGAAAGGGTTACGCGGCAATATCTATCTCCGACTTGTAACCGACCTAACCAAGTTCGAAGAATAATAATCTTCCTATCCGACTACTTCCTATTTACGATTAGAAATATAATATATGCTCAGGAATATAATCTTGCGATAACCTATCGGTTGTTAAAGTTATTTGATATGATGATGAAAAAGTCAACGACCCTTTCCGCCCTTTCCGGAGCGAGTTTCGTAACAAAGTTTCCACGGAAAAATTGATTCTACGGACGGCAACCAAGAAAAATTATATTTACAAACAAAATAGAGTAACTTCTCGATATAATTCCGCTGGATTTTAAAATCGAGTTATACCCCAGCGCGCTGGAAATATTGCAGTAGACGTCACGCCGATATGTCATATTGAATCGGCATAGAGACGATGAAAAATTTACCTTAATTTCCTTACGTCCAAAAATTTGCGTCTTTTCAATTTGCTTTATACAAAACTGTCCTAATTATTTACGACGCGTATTATCATCGCGTTACACCGAACGCGAATGCAGCATGTGAAATGCACACGTCTGCGCTATATATAACTTTTAAGCCACCGCATATACACCCACACAATCACCATCCCTACTATGTTTCGTTATCTGGTTCAATGATCGATTAGCTCTAATCTACCTACTATGGTGTCACAAGGAACGCGTTTCGTTTTGAAAGCGAACAAATACCACGCATAGCAGCGATATCTCGCTTATCGCGCTCACAAATATTTTTCAAAAATACGCCATATTTACAACGAAATATTAATCAGCCTTCGAATTTCACATTAATTTTACATTACGATCACACGCGCTGTTGATCGCTTTTTAAATTTTGCAAGTTATACCTGCTGCACCTCCCAATTTATTGTACTATATTTTTTGCGCTATTAAAATCCTTCCGGTATTTGCACGTATTATATTTACCCTACCTGCACATTTTAATCGAATTCCGCACGCATTATATTTATATCTCGCAATAAATCACCCGTGCCGAATCTCGTACATATATACATATATATATATATATACATATGTATATATAATAGCTATATTCACACCTATGCCGAATTTCAAATTCATTATAATCACGTCGCGCAATTTTCGGCGAATTTCGCTCGTCATCTCCAACACCGCGCTACAAATTGTCTCCCCCGGCCGAGAATTTTCTATATATTTAATATCAATATCGCCCTATTAATCGACCGAGTCATACACCGGGACGTATCGCACTCGCGAACCGATTCATTAATTATCCACGAAATATTTGACCGGTGTCGCGTTCACCATCGCGCCATTAGCTGCGAATTTGTCTCGCGCCCGAGGCGAGATCGCCGCAGTCCCGGAGAACGCCAAATCTAATCCCGGCATCGCTGCCGGACACCGGACAATCCCTGGCGACGTCGAGAGAGAGAGAAGCTGGCATTTCCCGCCGGCGTTTACGTTCGTTTCGTGCGACGGCGAACGTCGTTACGCGTTCCGTTCCGCGCCGCGAGCGCACGTATAGCGTGGAGAATCATCGCCATCGCCGCCGCCCGCGCCGCGCGCACACCGAGCAGCCTTTTCTCGCCTCTTCCGACTTCAAAGCACGCGCGCACACACACAGAAGTTTTCCCACGAGTTTCCCTTTCCCGCGTGTGACGCGAAAACGCGAGAGAGGAAAAGTTACGAGCGAGCCGCCCGTCATTTGCCTAAACGCGTTTTCTCCGAGAGGTAAAAGTCGCGAACTTCCGGTCTCTTCCTTCTCCTCTCCCTGAATATTGACGGATGTACTCGCTCCGGTACTGTATTTTACGCGATACGCACGTATTACCGCGATCGTCGAGGTTGCGCGTTTTATTTTGGCGCGCCGGATTCGAAACGAATCCCTCGAACGTGCGCCGGAAAAGCGCGCAACGTCCGTGACGACGGACATGAAACCACGGTAAAATCTCATTACAACGAATCCCGTCCTCGGAATCCGAGTTCATCGTATATCGCGGTAGGTATTTCGATTAGATACCCGGCCGGTAACGGCCGACGCCTTCGAAAATTACGACGCGCTCGTCATAACGGGATTTCACCGTGTGGGGTTATGTAACTTATATATTTTTGTCACGCGCACCTTCAATAATCGATGAACACAGCACGGCGATGACACAGGCCCAGGCGGTGATCGTCGTCATCCTGATGCGGCCGCTCGCAGCTCCGGCACACATATACAGAAGAAATAGAAGCACTTGTCGCAAAACCAAATTCTCCAGTCGTGAACTTCACGTTGTCGCTCGCAACCGTTTCCGCGGTTGGGTGGAGGAACACAATAAAAACTCAGAGAATCTCGCGGGATGTGCCGCCGCGTGAAACGCCGATTCGAAATCGCGGGCCACCGCGCGAGAGCCGGTAGTACGTCGCGGGAACGACGCGCGATACGCGATCGTACGCGAATATTACTCCGTCCTCGTTTCCTCGTCGCGAAATCGTCCGTACTCGCAGCAGTGACGTGACAGAAGCGTGACCGTGAGAGAGCGACCGGTGAGCTCGACGCGCGAAGACCGTCTGCCGCGCGCTTTACTTTCGGAGCGCTTCGTGAGACATCGGCGGCGAGCCGAGCGCGCCCGAGCGGCGCGGCGATCCCACCCCCCACTCCGCTCCGCGCCAACCTGCCGTTACACCGTATATACAGCCGTGCCGCGCCGCGCCGCGCCGTGCGTACCTACTTTCGTTCATAATCTTACGTTACGCACACACGAAACACACACAACACGGCGAGAGAGAGAGAGAGGGAGAGAGAGATAACGGACGACTGCCTACGCGTTTATTTTAGGGCGCGCGCGCGCGCGTCGGCTGTTAAAACTCTCGAACATCTCCGCGAATATTGTTAACTCTTTCTCATTCTTTCGCTTCCATTCGTTAGCTATAGTTTCACTACGGCACGTTGGCATTACGTACGAGAATATGTACAACCCGACGGCAATTTCACGCGGCACACTTGTGGAATTATCGCGGCGACTCTCGCGAAATAATTGCTACATTGAGTGCTTTACTTGCTTCTATAGTTTGATCGTCGCGACTTTATGGTACTCGCGACGAAACTCCCGACTCGGAAGAGACTCGAACTATCGAAATAACCTACTTCGAAATATTCGATGCGCCAACCGACGTCGTGTGACGCAGTTCCTAACCAATTCCGTCGAGCCGGCGCGGCGGGCGGCGATTACGACGAAAGGTATCACTGTCATACGGGTTAATTAACACTCTCCGGCGATTATCCGTTAATTGATTTAACACGGGCTCTGCTTCGAACGGAAAAACACGGAGTGAATATACGAAGCGGGCTGCGGGGCTGCTTCGAGACTTCGAGTCGACGGGAAGCACCACGAAGCAAGCGCAAGGTGAGTAAGGTGACTACGCCAATCGAATTCAAAATTAAGGCCATCGCACACAAAATGCATAGCTTAGCACAAGCGTACATACAGCATAAGACCGCTAAACCAATGAGCATCCGGCATAATGTCGCCATATTGATTTACATAAGATATTGTATGTTCATTGGTCCAACGGTCTTATAATGCTTATGCAGCATTGCAGCCTATGCAATTTTGTGTGCCCATAGCCCTTTATTGTGCGTGCGTCTAACGTCTTTAATTCAACTGTGTTTCGTATTACTTGGGTGATTCTCGTTGATTACGTCTCGCTCGCAAATGGAAATACGGAAAGGCGATTCGATCGATGCGAAACGAGCCACGTCTTAGGAAATCCGATATTCGAGTCAGCGCGTGACGCAACTTCCACCGCGGGACGATCACGAGTACAACGGCGAAAGGTATTAATCGCGATCGCGAACGTTAATTAACGCTCCCCCGGGGACCGTCGTTCAATTCGTTCGTCTCGACGTTCATTTCCGCGCGGGCTTTGTTGCGGAAAAAAAAATACGTCGCGATCGCGGTATTACGTCGAATCGATCGCAAAGCACCGTGAACTTAGCGCCAACTGATTTGATTGTCTGTCAGTTAAAAAAAGGAAGATGGTGTCGCGCGGTGGCCCGCAACGTCCGCGTCTTTGCGACGCGAGAGGAAAGACACCGCGCGGAATTACGGAGTTATGCGCGTATATACGTGAGAAGATTCCGAACGCGCGCGCAAGCGAGATTCTTAATCCAATCGCGTCTCGCGTTCCTCCACAATCAGTGAATCCCGCTGGGCTGCATCTCATGCGAATCTCAAGGTATTATAACGTTTTCGCCGCCGCCGTCGACTCGGGAGATCGGGCGCGTAATCGCGAGCGGGAGCTAAAGCGTCAGCTTGATACTCGGACAATCGCCCGGACGAGCCGGCAACCTCGTCGCTTACTTTGGAAGCCCGATTCTAATCGTCGGCCCACGTGAACGCGACGTTATCCGCCCGCTTATCTGCTGCAGCCCCTTGGACGGGTAGGTAACTCCGGCAGGTTATGTCTCGCGTTCGAGTATGACCCTGTGACGCGCGTTATATCTGTCGCTCGCTCGCTAAGGCTTAAAGATAATCGCGATGATGTATGAAATAGTCCGACGCAATTGTTATCAGCGTTGTTCCGAACCGGAACCGTTGTCGAACGAAACGACGGCGTGATTGATCCGAGCAACAACGCGATCGATTCGACAGCATGATTAACTCTCCAGTAATTAACGCGTAAAAATTTGAAGCGTATGTATACACTGTTAAATTTGTAATGTCAAATTATACTCAATTTCAATCATTTTTAATCATTCTTATAAATCGCCATTGCTCTTACTCAATATATGTCATTAATTTAACTGAAACAGTTATAGAATAAGTTAAAATAATAAATTTCGACGCACGCACACACACATGGTAGTTAAAAATAAGAAAATGCTATATATTTAACTCAAGGTACTGATTTAAATTTCATTATTCATTATTTAACAGTGTAAAAGAGCGCGTGGGATGTAAATTACACTTTTGTGCTATAAATATTAAACCAGTTAATATTTTTTTGTTTTCTGTTTAAGGTGGATGTGCTCAATCGTAGCCTGCCTAACTCGCCACTTCTATTCTTATTCGATGACGTCAGAAGCGAGAAATCGCACGTCAATTCGGTATATTTCACAAATGTGCTCAATCAATTACAATCGCGTTTTATGGATATATCTTTTTATTATTTCAAAGTATACCGCAAGAATTTTTGGCGTGCGATTTCTCGCCTCTGACGTCATCAAATAAGAATAGAAGCAGCGAGTAGACAGCAGCCTCAATATTGTTCACCGTTGCTCATATCTTAAAGTATATCAATAGGTTGAAACTTTAATTTTAATGTTTTTTTATAATAATCGATTCTGTATTGAAATTAGTCCAGAATACTCATTTTTTACAAGCTGTTGCACGATGTAAAATACATTCCATGCGCCCACTCGAGAGTTAACTTAAATCGATATCGAATTTCTATGAGGCGTAACGTCAAAAGTTTAAATAAATCTCTTTCTGCTCCGTTTTATTATGCGCAAGTTATCCTACGGCTTATTATCTTTTTTTTGTATATTCTGTGAACGAGAGAACAGGAAAGAAAGTTACTTCAGAATGCCTTTTGTTAACTCGCGGCAATAGCGCCACGGAACAAAGAATTAAATTTATTAGCTCTCTATTGGTGTAAATAATATTTAACCGCGTTTGCTTACCATAGATTAAAAATCTGACGTAATTGAGAATAAAGGTCCTGTTTTTTTTTTCATTCTTTGTATTTTTCCGCATGTGTCGTCATTAGAGGAAGCATCGCCGGATTAAATAATTTATAAGAGTGGAGAGATGCCTCGCTCGGGACCTTAATCGCTGAATTTATCTTTAACTTCTTGAAATTTTGTAAAACTGTGTAAATGCAGTAAAAAGCGGCGAAGTAGTCGCGTTACTTTAAAGCACTTTGTAGAAAGTTAACTCGTAATCTAAGCAGAGTCCTGTGTATAAGCCAACATTATGCGCAAACGACCGCGCCGTTTGAGTGTCCCGGCAATGCCCGCGTAAAGAGACTATCTTTATTCTCTTGACCAACTCGGGCAGAGGGAACGAGGAAATTCGAGGCACCCCGCGATAAGGGTAATCGAAAATGGGATAGTCGCCGATCGCATGATATCGTGATCTCGCTATCGAGCCAGACGCGCGTAAATTATACGTGAACGCGAATCGAGCCCGCCGAATTGGCCACTACTGTACCACACGATCGCTGTTATCGCGTCGCGTAAAATCGCGGGAAAGGAGGTCAAAGATACGTCAAGGAGCACGGCGTGGGGGGAGGGGTGGAAAGGGGACGCAGGTATATCGGCGCGACGGAGGAACGAGCGATAACGGACGCGCGTGCTTTCGCAGGCACGCGCGGGGCGGTTACGCGATTGTATTCCGCGCGGGACGCAACAATAAGCCGAGATCGATGTTTGCCCGTTTATGTACGCGATATCGTTGCAGGTTCGCCGCGAAAGCGATTCCACGGTTACGGTACGGTGGCGCACGTGACCGATACGAGGCGGGCACCGGCGCGGCGACGGCGGGCGGCTGCTGCAACCGATACTGGCAACAGCAACAGTGCGAAGCCCCGGGGGAAGGTTTACCCCTGCGCGCGTAACAGGTAAGAGGAATGTTGATCACGATCTCTTGATGTCGGTCGTCGCGGAACTACCGTCGTTGCACCGCATCGCCGCGTGTCATTTGCATGTGAATACGATCACGGGGCGGACGCACGTGCGTCGTTTGAGCACATCCACCGAAATTGCGCCGGCTTAGGGGCTGTCCATATCCCGATTTATGATGGCCGGGACGCATTCGGTTGCTGTTTTCGGAATGAGGAAAGGAAAAGCTTTGATTGCAATTGTGTGATTCGTATATCATAAATAGGTTGAATTAATTCGTCACCGAATAAATCTTTCTCTATGTCTCATTTTTGTACAACCATATGCGTATTATAATAATTAACATTCTGGCCAATTAATAACGAAGATAACAGTTATCTGTTACACATACGTGTGTAATAGTAAATGTAAGAAATACTTTTTAATTATTCGTATAAGGATTGATTATTATCTAAAACGGAAATTGCGCGATTGATTGGATTTTTGCATATTAAACATTGTTTTCGTGAACAAGTTCATATTTAGTCACACATTCAACTGTATTGTAACTGCTTTGATGCAATCATGATAAAATCATAATGTAGAATAAGGAAAGAGGGTATTTAAGCGTCGCGCAAATATCTTCCGAGTTCCAAGCAACTCAATTAAAATAAACCTCAATCGCGATAAACCGAAACTCTCTAAATACGCAACAAAACGGAATGAAGAATCTCCTGGGCGAAGCTGCAGATGCGCGATTTCGTTCATACTATTTCCACAATTTCGCGTCGATATGACTAAGCGTTTTGACGAGAATGTTTTAATGAAAGGCGGTGAACCAGAATTGCAAAAATTCCCTAAACCAATGGAATATGGCTAGGATAACAGTGAAAAAAAAACTCTGTACGCAAAATTCTTTTATTTTTTTATTATTAAAAATATATAAATATAACAATAAATAAAAACAAAAAAAAATAAAATGTTTGGAAAAAATACTTTGTTTGGATTACAACGAAATTGCATACACTGGTTAATAGCGTTATTCGATATCGAAATTCTAAAATTTTAGTAACATGAGACGATCGAGTGACAATAAAATATCCTAAATTTATTCTAAAATATCAATAAAAAATATAAAATGTAAAAAAAATTTTCACAATAGTTACGAAAAGAAATCAAGCGTTAATACTAAAAAATATAATCATTTTCTGTCAAGTATACTTTAACCAGTTATGAATCTAGCAAGATTATATAGGTATAGGAATCTATTTATAAATTTCTGCTTTCTTTTTTTTGGTGTTGTATCCCTCGGATGAGGGAAAATATGTGCCTTCAATTTCTCCTTGAGGCTATATAACACAACGTTCACAAAATTTCTGCTTTCTGTAAGAAAAGTAGATATTAATAATTTTTATTGATGTTTATGAATCAAGTCTTTGTTTTTATTCTCGAAAGCCGAAATAGCTAAATCTGTATTGCCGTAGCTTTTGCAAAATCGCTTTTGTCATTTACGCCGTGACGTGGAATCGCTACGAGCCCCCGGCATCGTTAAAGCAGTTGCTCGCGTTCAGGATCTTCTAGGGGTGAAGTTTCGGTACGTGATCAAACGGTCTCGGTAGCGCGCTACCGTTTCTCCATTGTGGAGGTATGCTGCCTATGGAACGGAGTAATCGAGTTGACGATAGTTGTGGACGCGCACGCGTATGTGCAATGTAATCGTATTAGTGACCGAGACAGCCGAATTCGTCGTCGGTGACTACTGGTTGCCCCTCGTAAGTTCGCTAAGTTACAATCATTTCTCGAAGTCATCCATTTGTGTCGACCATTTATTTAGGTACACATTCCACGACACATTTATAAAATTAATCCTTTTAGTCTGCAAAAAATAACGTGACATCTGTAAGATAATTAAATATTTCAGATTTTAATTTTCTTTTTGACACGAAGAGGAATGATGTGTGATTCGTTCTCCTAAATATAACTCTTATAAAATACAAATTCTCTTTTTTCGTACTTTGTATTTTTTACGATAAATTATTATTGCTTGCAATTGACGAAACTTTCGATAGTATAAGAGTAATGTTATGTGCATACCGTAGGGATATTATAACAAGTTTCAACTTTCAACTGACGCTAGTGAATAATGATCCTTTAACTGGCGGCTATTTGAATTACACGCTTGTATGAATATGCTTTATTCCTAAATACCGTAGCATTCGTTGATGCAGTACGTCAGGAAGTTCCGTCGCTGTTTGATTTTAGCTTACTCATTGACGGTTATCTTGCTATTTCATGTCTTTATCAAACCATTTATATATTGACATATATACAAAAATGACCCCCCCCCCTCTCTCTCTCTCTCTCTCTCTTTCTCTCTCTCTCTCTTTACAAAGAATTTACATACTTCTACATCAGGAATTTATTCCTTTATCAAAGATTTTTCAGTCTTCATATTCGTACAATCAGTTTTTTTTATATAAAAGACGTTATTGTTAGCAATAGTAAGTTTTCTCTTGGAGGATGCGAGAATAACATTCCAAATACCAACAACACACTCTAGCGTAACGAGCTGCAACGACAGTAGCTAGTGCTGACAAATGTTGATCCCCTAACTAGCGGCAAGCCGAGTTACACGTTGGTATTATCATGTTTCAGTTTAGTACTACTCGACGTATGTCAGAAAGTCACATTTTATCGGTTAATTAGTTATTGATAATTATAATAGGTTTTTATTTTTCTAAAAATAGAATACATTAAAAGTTTTATATTTCAACTTTGACAAGAGATATTTAACAAGATTAAAATCAATTAACCTGTATTAACAAGAATAGTTACTTATAAATTTTTCTACTTTTTAATTAAATTAATCTTTTTCTATTAAAAGAAGATTGATTTAAACTTAAATAAATAATGACTTATACGATTTACACATTTATAGAATTTAACTGTGGCCAAAATTCTTTAATTTTTATGTATTTATCACCGAGAGAATTTATACTTACAAATGTCTGGAGAGAGAAACGTTTTATATATATAACATGAAATACGCGCTGCGGCTTACGACAAAATGTAATAAAGACCTTCAAATCACGACTTGTTTGCGAAAAACCCCTCAATTTACGCGATTCAAACGTCGTATCCTGGGCAAGTTATTACCGTAATCAAACGAATGCAGTCCAATCAATGTAGATTCATGCTGCAGTAATACTTATCTATTACCTATTACTTTGATCATGAAGTTCTTTCACGCTGCTATCAAAGTTTACGTATCAAAATATGCCATGTACATAATTTTCGTATAAAAATTTATTTATTTAGATTATTTTATTTTTAAATTAATATTTATCGTTTTTTATGTACGTGCAAAAATATATTAAGATCTAATAGTCTCTTCATTCTCTCTCTTTATCTTTAGAACACATTATTAAGTTAGTCACATCGAATATTAAGCCATAAAAAAGTGACTAGTAGTACACCCAAATAAATTCAATATATGCAATGCATATAATTTTAATATATTTTAATTGTTTTATTCCTAATTGTATTATTGTATTATTTTTCTTAGTTGAAGAAGGAAAATAATTTTTAATTTCTCAATTGGCATTTTAATCTCGTAATTAAAGAATTTTTCACAATTTTTACGCAACACTAAGCGTACGAATCACGTTACATCAGCACGAGTGCCGCTGTACCTTGAGTCCTTAGTACGCCTCAAAACAATTTAAAGTCTCATAATTGACAGGAACATGTGCATCGCGTAACAGTATTAGCATTCATTATTGCGCGCGACGAAACTTCGGGCAAAAATGGATTTGGCTACTCGGCTTCGTTACGCTAATGGGCTCCTTGTTATCTCTTTAACGCAGTAGGTGCTCTTGGTATCGCAATTAGCATCATCCTATCAACTTATTTATCTTGCTATTTCGAATTTGGGACCGAACCTGATTGCCTGTTTATACTTGCTTGTCCTAGACGAGGGTGTATTGTTTGAGGGTTCTGAGGGCTGCTAAATGGATTTCGCCATCGGCAAAAGTATGCAAACGAGTTTTTCGAGATAAAATTGTGCGATAATTCTCTTTCTTCGCGAGAGGATAAAAATCCTGTGATAATGTAATACCGCTACCAAAGTGTACCACAACTAAGACAAATATTAAATAGAAGTACAGAAAGAACATATTATTGCAAGAGAGCATAAACTTTAAAGTCGTTACACTCGCCTCGTAATTCCGATAATGTTTAAACAATGGTAAGAATAGAATGGACAAAGATCAAACTCCACGTGAAACTTTTGTAATGTCTGCTTCTATCGCACTCTTTAAGTAAAATCAAATATTGAAGTTGCAGCCTTTTGTAAACGTATTTTTATTAAAACTGACACTTGTAGAAATAGCTCGCGTAATTCCGTAGACATCGTAATCTCGTTTTTCTTTTTCTTTCTCGCATTTATTGTGTCTGTTAAAGCTTGTCAGTACCAATAATAATGGCAGATTGCAATTATTGCATACAAGTCGTATAATCTTCTCTTTTAATGAAAATTTAAATAATTGATTAATTACTACATTACTGCAAGAAGGATGAATCTAATATATAATTATTTGAAAAATAAAATTTATTATTGTTTTGATCGAAAAAGTATTTATGGATATTTATTTATCATTATATTATTTTTTCCAATTTATATTTCAAGACAAACAAAACTGTGCGATTTTAATAAGAACCGATTTTAAGAAGAATCTAGAACATAATTATTATTACATTATTACATTATTTTATTATATTTTTTCTTACATTTTTTCATACAATAATTTAAATTTTAATCCAGGAATAGTCATCTGGAGTAATTTTTTAGTAAATCTATAAAATTATAATACAAAAGAGGTATACAAAAATAATTATTTATGCAAAAAAATCTAAGTGACTATTTCCGAGTTAATCTCACTTTTATGTTTATTAAAATCATCATTATTAACTTATTACATAATCTTATTTTTCGCGAGACGTAATAATTTAAAAAAAGGTAATTATAAGAAATATTTATTAATTTACATAAAGTCTTTTAATTAAAACAAAAACAGATTTTATTCTTCAAACAAGTATTAAATTTAATAATCCCGTGAAAATAATATAATAGGGGTAAATCTATTATTCATGTTTTTATTTAAAAAGGAATTAAATAATATAGGAAATCATTATTAAAGCTTGTTATTAGCAGTATGTATATAATATAAGATATACCTCAATCAGACTGCAGTATACATTTGTTGAATTATAATTTAAGTAATAATATTATTATTAAGTTTTCGAGACCCTCAAATGAAATTAATTATACCAAAGTAATGCTAATTAATTTACAAAACGAAACAGGATATGCGACAGTAGTTTATTCATCAAAAATACATAATAAGAAAGGAATAGAATATTTAACGTGAGTTTATAACGCTTTGAATATTTCGGAATTATCAAAGAATGTTCGACGCGTTGTTTCGGCCTTGGTGTTTGTGTGTGATGCGCGGCCTTGGCGTTTGGTGTGGCTCACGGAGAACGGTTATTGCCGTACGGGTGCGCGTTGAGCTTACACGAGGTCACCGCGCTATCATTCGCACCGTGAAATTCGAGTAGGTAGCAGCGGCGAAAATCGGGCTATTGTCTCTCGCGATCAATACCTACCTACGAACAATTATTGATTATCAGATCACTTAATCGTGATTAATTAACTATTAACTATTCTCAGGCGTGTATCGAAACGACAAATAGTTACCGAGATAGATGTTTCGTGCGGTCTATTCACTAATTCACTCGAAGCAAATAAAAATTAAGACAGATGAGAATAATTGTTTTGTTATATTTTTCAGGCGCTTGCCGTTTTTTTTCAATTTAATCACATGCATGAAATTGAATATATGTGACGTCGCACTTTAGATTTTCCATGGCACCTGTTTATATTTATTCGTCTATTATATTTTTTAGAATCGTTCAGAACGTGAAAACAATACACGAATCGTTTAATCAAATAAACTCAATTGTGAGTTGTGACATAGCACCGTTTATTAATACTATGTTTGTTCGCGAGATTTATGCACCCAAGATGTATTGCAAAAATGTTGTATTTTGATTGCATATTTTGGAACGATTCATCACGTTTTAATTAGTCAATTATTCGAGCCATTAACTTTATTAATTGTATCTTGTTTAACAGTGCAAAGTAAAGTACGGTATTTTTTTTTTACTAGTGCTGTGTATGTGAAGAAGCAGCAACAATGGAACAAGAGAGGAGGAGGAGGAGGCTCGGGGAGCATTGGGCGGAATAAACCAGAGGGTGAGTAATATTTTATTTTATTTATTTTTACGATTTCTTGTGGAATTAATTATCCCTGCAATAATGCATGTTATAGTTTGTTTCGTATTATTATGCGCATAAAACATCGGATATTATATGTATTTTATAAGAGGTATTTAAAATATTTTTGATGTGTAATATAATACACATACAAAATATATGTATATCTATAATTAATTCTGCAAATATACATGTAACAATGAAACATACAATATTACTAACATGGCATATTAAAAATTTTAATTATTATTAAATAAAACAATTAAGTTTTTATTTATGGAATTTGAGACAATTCTATAATTAAGATAAAAGATCTTTTTCGGAAATTATATAATTATTTTAATAGATATTTGCTAAAAAAGGAAAATTAATTTAATGTGCAAGAAAAAATAGTATTTTATTTATAATAATTATTATTTTGGATATGGTAATAATTTAGATATATTTTTATTTTACAACTCAACATAGCTTGTAACTATGTTGAGTTGTATAAATATATTATACGACTCCGCTGTTGTGTGCTTCGCACCAGTGCAGTGAGTCATAAATTATATTTTATTTTAAATTTAGGAAAAACACGGATCTGTGAAAATTGTATACGTATATGCATACATACATACATTAATTTAGTAACAATATAAAAATATGATTTATAACTACGATATTTCATAAGTCCTTTGATTTTAAATAGATGGGCTACTAAATAGAGGACAGATTAGGATCAGTATTTAATTCCGAAGTGCGTGCAATTATCCGTCGCTTATATATTATATTCAGGCAAACAGAACTCGTTATACTGTTTTATATTATTTATTGGCACACATTATGATGCCTTTTATTACATGACGAAATTTTTATTTCAATTTTTTCATGTTTTTTCTATCTCATGGCCGATAATTACGGAAGTAGATATTTATGTACAGAATATATTTAAAATAAATTAGTAAAATTAAAATAAATTAATATTGATATTAATTTATTTTTATTAATTTAATTAATTTATACAAATTGATATTTATAAAAAAGCAAAAAGAAAAAATTTTATATATACATCTCTGGGAAGTTTAATTGCATTCGTGATCCATATATATTTTTCTCCGTTTCCAGTATTAAATATTATATATAAGTGGCGTAAAAAAAAGAAATATTCAGAGTTTTTTTAAATATGCATGTAGGTATCATAAATATAGATGAAAGAAAGACAGTTACATATTTGTGATAAATAAAACACGTCAGTTATATAACGTGTTCAAATTCAGTTTATTTACTAATAGAAATATTTATTTTATTAATCTATTTTATTAATTCTTTTAATGCAATTTTATATTAATCTTATAATTAGCCCATCAATTTAATTTTTGATAACTTGCCTTTATATCAATTGGATAAAACGACCTGAGGTCTGTAAAGGAACAAATCTGAGGAATATTTTATATTTTATATAGATGAATATATATTATATAAATTATTAATATTTATATCGAGTGATGGAACGAATACAGTTTGCGATTGCGAATGCCGAATGCAATCATGCATATACGGCATTTAATATAGCCACTATACAATTTTCCGGCGTAGGCATAAATCGTGGATCTTTGCCGCCTCTGAGTTGGTAAGACCGAATGTAGTATTAAAATTTTCCGCATACCTATCTCGCTGGTACGTATATTACGTCGAACTCAGTTTCTTACGGATTGAACGTTCCGGCATTCGCTGGGAAATTGGATACCTACGGGTGGGAAAGAAAACAACATAATTTACGAGTAACGCGGTTCGCGTTACGATATTTATTTCCTTTTCTGCAAATATTTTATCGAATATTTTCGACAAATAAAATTCGAATAAACAGGAGGGAAGTATCGCGCTTTAATGCGATGGTACTTTTCCTTCGACGAATATCGGTATCGAGAGGTTTTTGTTCGTAAATGTACAGGAGACACGGTACTCGATGCAGGAACAAAAGAATGGCCTCTCATATCGGGTTTTATATTCAGAATCGTATCGCATATTGCAAAGAAGTTCTTGTGTATTAAAGTATTTCTTACGACAGAGCACACGCCGCGATCGCTCGTCTCTCTCGAAAAGTTAGAGTAATCGTTATAGCATTTAAAATTATCGGAATGTTTTCGTATCTCTTTTTTATCATCATGAATTAAAGACATTATTGCACTGTGCAACCACTGAATTAAAGCCGTTCGCTGTGCGACGATCGATTTTCCCGGTCTCGCATTATACTGAATGATTAAAAACGTCACGTACGTAATTATCATCGGATAACCATGTGTTAATTGCATTACAATTTAAATGTGTTATTTATTTTATGAAAGAAGACAAGACAGATATTCATGACTGTTGTGCATAAAATGTATGAGAAATGTTTTTTTAATTAGAAAAATCCATTGATTAGCACATTTCCACCAAATTCCACCTAATCTATTTTTAATTTATTTTCACAAAATGAGAAATTTGTTATAGTAAGATATTGTTTATACTTAATTATTCTAAATATAGTATTTGCAGTCTTTCTTGTAACATATTTTCCATTATATATTTATATGTGATTGTGTCTCGACAGTCGTTTAAAATGAGAAAGATGTTATTGTACTAAATACCATGCAATATATGAGAATTATTATTTACACTCAGATTTGAATTTAACTAGAAAGTTTCGATTGAATAAGATTGCGCGAAAATCCGCGGAGAACCATGATCGGGAAAGGAATCGTAATCGTCTAATCAATAGTATTGATGGAGATGTTTACGAGCTACAATGTGCGCGAGGCGTTAATTATTTCCAGCTAGTTGGCCGATCCTATAGTTGATTGACGCGACCACAGACACTAAATTAGAGTTCCTGGCGGGCGTCGACCACCGTGCGGAAATTGAATTTCGATGACAAGCGCGAAATATTAATGGCCGATGCGCCGTTACTCTACCGTTACGTAATATCCATTCCGGCCTTCGCGCAATAGTAGAAATTGGGCGCAATTGTGGAATAATTGCGCATAATGGCCCTGCGAAAATATTACCGATTCATTGAACCGGTGTGCACGTTTACGCGTTAAAGCGCGAGAGCCGTTTGCCGCGAAGAGAATTGCAAGTGTCAGCATTACCCTTATATATACACGCAAAATTTGTTTGAACGTTTACGTGGTCGTAATTGCGAAAAATGAGCAGTTCGTAACATTGATCTATTTCAAATATCACTCGATTTCATTTAAGCATGATATTTTCAAATCATTCTTAAAATATGTACAGCGCTTGAAAGAAAAATAAATAGTAAATTATTACTTTTTTGCAGACATCAATTTATTTGAAAACAAATAAATAAAGCTTGTTTTTTTCCAATTTATATGCATATTGAAAATTGGAATCTATATAAAAACTTTCAAGTTATTTTTACGGTATAAATGAAAAATATAAAGTATTTATGATAGATATAATTTAATTTATTGATTCTTTGTTAGGATTTATTGTTAAACGTGTATGTACATATTTTATATCCATTTTTCTAATAATAAATATATGACTAGCATTAAATACTTTATATTTGCTTAATAGTTTTAATTTCGTTTTCTCGTAATAATTCTTAAAAACTTTAGTGCAAAGCATTTTTAAATAAAAAAGTTAAAAAATAACAAGATGTTATAAGCATATCAAATATATTTACGTATCCGTAATCACTGTACGTGCAATTTGATTTAACTAGGATTTAAGAATAAGAAAGTTACACACGCTCAATAACGGTACGCATGATAATCACAAAATTGTCGAAAGAGAGATGTAGAAGCGCGGAGAGTTAGATCTGCAGAAAATTAACTGCTCTCAGTTTGAAAGGGTATCCGAGTATAGAAGCGCGGCGATCGATTCGCTCGTATATCGTTGTGGCATAATCGCATTTGCATGCTGTACTTTGTACAGAGAGTCCATAAAATCCTCTTTCGAATGTCCGATGAATGAAGCTATTACGGCCGGCTTCGCGAGCTCATTCCTGAAATATGCTTTGTGCTATCAAGATTTTCGAATTTGTCGCTGCAAATCCGCACCTAAATTCTTACACCGTCTCTATGAACGGATATATTTTATTATTCCGGCGAGTCTTTATTTCTCAGTAACGCGTGGGGCAACTTGATATAAAATTTACTGTTAAAAACGTGCTTTACTGTGACGTCCATTACAGATGTATTCTTTCAAACTTCATATCACATCTTTTTTACAAAGCGTTTATTATTTCTCTCGAGTTTTAATGGAAATGGCTAACAACAGCTGAATTGTATAATGAATTAATTTTGGTTTAAATATGTGAGGTATGATGAATAATACTTAAAACCGGAATTTTACAAAAATTGGTACATTTTTAAATTGTTGAAGTTAATCTGACAATGAGTCGAAAATTTTTTGGCTTGCAATGACTCCAGTAATCCACGCACGTTTAATTTATACAGCTATTTCGTTGCATTAAGTTTTATCTCGTGAAAAGCATGTTTACCTTTCAAAAGGAAATGTGCAGAGAACCAAATCTGGTGAATTCCTGGTGAATTTAGCCCTTTGACTCTATCTCTTCTCTTCGAATTGAAGAGTTTCTTGAAAGGCAAGTGGTTTTCGCTTTATTTCCAAACAAATTCACCAAATGTGCATAAATAATGAAAGAATTGTTGCATAAAAAATGAAGGAATAAGTATAATTTATTACTTTTTTTGAAGTTCTAGTTTTGATGTAAATACTATCCAGGACGTATTGATTGTTCTTTATGTATGGTATAAAACTTGCGAATAAATGGTTAGTATACAAAATCTCGTTTACGAACAAAAACTCTATGATAATTTTTATCGAAAATATCTATAGAGGAAATAAATTGTTTCTTTTTGCTTATATTTCGCGTTAATCCGTTTGTGTACGCAACGGAATTCAGAATGCGCCATCGAATACGAAATAATGCGCACAATGGAACGTTACTAAATCCGAATCCTCTATCGGCGGAATTACAATACAGTGAATGGCAAAAGGTTATAGTAGCTATTTCTCTCGTTGAAAACCGAAGTTGCGCAAGGATTCAATTCCACGGGACGGCAGGGAATCTACTTTGCCGTACACAGAGAACGACCGGAGAACTTCGTTTCGCAACTAGGGAGAGTTGGTCTAATTTCGCAGAAAAGATTAGCGAAGAGCTAATAATCAGATTATCTGCTTTAAAGCATGCTTTTCCTATGTTTCTGCTCTGGTTACCCGGATTGCAATGGATGCAGCGATTTGTTTCTCGAATTCTATAGTCGACCAAAGTAATTGTTCCCAAAGATTTGATACTCTCTAAATCTGAATCAGTTAATAGTACTGCTGAATCAGTGAATAGTCCCTGATATCAGTGACTATTCACTTATTCAGATTTAGAGAGTATGTCATATACGAACATCATTTTAAACATTTTATATGATTACTGGTTTTTTTTCCCCAAAAACTTGTACTTTAGTTTTTTGCCGAGCGCGTCAACGCTTCTTTCAAAAGTGATATTTGAATAGCAATTTCACCAGTGAAAAACGGATAAGAGAAATGACTCATAAACCATGTCAATATCGACAATCTATCTTGCAATTTTGATCTCAACACATTTCACACCGTTTTTTTTTCACTGCGGCCCATATTTCTTCTGCGCATCCATCTCGCAGCAGTTGTTTCTCTGATGTTTTTGTTATAACAATAGGTAACTAAATATATGTTCTGAAATAATTGTTTTGTAATAACTTAAGTAAAAAGAGAATCTTTTACCGTATTTTTATTATACTTTTAATAAAATGCTATTAGACAAATTAATCATCGTTTTGATAGCACATTGTAAGTTGATAAATACCAATTCTATTTATCAATAGATGGAAATAGTTATAGAAATATGGATGTCTAAAGACTCTCTTCTAAAGGTATCAAAACGATGAATCGGGAGAGATACAATATATAATTCATACAATGCATTCTTACAAGAACCCGATAATTGGATATACGAAGACGCGATTGAGAGTCCCGTTAACAATACGTCTGGCTTCGATTTTCAATAGTTGGTTTTGACAAGCACTTGCCTCTCTCTATACAATATTTCATAGACGTACGATACGGTAAATATAGCATTACTATACGATCTGATTTCTGCATTGTATCTCACAAATAGTATTCAAACTTCTCCAGAACACTATAGTATGCTTCTAGGTAATCAACAATTAAAAATGATAAAGAATTTTATTTATATGAAAAAATTAATGCAAAAGATACGAATTTCTTGCAAAGTTTGCAAGTTATCCATACGTGATAATAAGTTATGATATGCAATAGTAATAACAGTATGATATGTAAGTAATGCACAAAAATAACGCCCACCGATTCAATAAAATTCATGTAGCGGCAATTTTATCACGTTGACAATGTAGCGTTAGTTATTATACAATTAATAGGGTGTATATACAATAACAAAGTCAGTTTGATCCGCGGGCGGGAGAAAGTTGTTATAATAGTCGATCATAATTGGCAAGCGGATATGAGCGTATATTAACTACGCGCGTTGCACCTCGTTATCCCGCACATTCGTTAAAATATAATTGCGAATCGATAAAGTGCGATCCCTCCAGAAACGAGTCGAAATCACGCTATCGACGGGATAACGCGTAAAACGCGATCACGAAATTATACCCGCGGTGATTCTTTCTGAACTCTCGGAATGAGGTGTTAATAAGCGCAAGAATTCGCTGAGGAAAATCGAATATACTGCAAAAATCGAATAAAACGAGATCCCAGGCAAAAGGTGGAGACTTTTTTCTCTCTCGCGGCCTAATTATACGAAATCGTAATTCAACCAACCGCGATGAAACCGAGATTCCACCTAAATTCCGTACATGGAGGTGTCCGAGTCTTTCTGCATAGATTGAATAATGTGCTGCTAATGTACGCAGAGTAAAACGCGAGGATAAACGTGATGATATCCGAAGAGATATTCTGCATATTTGCGTATACTTATAGATTACTAATACGTATTTCATTCGGTGTTTTAATATTATTAAATTATATAAACTCAATTTCATTAAGCCGCGCGCATTAACATACAAAATTGCGATAATTTTATTTGCGTGAATAACGCATAATCGATTTTACTTTATTGCGTGATTTACTTTATCTGGCGTAAATGAGAAAATATGTTTTATCCATTTCGCAACTGGCGTATATATACAATATATACATAATTTAATAAATAACTGTTCTCGGGTAAATAAAAATGTTTTTTTCCGGCAGACGGCTGAACGATATGCTGACGTGATTATTAGTCGCGGCTTCGATATTGTGGGACGCTTATTCCTTCGATTTTATTCAGTGTTGAAAAAAGTACTAATAACGGCTTTAAATCGAATGCGACGTCCTATCGATGGTACAACCGCAGGTGCATTATTACTTTCCGAAGAGTACCATTGAATAAATTCTTCTCGGTTTGGTTTTATTATCCGACCCACGCAGCGGACCGTTTAGAAATCAGCAAATCGACAACTATGTAGGATATTGGCGATAATACTAGGTGCTCGTGGATCGATAATTTGCCGAGGCCACTGATTGAAATTTGTTCATACATCACTTACTCCGGCTCGGAATGCACCGCGTTGATTGTGAGAGATTTATCGATGCCGCGCGTCTATAACAAATTAAAAAATCAAGTATTATTGACCCGTTACGCGCCGGGCGTGTTTCGATTTTCATTCGTGATGCAATCAGTGCGCTGGTAACGAGTTAACTTTTGGATGACGAATTAAACGTTTTAATTTGCTCGCATCGAACCGTTTGTTACTCTTGAAACGTGAAATGACAAGCACCTGCAACATTTACAGATATATATATCTCTCCTCTTTCTCTCGCTATATCCTCGTTTGTATCTATTCCACATAAACTGACAGATTAATGACAGATTCCTCAAAAAATATAAAAATATTAGCAGTCTCTTAATTTTAATACAAAGACATTTAATTCAGAGTGTTTAAAAAAATGTTAATGCTTAAATGGAAGTAACTTTTTTCGAGAAACAGAACTGTTATACATAGAAGTAACTTTTTTAGAAAAACAGAACAGACCATCATTGTAATGTGCAAGATCTCCGACAGAAAATTGCGAATATAATTACAACAATATCCAGAAATGTGCCTCAGGGCTCTGGAGACCACCTGGAGAAGATTACAAGAATATATTGACCATGATGGTGAAGAAGTGGAGACTCTTTGAAGACAAAATACGTTTGTTATTGTAATATCTTGTGTTATCAGTTCTGTTTTTCTAAAAAAGTTACTTTTACATAAGTGTTAACATTTTTTGTTTCAAACACTCTGTATTTAAGTAATAAAATTAATTTTTAATAACATAATTCGCTTTGCGATTATTTACGGTTAAAACTTTACTGCTTTAAAACTTAGTTCGCTAAACTCTTTAATTATAAATGTGCGAATTTTTAATTAAAAATGTAATTAAACGTATCTGAACTATTACACTATTGAATTCTTGCTAGAATAATATCAATCTTAAAAAAAATCGTCAAATTCTAACATGAACGATTTCCACAGTAGGAGTTTTATATAGGATACTCTGTATAGAAAACATTCACATCGTGGTTAATTAAATAGCTAGAACGTGGATAAATTGCGTAGACTAGCAAGAAGGGAAAATGGTGACTGAACGGCAATATAGAGACACGGTGGCGGAAAATTCCGGAAAAAGATGCAGACGAGCGTGGTGTTATTAACGGGAGCGGCTTACGAACGTAAAACGCAAGATGTCTTCCGGTGGTTGTTCTGTCCACCGTGTACCTTGAAAGAATTCATCTCGCCACAAGAAACTCCGAGATTGCGATGGAGATTTTTCGTTGTTAATTTAAATTAAGTTCGCTGTTTTGCTCTTGCGTTTATAAAAATTTACCGTTATAAAAATTCCATTATTTTACTGGTAGAATTAGTATCGATTGCGCATACGGTACATGTAAACAACGTAAAAAGAATTTTATCTAAATCTCGAACTAATCGTGACGGAATGGAGGTTATTTGAATCTGAAAACTTGATTAAATTATTATTTTTAGAAAATTTTATAGAAAAATACAACTAATCGGGAATTATTTCTTCTGAATTTCGAAGATTTTGCTTACAACCAAGAAGGTACAATACGGAAACGAATAAAATAAAAGTGTGAAATAATGTTTGGGCAGTTGGGACAGTAATTTGGAAGCGCGGTAGACAACGCGTGCGCACATACGCGGCCTGATTTAATATTATTTTCATTTCGCGAAATGAAACTTTTGACATAGCAGACCGTTTTTTCTACGCGTCCCTGGACATCGCGGTGCTCGCCCGCATTGTTCCCACGTTTCACACGTCGACGAGGACCGCCACAGCGATTTCTCATGCGGTTAGCGTTCGAAACATCCCCCCCCTCTTCCGCCTCCATTCATTTACATTTTACATGCTGAAAAGTTGAGGCGACGTAGCGCATGCGAGATGGAACTTAAGCCCTGGTACTGGTGCCCTGTTTATATTAAAACACGCGAAAACGTCCGAGCGTGCAACATAGACGAGATTATGAGACGTGGACGCGTTTAAAATTCAATGTGCTTTTACGCCGATGTTAGATATAATATCGTAGGTACTCGGAAAAAACTTGTTTAAAATATCTTTTCGTGATTCTGCGTCAACGCAATTGAAGCTAAAGAAAATATCTTTATAACGAAGCCGAGAACGAAGCTAAACTCGAAGTATCTTAATTATTTACTCATTGTCAGAAAGAAAAACTTTTCACGCAAATACATATCTATTATACTTTAGATTGAAACATTATTTATATTTGTGAAAACGTTATCATTTTTCAAAATATGTTAGATATACGAAAAAGATATTGTATATTATCGCTTCCTTGATTATTTTATTTTTTTTAAATTACGGTAGCGATTTGATTTGACCGTTACTTTGGTTATCATTGGTTATTAATAATAGTAGAAAAATGTAATTTCTTTGTATCTATTTATACACAAGTATAGAAAATAGCGATTTTTACATTGCATTAGTAATGTTATGACGCGTAAATTGCACGCACCTGAAAATTAGAGTTTTTTATGTGAACATACATATACATATATGCCTTTGAATAAAGGCATGTAATAGATTCCGCGCATGAGTACGTATGTGGGTACGAAAATGGATAATGTCGCTGAAGGTGGATGATCAGGCAGGAGGCGGCAAGAAGTACCATCGATTCGGCGCACAGTGCATCCGTGTAATCCAGGCTATCCGCAAGTCGGCTTTTTATTGCCGAGACGACTAATTTATCTCTCCAAACCCCACCGGCGTTTCATACATAAATCCTACTGACCGCCTCCGCGCCATCGATTGCACACCATTGCATTGGCTCGCATGTGCGATGTCTACCTGAAAAGTGACGTATCCAACCTAGATAGCTAGGAATTCTTTGTATCGAGGAGTCCGATCTGTCAGAGACTTTTTTCCGGTTTCTAACAAGTGGATATAGTCACGCTATGAGCTTGATAGTAAAATAAAAACGTTATTCTTTTTACGAGGGCGATTAGTATCTATACATCAGTGTCGAAATATAAATTTCTTCTAGCTTTATTTAACACTCAAATAACAGAAAAGTTTACATTTATTCTATAACGAAATAACGAATTATGATGATTATAGTGAAAACTTTTCTCAAGCTTCTCTGCTTGAGAGAAATTCAACAAATTATCATTTATGTCGGACGTTTACTCGTCGTCAGCGGCTAACGCGTTGAGTCGTGCGAAAAATTACATTAATTGTACCTGACGAAATTTCACGCGTTTCCACGCGCTGTTCCCCGGTATGCGCCCAGCTGCAACAACTAACCGGTTAGCTGGCCGCACTGTGCAGCATCCGCCTCGATTCCGGTCCGTGACGATGGCATTGGTGGATTCATTAAATCCGAAGCGGAAGCACGGGGGCTAAAACGTAACGAGAACATTAGCGGAGTGCTAGGTAGGCTTTTAAGTACTCACCCCTTCTGCTTCACTGCGGAACCAGCACCTATTACTGCGCTCCTGCCACCGACGCGACGTCGACGTCCTTTCTATCTCACACACCGCATTGCCGTTACCTTCGCCCGATACATGTTAGTCTCTAGTTAAAGGTATAGTCGTAATTGTACGTTACAGTCACCTCATTTAAGAACTGCAAGACGCAGTCTAAGAAACACTTCGTGGAACAACGGAAACCTAAATGCTTCGATTCTTATCATCATGACAGACTTAATTAGCCACTTGCAGGATAATTCAAATTATAGTGAAGAAGAAATATTATCTAGGGCTAAATATTTATTACTATGTTTTTGTTTCAAAGTCTTTAAAGAATACTATATAGATTCGGAAATATAATTATCAATATAATCGTACACTGTCGGCCATTTTAATGCTGAATTAAATTTAATTGTGTAAATCTTGTAAATCTTTAATTATATTTTACATTTTTTACTTAAAACAAATGATAAAAGAGATTATTACAATTGCACACATATGTATTATTTAACAGAATATATAATGCGATAATTATTTTATAGATTAAAATATACGTATAAAGATCAAATTGCATTTTATTCTCAGCATTAATCTCAAGTTTCTATAATTAAATATTTGTCACTTACTTATGAAAACTTGTCATTTATATATTTTTTTTATAACGCATGTAAAACAATATTAAATTCTTCAATCAGATGCGTTTATATTATTTTATGTATTATGACATTATTTTTTCGTGAGTACTTATTATGTGAAGTCAAAAGGATTATTATATAAACTGAATAGCATATTTCCGATTTGACATACTTTTTAGTTCGATCATCCATTTGTCTCTCACGAAACGATCGGCTGATCCAACTGATACGGTAATGATTGATGAATGTCTGGCAGAGACACCGATTATCTAACGAAGGTTGGTGTATGTAAAAAAAAAAGTATGTCACGCAGGAAGAACGTTGAGATAAAATATCGTTCAATATATAATTCGTTTGAATTGATAGAATTCACTTTAAAATTGTATTTTATTTTATGATTTGTTGCATACTCTACATGTCAATTAAAAATATTAAAACAGGACGCTTAATAATTTTACATTTTTCAATGAGAACTTGACATCGTTTTATATAAATGTTATGTAAAAAATTTAATATAGTAAAATGTACATATTAAAAAATATATAAACGAGGTGGATTTTATAAATACTGATCAAAAAATGTTTAATCGCAGAAATTTGAGATTAATGCTTTCGAATAAAATACAATTTTAAGTATTTTAAGTATTTTATCTTTCTTGTAAAAAAGTAAAAATAGAAGATAAACTTTAAGTGATTTATAATTTATTCTGTACGTAAGAATCTAATTATATATAGCGTACTAATTGCTTTTACATGTTCTTAAATTTTGTTCTATGATTAAGAAAAGATTTCTATTTTATTCGTCTTTTTAAATTATAAATGTAGTGTCGCAAATATAACTCGTACATATATAGTGCCAGAAGTATTATAAATTTCGCATCCGATAACGCTTGTTTCATTGTAGTACTTGGGAGAAATGAAGTAACTATTTCTTTTGATAGCGCCTAACCATGTTGCTTAATTCTATGCAGAGGCTTATCGTGCCCTACTGCTACTGCTTTTTTTTTCTGAAATTATGAAATGTAGAGCATACCAAGGAAAATCGCTGCGCAGCAGCGTACTACAGTCTGGAGAATTCCTCTCCAGGTAACCCTTGCCAGTTATCTCGCACAGACTACAGCTTTGCATAATGATTATTACTTTTTTTAGACGTGGCTAGGACTATGAAATCTTGTATCTTTTCTACATTTTAAGTAACTGCTTGCTACACCACTTCGAGCACGATCTCGAATTAGCAACCGAACTACTGCATTATTAAAAAGTACTCGGGATATCTGTTTCGACATTTATATATATAGTAGAGAGATTCTTTTTTGGAAAATAAATGATTTTTTAATGATGCAAGCATATAATTGAGAAAAAGAATATTTAATCTATATTTTTTTCTCTTTTAAATCGTGTAAAAATTAGAAACAAGATATTCTTAATACTATAATAATATGAGCATAAAGATCGTTTACTTTATACGTCAACCGATCAAATTGATATACATTGAAAATAAGGAATTAAAAGTAGAAAATGTCAATCTGTTGCGATTGTACGAGATAAAATGTCTCGGAGCAATCCGCGAAAAGCTTCCTTTTTTTTACATGCATAAATGCACCGTACCGGAAACTTGCGCGACAGCGCAAATATGTTCCTATCCCATTGTACGTTATATCTATATTTAAGCACTGTGCCGGATAACGCGCTTTCTACCATTTAAGCGAAACGTACAACCTGCACGCCGTGTAAACGGTACCATCGTGAGGGAGAGTCGAGAACATATACCGAATAGGCGGTAGCTAAATATCAGGATTTCGTAGTAAGTAATGTAAATGTATTCGCACGATTCCGCGGCGCAGAAGCAGGATTTCAAACACCGAGCACAGAATACAACTGCAAATTGAAATACTCGTGGCGCCACGTGGCTATACCGTAGCGCACGTCAAGTTCTGACGCGTACCAACGTTGAAGTGGACGTTAACCAGGAATTTATGTAGCCCGTCTGAGCAGATAACATAATTAATTGTGGGAATGGCAACGCGAAGCCATATACTAAAACAAAGCGTTACGAGCATAAAGCAAAAGATTTATCCTTTTTTGCTTAAGCAATACGTTATCCGATAATAACAATAGTGTTAAAAAATGTATAACTAAAAATTAAAATATTATTAATACTTTAATAAATCGATAACACTGACTAATTACTGACTTGATAGTTACGCATGTTTTTGATTATTGTTTCCAAAATAAATTGAGATGTCATAATTTTTAAAATGTATCATTAATCTTATTTATAGTTCTATAATAATGCAGAATTATTATTAAAAGAAATAAAATAATTAAAAATCGTTTATTATGATTATGAGATCAGACTTAAGCATTGCAAAGCTTTTTTTTTTATATATCTAAGTCGAGTAGTATCATTTATTCATATCACTTTAATTCATGATCACAAGCATCGGATGATTAAGCCGGTTATATAACAGGGTATAACTATTCAAATTTCGTTTGAATCGACCGATGAGCAAATATTTATTTGCAGATATATCACGTTTCCTATCTTTAGCCAGATAGTTTTATAAACATTTGTCACGAGCAATTGAAACGTGTCCGTCCAGCGATATGATCGATCGATCCATTTTTCATCCGCGTCCAGTCCAAGCGTATCCCGAGCAATTCTAGTACAAAATAGCACCACGTAGAATAGGATTACAAATCAAGATATTAATCAACGAACGAAACATTAATTTCATTCTTACAAGTGCATTTTTAAAGCGAAACGAGACAGTAATCAACGCAACGAAAAGCCTAATAAACCGGATATCGTTACTTGCAAGAGAAGTGATAATAAAAATTTATTTTTTGCTCGTGGCGGGAACGTTAATCAACAGAGTAGGGGCTTACAACGTGGTCATAATTTTTTAATTGGGGATGCCTGTTCCATTCGAATTTTACAACTTCGACGAACTCGGGTCATCGTTGTCGGCGGCGCGCGGCGCGGGCGGCGGCGGCGGCGGCGGTGACGGCGACGAAGCGATCGACTGCTCGAACTCCAAATACGAACTTTTTAATTACCACTCGTGGGAATAATGGATTCCGATAAATAATGGTAAAGCAGTTTTCGCCGTGACGGCAAACAAGCGCGGAGGAAAAAGCGGAGCGACGACAATGAACACTTACCGTGTTTACGCACGGTGAAAGGCCGACGTCGAAATAATAGATGTGTTTGAATTCAAGCGGCTTTTAAAACAATTCCAAGCACAACCAATTGTCCGTATATCGAAATCGGTGCTTCAACGATCGATAGGCAATCTCGCGATCGCTCTGCCACGCGCGTACTAAAATGCGATTCCGAAAACGGAACTTTCGATTAGTTTTCCTCGTTACACGTTTGCACTATGATTCAACGCTTGATGAAAAAAAGGGGAAAAAATGTTATTCATTCATATAAATTTATTTGAGATCAATTTTTTCTTTCTTTTTATGACAAGGATCATTTTCTTTTTTATGAATGGAAGTTTTAAATAGAGTTTACTCATACATATATTAAAAAATTAAAAACTGATGTTAACAAAAGCAATTTATTTTTGGCCAATTAATCTATCATACGTAATTTATAAAGTAATTATCATTTTTTATACAAACACTTTTTATTACAATTATAAAATTAATATGCTTGATTTGAACGTAATGATTTGAATGATTTATTAACTATAATTTGCATTGCAAACATTTATTTCCTTGTTATTAATAAAAACAGTTAGACTCCAATTTGCTTAATAGAGAAATATATGAAACAAATGAATTGCTTTTTTCTTCGTTTCTTGTGTACCGTGTAAATTATGATTATATGAAAATTATATTCTTTATATAAAATTATATACGTGACATATGTATATTTCTCTGTTTTATTATTCTTACAAGAAATTTCAACGTTGCTTTAGACGGCAAAATATTTGAAATCGCGAACAGACTTGGTACTATTTAGGTGCTAACGAGAGCGGTATTAATATGATGTGTAAGAACAATATTCGTCGAAACTTTTATAACTGGAGGATCCACAGCAGACGGAAGATCCTTTTGAGTGAAGATTGCGGCTTCTAGCTTTGCTTTAGTGCGATCTGCGGTGCTTAACTGTAGTTGCGCAGCTGCGATCCATTCCCACGAGGCATGAAACTTTAAAGAGGGTGGCTAGGAAGGTGGAGTGTGCAACAAAAAAAGGGCTCGTCGCCAGGCGGAATCCCATTTGCAAACGTATTTTTAACGAGTTCCTGCGGTAGAAAAGGTGTCCGAGGTCGTCGACGTCGACGACGTCACCGCTGTAGTCGTCGCCATCGCCATCGCCGTCGCGGTCGTCAGTAGGACGCAAAGCAGAAGATTTTTTGAAACGCGCGCGATAGAAAAAAATTCCCCCAAGAAATAATTTCCGAGAATGCACTTATTGACGACTTGCGGCGAATTATAACATCTAAATTACATTAATTAAGTGAAATTAAAAAAAAAAACCGTTGAAATTTTATTAATGGTGAAATTAAATTGTTGAAATGTCAGATCTTTTTTGACGCAAATCGCTTTTTTAGGAAATATTCAGTAAGCAAGTTCCGGTTTAACAAAAGTAAGAAAATAATGATTAATGATTTAAATTAAACGCGATATTAATCGTTGTTTAATCTAGAAATATATTTTTAATGTACTAATGTGATATTGTTTGAAAATATTTAAAGGTATAATTTTATCAAATCTGGATTATTGTGACAGTAATCTTTAAAGTTATACAATAATGGATCTTCTTTCGGTTTATTTTATATTTATAAGAATTTCTTTTATGCAATTGATCATCTTAAATACTTATTTTTTTATCAGATATACCTATTACCAATGATTTTCTTTAAGTTATTAATTTAGAATGCTGCACTGCGTATATTTTCTTCTTAGCATATTTAAAGATTCTCTGAGTTAATAATTATTTTGTCTCTTTAAAATTTACATAAAAGCTAGGAAGCGTATGATTAAAATTATAAAACAGCAAAGAATAAAAATATGAAAATTTAGATTTTTATACTTTTATGTGCTTTGTCATTTATAACATAATTTAAATTAACTATATTATTTTCCTAGAGAATATTATTTACTTTGTATTTACATAAAATTACACTCAAAAAAAAAAATTAAATCTGTCACTCTAAAGTTAATCAAAATGTAAATTTTTTAAACCAGCTATTGTAGATGGTATTTTATCCTATTTATTACAAGAAATATTTGCAACTTTATGTATATAATGTGTAATATATATTTATATTTTTAACTAGAGAAAGAAAGAGAGAGATATTAGAACATTTGAAGCAAACTTGATAAAAGTGCATTCTCTCATGCATTGATGCAATAATAAACGACAAATAAACAATTTATAATAAGTATAAGATTATACGACCGTGTAAGATATACAATCAAACAAAGGGAAAAACGCCGAAATCGGTCAGGACTGGATCTTGCTTGTCCGAATAATATATTAATTCCTGAGTGACTTTTTACGTACAATTCTTTGCCCTGGTAGACCACGCGCCGTTACTTTCGGACATAACGCAGCTTTAACCAAAGCCCAAAGCCAGAACGATACAATCGCACAATTAAAAATTGATATCAATTTAATTATATTAAAATACACACAAGAAATTCGGAATAAACGAATATGCGAAAATTACGGGATATTGTGTGATTGTATCGTTCTGGCTTTGGTTTGAGGCTGCGTTATGTCCGAAAGTAACAGCGCGTGGTCTGCCAGGGCAAAAAATTGTACGTAAAAAGTTACTCAAGAATTAATACATTATTTGGACAAGCAAGATCCAATCCTGACCAATTTTGGCATTTTTCCCTTTGTTTAAACAATTTATATTTATTTAAAAAATATTATCAGATATCTCTCGATAAACATATATTGATAGCAAAAATTGATCGAAATCGATTTTGTCGACTTCGTAACTTTTTGAATTGTCGACATTCGATTCTACACGCACCTTTCTTAATTGGGACACGTTCTCCGGTATCCTGAAAATTCCCACGCCGCGACTGATTTATAGGCAATGATAAATTTTCTACCGCGGAGTATCCGCGGAACTCCCGAAAGGCATTGATGGATCAAGCAGCATTACGTACCGGCCTCATCAGTTCCCGCGCGCCTCGTAAAACTTTTATATTCCGCAAAATGAGTGCTTGACTCGCTCCCAACCCCTTTACGCGGTTTCGTTCGCTCTTCCGACCCTTGTCCCAAATATTCCCAATACGACGGCGACGCAAGGTTTATTACATACGCCGAACCGATCTCCATTAACCTAAATAGGAAACCGTCCGTACATTGTGCTACGTGGTTTAATTAAAATTGTTCGAAAATTGACCGATATGCTTAATGCTCCATTGGAAACTGTGACGATTACGTATCATGTACTATTTTCGAGCGCTACTCGACGCCGCGGTACGGCAAATTATGTTATAATTATCAAAGCACGCTCATTGCCGGTCTCAATCGAAGTTTCAATCGAACGCCGATGGGAATGTATATTTGATGCGGTGAGAGGATTTGATCACACGCTTAATCTGCAAGGAAATCATGGAAATTGTTACGTACACAGGGAAATGTTAGTTTACGTAATACGGTAAACCTCAAATCTATATGGGAGACCCCGGAGCGTTAATACGTTATGCCACGTAAAGCAAAGCCAAACGTCATCGTGATCCATATTTATTTGAATTTAATCGCTGTTTATCCAAAATATTGCACTTAGCGGTAATAATTTCCAAACTTGCTTTGAAGCGGTAAAAAATATGAAACATTAGTTTATTAATTTCTTATCTCTTAAAATATATAATTTATTATTTTATTTTATTTTATTATTACTCTAAGTCATTCACACACATATATACATATAAATATATATATAGTTATTTGACAAATATACGAGTATTTCTGAATTAAAGAGAGGAGAACAATTGTGGAGAAATTTACGGAAATAAATACGTGAATAGAATTGTGTAGAAAGATTCTCTCTCAGACACAAGAATCTTGTGAGTGACGAAAATCACTGATGTCGTGAATCTCCGTGACGGATTTACAAACTTTTCTTGTACATATACGCAGAATACTTTTCCTCGAGGGGAATGGATGAAAATTTTTCGTAGATCGAAGTGCATTCGTCTCAATCTACCGATGTTCGTCATGCAAATATTTCCTACGAATATCCGATGCTGGACGTAATCTCGACGCTCATAATATTAGTGTTACCATACTGCATGGCCAATAGTTTCGAATTTTTGGCAAACTAATATCATGGTTGCATCCATGTGTTCAAGCAATTTAGTGTTTTCTTCTAAAAGTCTATGACGTACAATGCATTTATCTTCGTGCACTAAATTTTAGTTTGACATTGTTTGAATAATTAAAAACTTAATTTTATTTTCAATATTCTATTAAAAATATTTTTAATTGGATATAAAACCACATTTTTCAATTCTGTTAAATATACAATATTTTAAATAAATAAATAATACCAAAATTAAACTTGTCACGACTAAAATGGAAAATATCGATTTTCCGATATATCAGTATCAAAAAAATATATTGGGGAAAAATATAAAGGTGCTTTTCTTTAATTTATATTAGAAAAATATCGAGTTTTTAAACAAATAGCATAAATAGATAGTAATTTGATAATTATGTTCTTTAACATTTTGACTAATTTCGAAATAGGCTGAATTAAAATTGCGTTAATATTTCACACAATTGTATTTTTATTTATTTATATTTTAAATTCATAATGTAATTACAATATAATTTTTCTGTTAAATCCAATGATTGTTTTTTTTCATTAATTCTATTCGATAAAGTGTAATTCTTATGATCACATTTCGACGTATATTTCTCATAATTCAAGTAACTTATCCCGGAAGCAACGAATAAGAAAGTGTTACGAGATCATGTGGAAGATATATGCGCACGTCTGGTGGGTACAGTTACAAATAATTCGATCGGCCAAAATATGTTACCCGCCCCGAAATCGTAGCCGTTAAGACGGCCCCGATATTTTTCACGGGGAAACATATTTCCGTGGACGTGCACTCGATCTGAGAGTCGACGTGGGAAGCGCTGATAGTATGAGAACGGATAACATATTTTTGCATTTTACGTCGCAACCAGTACCGGGACACACTTACCTCGCATCGTTGCTAGAAAGAGAGAACGCGTGCGCTCGGCACATGCGGCGCGACGAATTCCAATGTCAATTTTTCTGAGAGCTCGGAAGCAGTGGATTTTAGGTAACGGGCTTTCATTTTAATAAATCCATCTCATTTTTCCACGTATATTTCAGCGACGCGTTGATAGCCGCAGTCGGTATTATCCCTTATCTATTTCGAACTAGGTATACGTATACTCGCGTTCGTACTATTGATCGCATTATCTTCTTTTTTTTTTCGAAAATATGTTTCTGACATGTAGATGTTCTGTTTCGCTTACGAAAGATAATTTCACGAGTGGCCTCCGTCGTCGCGGGAGCGACGTAAACGTCGTTTTGACAGAACTTACGGTTTACAGTTTAATAGCGCGTGGAATAACATTGCGGTAATGGACGTGGACGGGATCAAATGAAAACGTACGATCTTTACTCACGGATTAGAAATAACAGTCTACCGCCGGCGATATAACATTATTTCACGAAACTTAACTGCCTTCGTGTGCGGTCAAGCTGCTACATTCATCGTCGTTTCCTCAAACGCATCGCCTTGATAGTGTCACGCTGGAATATACCCCATCTACTATATCCTTTATTATATCTTTACTTTTTTTGCATTTCCTGTGACTGATTATCTTATAGCTGCAAATATCTATTTCACAAACTTATTTCGAGAAGCGCAGTTTTGTCACATTTTATTACGTGTTTCAGTAAAACATATATTCCGTATGTTAACAAATAGGACAGGCAATGATATTGCATTATTTCGTTGGAGAAAATCAAATCAGGGTGTTCCGTAAATAAGATATGTAGTTTATTTACGAATTGTTGAAGCGTACTTAATTATACAAATATTGTTCATATATTTATGATTATCTGGGATTCCAATATCAGTCACAAACTTTACTGCGAAACGCGATGTATTTCACTGCACTCGAAAACTGAATTATTAACCGAATTAAATAACGAAACAGGATTACGCTGTTAAATCATAACACCAAAGCCAAGAAGGAAACATAAGATACAATTCATAAATGCTTTTTAATTAATTCTAGAATAATATCATGTTTAAATAATTTTTTGACGTATCATTGAAAAAACTTTGCAAATAACTTACATCGGCATTCGAACGAACGTCTCATGAATGACCTAGCAGATTGACAGACGATCGCGATACTTCAATACAAAAGTTCCTTAAGCTTATAGAAAACTTCAAGGTAATATGCCAGTCTAGTATTCGGTTTAAAACTCGGGAAAAACTGGGCGCGCAACAATAAATCCTGCATTCTCCCTATTTTTCTGAGCAGCTTACGCTTTTCGACTTCCGCGCTACCGGATATACACCACTGAATGCCACGCTGAGTGTTTTACTCTGTTATCTTCTTACTTTTCATACAACGTTTCCATGCTCATAACCGAATGAACTTCTATATAATGTTTTTGTTCTCGTATATTTCTTTGCAAAAAAGAACGTCAAAAATGGACTAAGCACCGAGGATGCGACCGATACGAAAAATATAATTGCGCTTTTTAAAAGTCGGTTTTTCCCTCCGACCTATTTAACACAAAATGGTCATTTTGTCCGCTGTCGCGACGCGATATGCTGCATGTTGCCACGTGAAAAAAATTTCAATCTAAAGACAAAAGTCATTTCAATCGTTGTAATTTTACACTTTTATGCTAATGGAAGATTAAAGTTGTCAATGTATCGTGTGTTAAAATAGTAATTTGTAAATGCACAGCGCAAGGCAAATAGGTACTTTATTGTCTTTACATTAAAACTTCCTTAATTGAATGACATATGTATCACAAATTAGCGTGCGATTTTTCGACGCTGTATTTTCTTTGAAATATTTCACGTATTATAACAAGTGACATAATTAGCGTTTGAGCGATGCATAAAGCGCTTAATAAAAAATATAGCTGCTAGATATACGGACAGTGTAAATGACATACTTAACCCGGAACTTTTGTCGAGTATATTCCCCTGTCCTCTATTTCGTGTATGCTTTAGCATTGCGTCAAGCATTGCGCATCGCGCGCTTTTAAAGGGGAAGTATCGTTTTACTTTTAATACAACAGTCCACGTCTCTCGAACGCAATTAACAGCTTGATCAAATTCATTGTAAATAAAAAGAAATGAGTGCAGTTCGTATTTACTAAACAACGGATTAATTGGATTTTATAGAGAGGTCGTCGAAATTAATTTATATATGAGGATTACGTAAATTGAATAAAACCGAATTGATCAAATCGAGAGTCGAACGTAATTTACTGTGTAAATTATAATACACAAAATATAAAAGCACGTATTAGCATTTGATATTTTTGAATTATCTATATGATCTATATCTGCTCATATTATAAATCAAATAATTTTAATTTAATAATTTTGAAAACATAATTTTCGGATCTAATAAATTCATGTAATTTATTGTTTGTCTAAGTTCCGCATATTAAATTAATCTAAATTAACCTAAATTAATATTTAATGAAAATTTTATTAACTATCGAACTTTGTGAATAATTTCAAAGTTGTTAATTACAGTTGTTAATTATGCGAATAATGATCGATTCCTCGATGTTTTATCAGAGGGAAATCGATTAAAGTTAGAGTATTTAGATGAAAATTTATTATCGCGAACCAGTACAATTGTGTAGAGGAAACTGAAATTGGAATATGTGGTCGTCGCTCCTACACGAAGTACCTATGAAACGGCATCAGATACACAAATTCGTCGTCGCCGACATCAGCGTCGCGGGCACGCGCCCACCGGCGTTGCATTTGCATCTTCAAATCTGCTGTGATACCGCCCTGCATGTACGGGCGTTGACACGGCGTACAAACATTGAATTTACTCCGGGTAAGATAAGAGTACAAATATCGGGTATGTATCTGTGTTCCTGTACTTACACGTCTCTCTCTCTCTCTCTCTGTACGTGCGCGACATCGTACCGAGTGTCGCGCGACGCCTGTAGGATTTTCGAGCGTTACGTTGTCGCGAGATTCCGATGAATTAATTCGCATGACGGTGTTGTGCACGGGAAACTTTCTAATAAGGAACTCTCGTGTGCATGATTAGTAAGTTAGGAGATGCTAACGAAAACATGAACATATAGGTTTATAAAGTCGAAATAGAAACTTGTCAATGCCGCTGAATATGTATAATAGTTATATATTTTATTTTAATATTAATTAATTAATTAATTTCTAAAACGCGTTAGCACAAACTTATGAACTAGCTCGATAAATAACTGATATAGCTGTTAAAATTTTTTTTCTTGTCTCTCTCTTTTAAAGTATCTTAAATTGCAACGGACGAAATACATAGCAAAAGTATAGGGCATGTTATGTTGTTCTGCTGTTCCTAACCACAATGCAAATGTACCTATCATCACGAATTGATTACATAGAAGTACGTAGGAGTACGTGCCAGAAACTTTTATCAATTTTACATACATGCCGTCCCTTTCTCGTTCGCCGATAGGTCACGCTACATTTAACAATTACGGCGTGATTTGTGCCCTGCCCCTCGAACCGGAAATGAGAAACGAAGGTAGACGACGTTCTTTCCTCCATCAATAATAACGACTATTTCCAAATATTCAGCCGTTTATTGCTTCTACATTCGACAATCATAGATACAACACACACAAATTATACAATAAATAACCGAAACAATGAATTATGCAGATAAATACCAAATATAAATGTGTAACCCTTTTAATTCTAGGAAGGAAATGCATTTCATATATTATCAAAACGATAGTAATAATATAATTATAATAATTATTAACAAGTGTTGTCTGTATCGCGCTATTTGGAGTAAAGCCATAAAATATGCAGTCACATATGTATAATTGAACAGAACACAAGCCGGTTAAATTAGTCCATTTTTATCATATAAATCATATAGAATGTACTTTGAATTGCATGTATATGATTGTTTTAATCAATTTTTTATTGCAGCAAAAAATTTTTTAGACATAAATAAGTATTTCCCATTTTATTTTCAATTTATAGAAAATCCAATGGCGTATCGATTATTTCTTTAGCTGTTTTTGGATAATAATTTTTTTTGCGACATTAATTTTTATTACAATCTCTTACTCAATTTTACAATAAATCAATTGCACAGCTTACAATTAGTGATTTATAAGCACTGTTTTAAGGATGGGAAACATTGTAATTGTTTGGTTTAAACAGTTTAAAGAAAAGAGAAGTAGGAAAAGTTTATTTAATATTATTTAAAGCAAATTACCGAGTATAAACAATTTGATAAAAAATACTAAACAATATACACAAAAGTTTAAGTTTAAAATCTAATTTTTTAAATTTTTTTTGTAAGAGAAGAGTTAAAACCGTATATAGATACATGAAATCTCGAGACTTTTTTTTCACGTAACGACAGTACTTGTTAGCATAAAAGCTTTTGTCACTGCGGATTATTTCCAGTGCTTATTCGAAATAAGCGAAAGAGAAAAAAAACGAAGTTTTAGTAAGCCCTTGAGAGAAGTCCCTGCGACATTGTTCGTATTACTGACAAATTTTATTCCCATTCTAACGTCCATCCGTGCTGGAGCGAAGCCGGAGCGGAACTTAACTGAAATTCGGATATCGATGTTATCCACGTTTATCCACCCTAGTCGCGGTGTATGTCGCGAGACGTGCACAAAATTCCGTAGAATCGATTGCCAATCGTTTCTGTCTGAGAGAAACATGTCGTGGTGTCGTACTCGTACATCCGTACTCGTCTTCGCAGGTGTGTGCGTGTCCACGTATACGCAATCGCTCGCACACGCGAGCAGATGCGTATACGTACATCTATCCTAGACTTGACGAAATTTCAGTATCGCCGATACACACCACCGAGTTTTAAGGGAATTTAAAATTCCGCTGACGACACCGCGCCATCCCAGATATATGCGTTACAAGTCGCATATACGTGTCAGTGTGCGCGAGCATACCGTATACTGACATACCCGCGTGCACGTACATTTACGCAAACGTTTTCACTCGTGTCGATTTGACGCAGAGCTTATTTCGTTACCGCGCCGAATGTCTGGTATCCGCTCAATCAATGAGAGTTGGCAGACCCTTATGGGGGAGCTATGAAATATTGGCAAAGAATACGGTGGTTAGACGAGAAGAAAGACGGACAAAGGGGGGGTAAAGGTCAGGGAATTAATCTTCATGAGTGAGCCTTGAGATATGAGAAACACTTTGCTGTATTGTTTTAAATGACGCTGATTACTGGAAACAGATAAGCAAGGTCGAGGTATAAAAAGTCATGTATCTTTCCTGAATCACAGATAGTAAAAATATCATTTACCATTTATCTCGAGCATTTTTTAAAAGCGCTATTAAAATTCTTACAATATCTATTAATTAATCTTCACTCAAGAATATGATAAAACTTATTTTTTATTTAATTTAAGGCTAACTTTACAGAATTTTTATTTAAAGATTAATCCTGAAAATATTAAAAATTTAGAGCCATTACTAGTTTTTAATTTAATATTACAGTTATTGAAAAAAAATGGTGCCTTGCAGTGAAAAATTCTCGCACATTTTAAAATATTATATGCATATAGAGAAATCTATATGCACGCGAAGTCTATAAAAAAGTTATATTAAACACACGAGCTGCAGCTTCCACCTATACGTCTAAATTTTTTGGATCGAGTATAGCTATGGGAATACCTATATTTTCGTAAATAAAACATAATAGGATTCAAATTGCGATCAGATTTATTACGCATGCTATATTCTACATCAACCCTCGGGAACATTTATCGTTCAATATACCTTGTTTTCTCACAGATAAAACCATCGCAGTCCTTTACGATCGCGATATCAGGGAGATACAATGCAGTATACGAACGCGTTGTGGAAAATTCCCGGTGAATATCGTTCTCGAGAACAGATAAAAAGATCGTGAGAGACAGATGGAAGCCGCGCTCGCTTTGTGCGGCTTTTATGATAAAGTAGAGCAGATTACGTTCCCTCGACGTTTCCATCATTTGCACTTTCCAATTACGGAATTCGCTTACGTTTCGAATCTTTGGGGAAATCATTCATTGATTGATACACGACGCTTGTATATGTACGTGTGCAAAATATATAGTTTAAACTTTAAACCCAAACAACTCTACTCGTAACGCGAATAAACGCACGAAAAATTCATTATCAAAAAGATATGACGGATATGAAGAATGTCGCAACGAGACATATACAAGCCAATAAAAATGATTTTTGTCGCGCTCGTATTTTTCGCGGATGTCGTACTGCGTCATTAGATTTTGTTGTAAGCATTTGTGAAAAACGACGCGCGGTACGCTTGCAGCGAGCGTAATTGCGCTCGTATACCGGCGCCGTGTACCGGACGACGTATATACGTACGTGTACATCGACGTAGCGGTCGGCTAATTTATGAAACTTGTATCGATCGCCGGGCAGTTTGCATTCGCCAGCGTGCAAGAAAACGGGAACGACCATCGAGGAGACGGTGCGGGAGAGAGCGCGAGAGGGTAGTACGGCCGACTAGGAGAGAAAAGCGAGGGACAGGGATGGATCAGCGTTACGTGTAGCGCGCCGGGAAGCGCACCTGTACAAAAGGGGCGACGATTTTTCAAACAGATAAAAGTCACACGAGTAAAAAATCAACATCGCGCGTCGCGTCGCGCCGCGTCGGACCTCGGACGAATGAACGGACGAGATATCTCCGTGCACGCCCAGTGCAGGATTTGCCCATTTCCCCCATTCTCGAGTTTCGTTTAAAAAAAAGGAGGATGCGGCAGTCGGATGGACGGATGGACGGAATGAAAATTGTTCCGCTGGCTGCAGTCAGCCCCCTGGTGCTTAATACAATTCGAACGACAGCCGCATTCATCTAATCTCGGAGGCTCCGTGAATCTTGACGAGAGGGGAACAAGTTCCGATTGATTAACCCTATTCTTCGCGATCTTTCGATAATATCCAAATAAATTCACGTTATACTATTGCTATAATATTATTGAGGTTAATATTACTTACTGTTGTCGAGTATTTAAAATATTCTTTTGTTTATTCATTATGACATGTTTATTATATGTCGCGGTGTATACACTTAATTTATAGTTAGGGTGCAAGAAATATCCCATTCAGGTCGAAGCTGTTATTCAACACGAAAGGCTTAACGTGCCAAACAGAAAGCCCTTTTAAGCCCTCTATAAAGCCTAAGTAGTCACGTTATAAAGGACACTACCCTACATCACATCAAACGCTCATATCAAAACCTAGCTACGTCTCTTGCTAAATTTCTTCATTACTATAACGGGAAATTTTTCAACTATAAAAGTTTTTATAAATTGTAAATTTACCTCTGCAGTGTGTGCTTCGTTCGTATACAATTTCATTTATTTTTATTCTTGAGAAATATACATTCTTCATTATAATTCTAACATTTTTAACTTTTATAACTTGGCTATCAGTTCTCCATAAAAGATATTAAAAATAAAAAAATATATATGACTAAAATTAAATTAAAAGAGAATTTGAGTTTATTTGAAACCGAAATTACAACGTGCATTATATTATGAATAAAAGTAACAAAATAAAAATTGTGACTAAATGTAATAAACAATAATTGATCGAACAAGTCGAGCTTGCCTGGTTGAGATCCCAAACACAGTGACACTGATTTTACATTAATTTGGTGCAATTCTCATATCGTGGCGAATTCCAATCTCGCTTAAGCGCGATCTAGGCGCGAATCACTTGTAAGATAACGTCCGTAGGCGGTGCCGCGGCATAAAACTTTGGTCTGCGGCTTTCGCAATAATATTCGAGTTTTCAACTCAATAAGCGCTTGATTAAAATGTGCCCTCCGCTGCCTCCCCCCTTCCTCCTTCCTCCTTCCATCGCGAGCGCGAACGCTCAGAGTAATTTGAAAATGAGACGTGCCTTTGCGAAAAGTTCTCAATACGATACCACGCCGGTGTCGTTGCGCCCGCTGGTAGTGGTAGTCCGTTGTTGTTCTTTCCACTCTCACATCGTAGTTTTCACTTTGTCCGTCTGAAAAGTATCCGACGAAAAGTATCTGAGCTCCCTCTTCGAGGTCCGTGTTGTTCGAACCGCCGTTGTAATTCCACTGACGAATATTAGTCGAGCTTTTTTAATCTCGCGGTAAGAGCATCGTCTTGATGATAATTCTTTTCCGCACAACCTCCCTTTGTAGGCTCGTCTATGGCGTAGCCCGGAGTACGAGGATTAAGTGCGCTCTGAGGGGATGAGATATTCTACGCACGAAATAGATGATGCAGGTTACGGCTTGTTCCCGGTACCACTCGCGTTTCCTAATTAACTCGCAGGTTGTGCCATAAATTTGAATTAACACAATGTTATGTATAATTAGACGGCTCTAACTGAGAACGATATTATTAAAGAGGTTACTTAATACTATCTATAAAATGTAAAAACTTAATACATATATATAAGTTAAATCTTTATTATATAACGTAATCTGGATAAATTTTCGAATTATTATACCCGGGAGATATTATTCTAGTCTTCTTAAACATTGCAATAAGCAGCTTTACTTAATAAGCATTCTAAGTGAAAATAACGATTACATAAACACATTTCTTGAAATATATTTGGTATAATTGTAGAAATTTACTGTTACTGCATACATTGAGCGAAAATGGACATTTTAATTAATTGTAATAACCACATTAATAATTTAAATAGTCTGTTCTTAAAATATTATTAATAATACCAAGTTATAAGTTATAATTACTTAATAAACTATTATCGATCTTTTGTAATTATGATGTTCAAGACGAAATATTTCGATCGTCGCAACATTTTGGATGTGCTCAGCAATAATTCACACACATATTTGTATCTATTATTTAGTTAATTTAGATAATTCCCCAAATTAAAAAAAAATTAATTTTTCTGAATAATTAGCAAGTTAATTCTAACAAATTATAGATAGTAGTCTGTAACATTTTAATATAAAATGTGTAATTACAGAAGCACGTACGCATGTGAATGTGTATGCTCTAGCATCATAAACACATCGAGATAAAACATAATGCGTGACGCCTTGCATAATAACTGTAACAATATATGTTTTTGATGTTTATTTTACATTATTTTGAGCAAATTACTTACTTTAGTATGCAGAAAAAAATGCGCGGTACATACCACAGACTGCGGTTAATGTGCATTAACTGCAAAACAACGTGCGCTGAAATTTTATTGCCGAGCAAAAATTGTTTTACTCGACATTATCTAGTCATTCGCGGTATGAAAAGCTCTTTTTTCATCAAAAGAGTTTATAAATGTTTATTGTATTGCGATTTACATAAACAGAGAGAATTAAAATACATATACATACATATATATTAGTTAACAAAAACTCATTAGTTTCACACATAATTAATCATTTTGATGGTTTTAATAGAAAATACCTGTCCATTTGTGTTTCATTTATGCGTTCTGTACATTTATTATCGCAAATTTAAATTTAAATTGATTAAAGCACTAAAGAGTGAACGTTTATAAAGGATTGGAACGTATATGAGATTAGAACAATGAACATTTCCAAATATCGCTCTTAATTTGCAAATAATAGAGATTGTTGGAAAATTATATATATTAATGATTATTTCATTAATTAACCGAAAATTAAATAGCATTAGCATTATTGAAGGTAACGTACATTTGACATTCGATTAAATTGATTATATGCAACAGGTATACCTTTATCAAGTTAATTCATCAGAGAAAGCATATTAGATTTAATATATTGTAAATGTAATACGTATATAATACGTATAATACGTATACATTTATACAATTATACATTTACAATTATACATTTATACAATTGTTCTTTAGACATTTGAACAGAATCAATCAAACTTTTGTCACGTGCGCGCAGTAAACAAATATGTATATGTAGAAGATACATTTCCATAATGGAATTATAATAGAACGAACTATTTTCTAATATTTACTTGTAATATTCTTCGAATAGGAAATATTGAATTGCAATCAACGATTTTAATTGATTGCAAAATCAAAGAATCTAAATTATAGATTTTACTGTCTTTGATAAATTTAATTTTAACAATGTTAATAATTGAAATAATGATCTAACTGCTGTTTCAATTAATTCGAAACTTAATAATTTAATATCGAATATTGGAAACGTGTGACAAGTAAAGTTCTTCTTTAAAAAACCATCGCGGGCATAATATTAGTTCTCCAATAAGGTATTTGCTTCACTTCGAATTTTCATCCTTCCTGCCATTATGTACATCAAACTGTCGACGATGACGACCCACTTTCCGGCCAACGATTAATTATGTTGCAGCTAACCGCAGCAAATGTCCTATTCATAGTTTCCGTTGTCAGATAAATGGTTTTGCGTTATGATTTTTTTCTCTCCATTATCCGCGCTTAATGGCTACTGGCACGGGTGACTGGCTTCCAAAAATGCTTCTTAAAGCCGCGGAGGAAACTCTCGGTAGGACGGAGGCTATCTATCCTCGGCTTGCTTCTCTCTCGGCTTTTGCTCGCGGCGGTACCCTCCACTCGCGAAGTCGAAGTCGAAGCGGCGCGCGTGTAATAAAATCCGAGTCAATTAACGGAACGTCGCAGGGTACCATTAATAATCCTGCAAGCTCCGGACGTCGTCCTTTCAGGAATCTCCAGAGGAGGAGATACCGGCGGAAGGAGGAGCAAAGTAACATCCAGCGCGTAGGAGACAGGATTTCACAGGAGGGAAGCTCGCGATGCCGGATTAAGAACTTCCGGCACCCTACACGTTTGCATTATGCGGCAGGTTCCACCATCTATATTTCTTGCCGAACGTTTCTCTACGTGTTATTTCGCATTTGCCTCATATTGTCGCGGGAATGCAAATTCGCGGATGAGTATTAGATTTGTTGTTGACAGGTTTTTCTCTCTCTCTTTATTATAGGATGAAATAAACCGATAGCGTAATACGTAATTGAGTTTGCTTTAGCAGGCTTTAAATTTATGATTGAACTGGTATATTAAACAATGTAAAGAATTGCATGTAACGGTCTTCCAATTAATTATTAATGATTTAAAGATAAATTCCAATGTGTTGAATCAACGAGGAAAATCGAAGAATTTTTATATATTTTTCGACACGCGGATCTTTCGTAAGTCTTTTAGTTTTAACTTTGTTCTACGCACGTAGCGTTTCTTCTCTTTGGGCATTTCCTATGCAAAAAGTAGTCGTGAGTCGTTGCTCTCTCCGGACTTCCTCAAACTTTCCCGACATTTACACATATGCAGATGTACGTACGCGAACGCGCGCACACATGCACGCATTTATTTGCCTCTCGTAGATACGAGTATCTGCAGCATCACCGTAGTTTATCGATTTCGCTTCTATTTCCTTAATCCTAGCAAGTAGGAGACTTCCTATTTTCGTTCGAACCGTTGTTAGATCTCTTGTTTAACATTGTTATATACAAATTTGTTCTCAATACACTTTATAAGTTCGAGAAGTATATTCTTAGTGTGCTAAAGTGTGTACAAAGCGCCCTTCAATTTCAAATTAAATTCATATAAAAAGAACAAAGAATTGTCTATTTGTCAAGGTTATTTTAAGGTATAGGTTCAACAAATGTTTTTTAAACGAAAACTTTTTAAATAACAAAAACTTTTTAAAATCTTAAAAAGCAAGTTAGAATATAGTTCGATTTCATAAATACTTTATTTATTTAATGAAATTTTGCTTGCTTATCTAATAACTGAATTTACTTGCCTAATAACTGAAGAATTATTAATCTTTTTCAACAATAGACATTGATTTTTCTATTTTTATCCGATGTAGTTATCAACAAACAAGCAAACAAAAATTATATTTAATTTATCTACTTTATTATTCAATGTGTTTCTACAGGCTCTGCCACATAATTAAAAATTTATTTCTAATTAATTTCTGTAAAATAATTGATCTATATACTTTTTATCCGTAAAACAGCTCAAAGCTCTTGCTAAGTGTAAGTAGACGCGAAACTAGAAGCACGCGATTTAAATGCGACGTTCTCCGCCCAGTGACCCGGATTGCTGATGTTTCGAAAGAGAATTCTCGTGTTCTCGGTTCTATAATGTATATAAGCAACTGCGGAATACGGAACAAACGCAGGCATAGCCAGTAGTCGGCTCAGTATTCGAGAATGCCAGAACATACGGACGAATTGCAAGCCGTGCGCCGTGTGCCGCGATAAGCGTCGAAAGAGAATTCTTGAGACGTTTGTTGCATGGCGCGCGACGCTCGACTCGCGAGTTTCAGTGATACAGGCAAAGGATCGAACCGACAACGTCATTATAAGCTTTCACGCCTGAAAGAAGAAATACTTGCCATATCTTGCACGGCAATAATAAAAAGAAAGAATGTGCTCGGAGAACAGATCGGAGAACTAATATTCTAAAATAAGTAAGAGTATATATATATATATATATATATATATATATATATATTTCCACGGTCGCATTTTAAATGCATTTAAGTATCAGCCAATTTGGTAAATGCTATTAAACAATAAATGTCTCATGAATTTTAAATTTATCCCTCGTGTACTGTCAAATTGTCGTACCGTTAGACGATTCTTGATTATGGAATAATACAAATTGGATATTCTCTCACCATTTAGTAATTTATAGTAGTTGATACAGAAATAGGAGAAGTCAATGCTACGTATTTTCAGCCTCGATAATCTTTCTACAACAGAAAAGTTTAAAGGTCTCTACTAACCGCGAAATTAAAATAGCTTTAAGGAAATCGCGTAAAAACGTCAAGAAGGGACTGTAAATCGCGAGGCCGCTATCGGCAAGTACCGTCTCGGCGCCCTTGTTTTCCACTCCACCAAAGGATATGCCACGTCCTCCTTTATTACGCGATTCATTTCCCAGGACGTCAGCATAAATCCAGAAATATGGTATCTGCCAGACTGCAACCAACGTCGCGCCCGCCGCGTACACCGTGAAAGCGCGCATGCAAGTCGTTTCTCCGATGTGTATACATTTTATCTGCCACTAAACGCTCTCGGGGCTTCCGCGCCGCTCGCCGGTATAGCGCCTCGAGGAAATTCTCAACCCTGCAGCCTTGCCGCGCTCGGTAACCGCGGGACAAGCACGGGAACGAGTATGAGAGGAAATGATAAACGCTACTTTAGTGAATATAAAGACTCGCGTACAAACATTTCGTACTTTGCGCACATTAATCGCGCCGTTAGCTGTTGCCAGCGTCAATGCACGGCTATTCATTCGTGCAGCCATAGCGCGTTCATATCTCGCGATTTTTACGAGCTGTAACGACCTAATAAACTCGTTCAAAACAATGATAAGAGAAAAGCCCGTGCCATATTATTGATATAATTGCTTGAACAAGTTTGTTGTTGAGTGGGCTAAAGAGTGCAGTGGCTCAGTGAACTAGTTGGCTGCTTGGATAAGCTGGCACCTTACCAAAACCTTTCCCGAGAGAGAGAGAAGGCAGAATTAGTTTTAAAGTTATTATATTAAGATTGCGTTCTTTTTTAGCTAATTGACAATTGATTTCCGCGAAAAAACGTTGCAAATTATTAACAATATGTCGTAAAGCATAGCGAAAATTAATCGAATAAATAACGAATTTCTAATAACGAATTTTTGATGAGACTTTTTTCCGACTGTATTTCACTACGAAAATTTCATCGGGTGTATCGAGTTCAAGGTACATTTGTTTGATCCACGGTTACTTGCGTGACGAAGTTGTGTGACCTTCTTCGAAATGCAGCGCCGATGCAAAACAACATCAATTAGGGCAGCGGTACGATGTTGGTCGCACTCACTCGTTGAAGCGGCGCTCCTGCAAAAACCTTTTAATTAATTCTGCTCACGACGCGCAAGAACTAATGCGGCAGGTTACACAAGCATTACTAAGTATGTGTCTACGGTTGCGCGCGGCAGCCGTGCGTTACGTTTCAGCCGTGGAGATTATATAGGCATTAAAAAAGCGTTTAACTGACGTGTGCACCGGCGTAATGACTGTTTCGCACAATTTCGTTATTTCGATAAAATTTTACGTCGCGTAATTATGCGTCTTTACCGTCGGCCAATCGGCGACACGACGGGTCGGGTAATGGAGGAATGCGACTTACAGCATAACTCATTACATCGCTTTGAACTTACGGCCTTATCTAGACGAAACAATAACCTCGCGCGACATAACGGGCTTTTATAAGAAATTTTAATTTTCTTGAAGACCACGACCGTGCACAAGAAATCCACGAAAATTAACCGTCAGCTATTTCTCTTCAAGCTGAGAACGTTCATGGAGTAAACTTTAAAACCAGATGTAGATAAACGGATATTTTTAATTATGAATTGTTTACTTGACATATCTTTTTATTTTGTAGTATAAGATTTATTGTATATATACGAATATAATAATATGTTCGTCTGGAACATGAATAATAAATTTATCTCAAATAGTTTTATTTAAATTTACAGAGAGATAGAGGAAGTAATAAATATATAATAAATAAATACGTATGTGTGCTCTAAATATAAGTAACAACTATTTTCTGTGTTTGGACTGTAGTTGGATATACTTCTTAACTGCATATATAACGTTATAATTATTCAGATCTTTTATTATAAAGTTGTATGTGTATTATACGTATATCACTTTCATATTCTTAGATTCCTTTATAATTAAAATTAAAATTGAAAATAATAAATTCTGTTAGCAGAGAATAGAAGTCGTTAAAACTTTTTGTCGTTACTTTTCGTGTACACGAAGACGAGCTATAAAGAACAGCACTGTATGTGAAGTATCCTAATTAAAAAATGAAAGAACTTCATGATTTTATATTTATTGTTGTCCGAGTAAATTAACTTTATTTTTTTCAAGAGATGCAATCCTCGCACGTTTATGTATATGATAGCTTAACAAGAATACATAATCGTGACAATATATTTGAACAATATAAACATAAGTTGTCATATTTTTTGAAACTTGTTAAATTAGTATGCTTTCTATTTATAAAGATATATACTTTTTATTTTAGTCATATATTTATATATTTCCTCAATCTCAAGATAAAGATGTTAAAGATTTAATAAGAGTTTTATAATTTATCTAATTTTTTAGATAGCATTTTTTAATCTAAACTTAAAAGGATCCTAAACCAAAACCCGAACTTCGAAAATGTCAATAATTTCAATCGTTTTCTATGTATACCTATATCTTGTATAAACAAGGATAGAGATAAGGATAGACAAGGTTATAGTGCACCTACATTGCACGATAATAACTTTCTACGCATAACTTTTTTATTAGAAGTCTAAGCCTAAGTCGAGAACGGTATGGTATTTATTGATGTAATCCACCTTTCACGTTGGTCTCATTTTCTAACAACAAATTGTAGAATTTTTATAGGAAGCAAATGTTGTCACGAGTTGACATTTTATTATCTACATTCCTGAAATTATTTTTGTTTTCGGTATAAAATCGAATAGCATGGAAAGTATTAGTGCATATACTTTAACTTTGAAGAAGAATTTTTAAATCTATAAAGCCAATAAAAAGATATGCGCGTATTTTTAAAATATCAGTATTACAGACGGCTTTTTTTACACAGGATCTCCTTAATTTTAAAATTAAATGAAAATATATATATGAAAAGATATGATCTTTTTGACTGTTTAGTTTTTTTGTATCAAGAAAAGATCAATTTCAAGTTTATCAAAATGTAACTGACTACTGACTCTGCTCATGTCAAATCAAGAGGACAGGCTGGCTATTGTAACAGATGATACACCATTTATATTGCATGAGTCAATTTTGTACGAGCTTTACGTTCGCAATACCTACTATAGTAGCATGTAATTTCGCAAGAATGTCACTTAAAAGTTTTATGGTGGAAAAATAGGAAACAAGCGGAGCTTCTTTTCAAGCACGCTCTTAAGCCATTTTCTATTGTTCTTGTGATTACTTTTGCGAACTGAATGCAATTACGCATATCTGATGTGTTTTTATATTTTAATGGGCGAATTTTAATAGAATTACACATTGATAAATTATTTATAAATGCTTATATTTTTTTGTTAAATATAAAAGCATAAGAAGATAACTGTAAATTTTATGAAAAGTAAGATAACATTATCTAATAATATGATTAAACAAATTTATTTATTTAATAATATTGAATCTCATATATGTAATATTAGAATATTTAGATCGTCTCTGTCTTTTATAAATGTCAATATAAACGTAAGAATATATTAGTTAAACAGATTATATTAAACATTTCAATAGTTTATACTATATTATATGAGTAGAACAGAGATCATTCTTATTATAGCGGCATTTCGATATTTACTGCCAGTACTGAAAATCTATAGTTTACGTCACATACATTATTTTCAGTATTGATAGTGAATATCGAAACGCAGCCTAAATCAAATATAAATAGATATTGAAATGCTAAAAATAAAAAAATAATTATAGCATTTTTGCTTATGCTTAAATTAAAATATTTGCTTCTGTGAGAGATTTATAAAGAAGAATATGAATAATAATAAATGGAAATTGCATATTATATAATTCTTGTATGCAGTTAACAATGTAGTATAAGCATCGCACGTTTCCCTCTGCGATATACTTATTACCTATGTGTAGTTAATTAGCGGGAAAAATTATTATCCCCCCCCCCCAACACAATAGATGTCTTATTTGGTCCATGGATGACGTAAGTTTTGGCATATGGGAGATGTTTACGTATCGTCGAGGGGATCGCTTCCATGCGCGAACGTCCTTCTTTAAAAGTTTTATAGTGGAAGACTTCCCGGCGCCACGCTCCATTGCTCTATATTGGAGGAGATAGGAAAAAAGACCCTTTACGTTGCCGGTCGAATTGTTTGCTCGTGTACGGTAAATTAAACGTCAAGGACTAGATACGCGTCTAGATACTATCACTAGTAAACTGCAAATGTTTGTACCCCAGTGACAGACTTCTGTTCCAATTTCTGCTTTAAACTTAAGACACTAGCCGCGAAAATTTGCCTCGAGCAGCTCCACAAGAATTAGGGAAGTATTATTCAGTCGGAAATTTTTAAAAGTTAGACTTATCATTTCTGCGAAATTTCGGAAATTTACTAAAATTCGAGCGACAGGAGAAATATATACGTTACAATGTGACATATACTTTGATATAATTGCATTATTACTTTGAAGAATGCGAGATACGGCCGCGCAACAAAATTTTCAGCCTTGCGCGTAACGAAACCAAGCACGCTATTCTGCATTTTACGAATACGAAGCGTTCTAATTGGACAATTTGATTTAATGAAATTATACAGTTATATTGGAATATTTTACTATAAAATGACAACGATTTTAATTGGCAATTTTCCTTCTGCTGATAATAAAGCCATAAATTTTACAAAAATATCTTGGCGGCATTTTACCATGAAGATAATTTTTACGTTCCACAAACTATATCTCGCGATACATAGTAACATTTACATAAATACCATTAGAAAATCATTACGTGGACATATTTTTGAATTCGCTTCACGAATAATGTTTGACATTATAGATATCTTCTCGATTGATCGTTCATGACTTAATATTTAAGATATCATGATATAGTGCAACGTCAGTCTTTCGAAGGAGACGTTTAAAAATAGCCACGATAGCAACTTGACGACAGAAGACCGTTAGACTGTCAGCTCGGCAGCACTTACTAACGATGCGACCAGTTAAAGGGGCAGGTACCGAAAGTTTCGTCTCTCGGGACAAGGGCAGCTCGAAATTCGGGGATAATAATGACAGTGACAGGGGAAAGAATCGTATCAGCCGAACGTTTTCTTCTGTTCATCGTTATCAGAAAATTATATCTCCAAAAGATTGCTTTATATAATTACGAGTAAAAAGTAAAAGTAGGCTATGAGAGTCAAATGCGGTTATTAATGCGAGAGCTTATGTCGTGTAACATTCAATTAACAATTCAACACAAACCGCTCGTTTCGAGCACTCTATGTACTTTGAATCATCTTCAGCGATATATCTCGATAATAAAAATATAAATTCAACCCTTTTTTTTACTCGTTAATTGTAATATCGAGAGTCATTAATTGGTCATTTATTTTATATAAATTTGAAAAATATGAATAGCTTTCGTTATTATAGCCCGTTGAATTTCACGGTTCAGATACATTTTTGCATTAATATTTTACATTCATGTTTTTATATGAATGTTAAACGTACGTTGTATAATTTAAAAATTAAAATAGAAAATCACAATTTTTTTACGATCATATAAAATAAGAATAAGAGTATGGTGTAAATTTGTAAATACGGTAACACGAATATAATTTTTTATTTTACGTTAGATTAAATAAGATCATTAAATAATATCAAATTACGACAAATTATCCAGAGGGGGAGACAGTAGAATAACAATCACGATACGGGAGTCGCGGGTTCTTTCTCGTAGCGCGTGACAAATTGGTTGGACGGATTTACGATCCCAGTGGGAGAAAAAAGCTGGAAAAGCGAGGAGGCTGTCGGAATTTTCGTAAACTCTCGACTCCGGCTATGGCCGAAGTGGCTGCGCGTGAAGGCGACGTCGCGATCTTATTAAATTCCGGAATTCTTTGTGTCGTCTTCCAACTGTTTTGCAATATCTTCTCTGGATAGCGAGTCGAGGCACAATAAAATATAATAAAACTAAGAATATAATATAAACAAATAAATATAATATAATCTGCAGGAAACTTGTTGATACATAATGCATGCAAATTGCTAATTACGATTTAGTTTTTTTATACAATTTCTATTGTCTTATTCTGGAAGCGTGTGGCATATCAAAACGCGTAAAAAAAATATTGTTCGAAGAAAATTAAAAAATTGCATTTGTCTCTCCGTTAGTCCTTATATATTATTCGCCTACTTCATTATGGTTCCCTTTCGTACCGTTTAGGCCATGGCACGCTTTGTACGATTGTACAGGTTTAGCCGAGTAGCCGCAGGCACAGCCTTAACAGCTAGATTACATGGGCTGAACCAATGATTAATCAAACACTCCGATGTGCAACGTAGTAACAATGCGCCGCTCGCCGCTCGGGTGCCATTAGACGTAGGGGTTGCGGTCGCACGGTTAACCTGTGATTAACCATGTACCCCGGGATAAACATGGGCTCGTCGACCCCACGACCAACTTCAAGACTGCTCTCACCATCGAATTCACAATGAATTAAAGCCCGCTCGATTCCGATATCACCGCCATCGATGCAACCGATTAACAAGGCGCCGCATTCTGGAGCAATGATCCACGAGTTGCGACAGTACTGCGGCCACTGCGAACATTGTTGCGGCCGTTTTCACCAAACTCAATTAATTGCAATCTTAGTTTAACTAACTTAACTGATTCACCCTATTTTATTCTTATTTGCTATTGTACATAGAAAAAAAGAAGTAAATCAACACTGATATACTTGTACATACGCAAGACTATGTAATCTTGAAATGAGATTATATTGCGTTAAACAAAAAAACTTGGTTGAATGAAGTCATTTATACATATAGTTAAACGAAGATTTATATAGTTTAATCAAGAAAAAGAAGTTAAAATCTTGCGAAATATAAAAAGTTGAAATTCTTATAAAAAGATTATATTTTCTTGCGTATATACTATTTATCAATTATATCAGTGTTGATTTGACACTTTTTTCTGTGTAGGATATAAGTTAACTTATATTTGTCTTATTTATATTTTTAGTTAATTTCGAAAGTCGCGCGTTAGAGCGCCATGCGTTAGACCGAAGCACTGCGGGAGAAACTAAGCGAACGAAAAGAGAGGAACACAGCTCGCGTATATTAGCTCGCGTATAACAGCTCATGAATAACAGCTCGTGTATATCGTCTGGTAGTTAACACATTTGAACTTTGTGAATTCTTGTGATGTTACAAATTTACACCCTCTTTTCTACACTCTACGTAGGCATGTTTATTATGATTAATTTTTGACGTAGATTGGTTAAAAGGATTTGCCCCGAAGCAAGGCGATAATAAATTCTTTATAACAAGGGAACGTATTTGCTCTCATCGCATATTAGTAACTTTTGTCATTATTCGTCATGTCTAAAACGAGCAAATTAATATTCAGCTTTGGGAAGTCAGAGCAAATATCAGCATAATGATGCGTGAAAAAAACAAATTTTCAATAGTTAACAACGCATAGACATTTATATTCGTGGCGACGTCTGTCCGCTTTCGTGAATAAGCGGTAACAGCATCTCGTTCGTCTCTCCCGATACATCTCATTTATCATCGACCAACGTGGAAGTTTTTATTACTCTCGATATAACGGGAACATCATCGTAAAGGCGGAGGAGTTAAGAAGGATCATAGAAAGGAAATCGAGCGAGACGAGAAAAATAAAGCGGCGTCCGTTATTTTTTAATAAAACTTGCCCCCAGATCGCTTTTCCCGCTGCCCGCTTTTCGCCGGGCGGAAGTTCGTTAGATTTCAGCCAGCCTCAATTTCATAAAAACTCGTTAAAGAAAAAGGTCGGGGGCCCAGGAATGCGCGAGTGGAGAGAGAAATATTCGCCCCCGCGTTTACGGTTGGCAAGCGGCCGCGTGGAAAGAGCGCTGCCAACTCGGTTGCAAACAAGCTACATCGTTATCGTCAATTACACTGGCGGATTTGCCGATGAGTTGGTGAAGTAAATTTATTAACCCTCTATATACGAACGAAATTATTTTTCTATGAGAAAGAAATGCTGACTCTGCTTAATGTAACTTGAGCAATAATGAGAACTAATGTATTTTTATCTTATTCTTTAATTCCTCTTTCTCTTTTTCTATTTCTTTTTCTCTCTTTTCTCACTATGACATTTCAAATTAACAATGACGATATTTCCTTATTTATTCAATAGGTAAATATGAACGTATTAAAAAAAATGCAAATAAAGAAAAAATTAAGAACTTAGTTTTTTACAAAAATACGTTAAAATTTTTCTGGTAAGACTGGAAAAATAAATATTGGAAAAATAGAAACTGGAAAAATAAAGAAATGTTTTCCATGATTTTGAAAAATCCATTATAATCTTTTTCTTATCCAAGTACATCTATTTTTTTGAAGGAAAAAAATAAGGGATGAAGTTATGAGAACTGGTGGAAATTAGTTATTGAGTAGATACCAACGAATTTTCTCGTCGGAACTTTACATGCGCGCGTAATAACTTTTTTACTACTAGAGAGATGAAGAGTGAATAGCGGACCATATCCAAATTTTATCGAGGAATTTTCTCATGTAACTTAACTGATGTCCAGCAGCTTGACTAGATTACACGATTGACTTGAGGACAAGACGTTTGCTTTATTCCCGGCATAAAGTTATTCCGAATTTGTAAGGCGTTATATAAAGTCCGAAAGATTTAGGGCACTCTGTCGCTCGTAAAACGCTCTGTTTCTTTTTTCCGAGTCGAAGGATCACTATAAATGTTATTCCTACGTTCCTTTCTTGAGAGAAGATAGTCGGAATGGAAATATAGCGAAACAGCCGCGAAGGGAAGCGCCGCGCCGCTTCATATTTTTCCGTTCGCAGATTTGTCATTGGCTTCGTACGGCATGGCCCCACGAGACGAAGAAAAACCGGTGTAAATATCTTACGGAGAGACGAATGTTCTTCCGTCGCAGTTGGAACTAGTATACGAATTCCGCGCGGTTTGATTTATGACTACGCTAATGCGCGAAATATGAAGAAAGTCCAGACAATCATGTTTCCACGTTTCTGTTGCCAGTTCTTGGAGAAAATACGAATTTTATTAACGCAATGTGGTTACGTCTGGGCTTTCTTTATGAGACTTTGATGAGAGAAGCCAGAAAAATGAAAAATAACAGTACGTCATATATGGAACGCATTAAAAGTCGCTCATTTGCTGACAACTACAAATTTTTTGACGAATTTAGAATAAATTTTCTGTAATTATTGCTTTATAAAATTACAGTTCACATGACTTAACTTATAAATTTATAACATTATAAATATCGTTGACAATTAAATCATAAATTTCTCAAGAGTAAAATGTAGAAATATGGAGGATAGAAATAAAAATTGGTTAAAGAAGAAGGAGACATGGAGTGATGAGATAGATAGTACAAAAATCAAGATACTGAGGAAGCTCTGGAATGAGAAAGAGATAATAAAAGAAAGAGAGTAAGACAGGGATAGGAATAAGTTTAGTCTTAGGGGAATGAATGAGAGTGTGGAAGGTATGAGTGTGTGATAAGGTAAAATTGTAAACCAAGTCTACTTCTTGGCAAAAAACTGAAGTTAAATAAATTATTATTATTTATCTTAGATGTCAGTTTCAAAATTCTTCAAGTTATAATCTCAATTCTCAATTCGTCACGAGACCTGTCATTGACACAGGAACGATGCTAGTGGCAGGTCACTCCGCGTGTGTCCCAAGTTCGTAAGCCTCGTAGCTGTATAATTGTTAATTGTTATAAATTACGCATCTTCATCTGCAATTTACGATCTTGGATGGCAATATATGGAATACAACGCGGGGCATTTGCGAATCGTTCAAAAGACAAACTACCGCGGGCGTGTTTAAACGATAAATCTCACGCCCGGGGCCGAAATTAGAAACAACGTTGCGTTCGTAGGCCGACAATGCCTTTCTCGTCCGGGGAGCAGGCCGCGATTTCAAATTCGCAACATCCGGTAGAACGTTCCGTGAATGCCGTGCTTATGGCTCAATTAATTTCAATGACCTGCAGGTGACACAGGCTACTTCGACAACAATGCTGCGGCCCGCGGTCCGCTCGCGATTGTAATAGTGACGCTCGACTGACCGTCGCCATTGCGCGTACAAAAACAAGACGAATAGACCGGCTATCTAGAGCAGATAGCCACTGAATGGATCCGCCTGATCTACGACCTCGAAAACCGCGCCACGAATGTCGTACCTATCTGCAAAAAGCTTTCGTCTATTGGATGCGCGGAATCTTCGTCCTTTTAATTTTCACGAGCGTAATCAGATCGATCGATGTGATAGATGACGTAGAGCGACATTTAGGATCCATATATATTTTTTACGTTTGTAGAGATATCTCACGTCACGTAAAGATATGTTCAAAATAATTGGAGAATTCATTTTATTAAAATATATGAAAAGTCAAATATCAGAGCGATGAAGTTAGCGCGAGAGTTAAATATTATATCGCAGTCCCAAATAAATTGAGATATAATACGTCTGCTTAAAAATATTATAAATCAAGTTGTAGTGAATAATGAATCGAACTTGCATGCGAATGATACGGATTTAAATGTTAAATATTATATCCAGAACCCCCCCTCCTCATATTTTTCTACAAAATACTGAACTGAGATCTATATATTCTTGAAATCTTCTCGTAGCTGTTATGAGCAGATTTTTCCCCAAAAAATTATAAATAATTATAATCACAAATTTTTACAGAATTACTTATAGAAGAAGTATATAATAGTGGAAGTTATAGTTTCTTAGATAACCAAGATTTTTAAATAATTAGGAATAGTTAATAAATGAAACTGAAAATATTTCTGAAATGCATTTTAGATATTAGTTACATTGAATAATTAAAAGTATCTTATAAAACAAAGTATTTCTTAATCCGATACTTAATCCAATTCTTTCAATAAATTATTCGTATGCTAAGATAATTTTCGTGACACTGTCGTCGAATTCCGACACTCAATTAGCTAATTGAACCGTAAGCGAAATTCGTCCGGGGGTTTGTTACGCGAGAGAACGACCTTGGCGCCCTAATTCGTAGCCTAGGCATGCCAGGTGAATACGAATTTATAGCGGCGGCGAGAAGTTCCGGAGAAACGGCAGGTCTTAGGGGTGGTGAGCCGCAACGTAGGGTTGATGGTCAAAGCTTGTATTAATTACAACTGTCAGGCAACCGAGCGCGCCGCCGACTGGAGCAGAACCCCGTGCCAGCACTGACTTTGTTCCTTCCGAGTCGCGTTCCTTCCGACACGCAGTGATTCTCAAATCTAAGCTGCGGATTCGGACGATTAATCTTAGAATACGTGCTTTGACAATGAAACGCTGCAAAACGAAAGTAGAAAATAAATTTCATAAAATTTAATATTGACGCTGCATGAGCTCAGAAAGATTATTCGTGTATATGTTATAATATATTATGATAAATTTATACACAATTTACCTTACACATAACAATATAAATTATAAATATATTATTTTTTAATATATGACATAAATACGTAATAATATTGTACTGACAATGAGTATTACATAATAGGATAAATTTGATCTCTATATTATGATATAAGAAAAAATTATAATCCTCCTCTATAAAATATCTCAAAATTTATCAGTATATCCTAATCTGAAAATATTTCACATTATCGACTGTGAAATAAATGATTCTTGTCGATAGAAGTATTTCTCCAAATGGAAATATAATGATTCGAATGTGTTAAGCAACGTCAGTGGTCCCTTGCGGCAACACTGATGTTTTCGCACTTGAAGCACACGTATCAATCTTCCCTAAGTCACTGCTGTCTGAACCAATGGCCCGGCGCGAGGTATCGATCATTTTAGGGAAGGTATCAATCCACTACAAATAGCATAAAGTAAACAAAATATCTTGTTTGTTGGTATAAGATTCTTTTAACTAATTTTGCGTCATGATAAAAAAAATTTTTTTAAAAGGAATCACGTAATACGTACGAAAGCTTCAGCTTCAACGTTGATGTTTTTCGCTGATTACTTTTAGGACATTAGTTTTTAAACCTTTTATTTTCCGTATGTGTGAAATAATATAATTCGTCTTATTATGATGCTAAAGCTCCATTAATTTTATATACTGTGTTCTTTGAAGAAACATATCCATATTTAATTTATTTAAAAATAATGCATAGGAATTGAGTTAAAAACTATATCTAAATGATTTATTACTTATTCGCCATATTTATTTTCACATCAAACCACAAAGGTGCATACCACAAAACTATATTGTCATCCTTGTTATGAATGTCTTGATGAAGTATTACGCTATTACGTGGTTTCTTGATCTCTTGCTAATATTGTGTGCATACATACACACACACATGCACGCTACACGCGAATCCTTGTTTCCCTGTTCCTGTCGGATATGCGCAAGACGACGTCGCAAGGCAAACTTCGTGCTTGTAACTTCATTGCGCCAGCCGTGTCGACCTGAAGTTCCATGTACATAACACGGATAATATATAGAAGACTGCGTAGTCTTCCGAGAAATGACGTGCGTACGCAATTCACTACACAATTCATAATGCAAATTATTAAAGCTTTGGGGAGTTTTAAAACAATGCTTAAAAGAGAAATCAAGTAAATCACAATATCGCGTAATTAATTCACATATCTTTCAAGAGGATTGATCCACGTGATTAGAGATAAATCGATGTGCCCGCGTCTACCTTCGTGTAACACACAAGCTTATTATACGATAAGTATTTGCCTCGCGCCTTTTTCGATGAATTATAATTTCCAGCTGTCATTTAAATACATATATATATATTTCGCCGTATGCACAGTTAGTAAAAAATGTCTTCTCAACTTCGATGCTGGCACTCTCTTCCTTCTTCGTGTCAAGCTAAATCTTATTACTCACGATAAATCGATCTAACTTTTCGGTAGCGGCAATACGTCTTCGTATCAAAATACTTCTGTTCACGGCGACCTCTTTTCCCATCGGCGGCCTCCTGACTCGATTTCTTTCTCACCTACCCATCCCTCACCTTCCCGCGGACGTGCGCGCTCGAGGAGGGAGCTTGGGTTTGATGCATGGGGCTACTTCGCAACGTCGCCGAGAAACTCGACTTTATCAAGCGGCCAAGCGGAGCATCGAACCGACGGCCGATTGTCGGCATGGAAATTCGAATGCGATGAACTCACCGAGAAGCGATAGCCCCCGTCGATGTTACACGCGGGAGATGGAAAAGCTATTTGCTTTTGATCTCGCGTTAGAGTGAGTCGCTTTACGACGACGGGGCGCGGCGGAAAGATAGGTCGAGGAGAGAGAGTGCTTCAAGAAACTGGAAAAACGAGATCGTAATAACGTCGCGGTAGTTCAGTGAGCGATAAAAATCCCTTTTCATTCGCGGCATCCTCCCACGTATCTAGCGAGGAGAATCCGCGAGTTTAGTACTACCGCTTTTTTTTATATAGGCGAGTGTACATTATAATTGTTCGGCTTCTTCTTCGGTGGTAAATTGTTTCGTAGAAAATTGCATTTGTGAATGATTATAAATATATTGGAGAAAAATAAATATTGGCAGTACCAGGAACAAATAGGAAAATGCGAAATCAGTTTAACTGAATTTATTATCTGAATCACATTGTTGCATATTTGACTAATATTGCAAAGTATTATATATACTGGTTGATAAATTTGTATACAATAGTATAGTTTCGTGTTTATTGTGTCCTATCTCTCTGTATAATTGAATGTAAATATATTTACTTAAAATATTACTTCGTTTTTTGGCATGGATAACTAATTGCAAATACGTAATTTGGAACATAAATGTATTGATGTAAGGATGTATTTAATGGGACGGATGGTTTATGCGTATCTCGAGGGAGATTCGTGCGAGGCATAGCAACGCGGGCACTTTCGAAACAGCTTAAGAGGTAATAAGCACGCTAGAGACACAGGACACGAAAGTTCTTAATTGGAAAATCTTGTAATTCCACCCGTTGCATTTATACACTCCGTAATAGTAACCATAATCTTTAGAATTCATCGAATGTTGCTATTTCCGTCACGTTTGAAAATTACACAGTTTGTTAATTAAAATACATCTCTGTGTGAACTTTTGATTAATGTAGTTTATTGTTTAGTCCGTGTAGAAATTTAAAAGATAAAAGAAAAATAATTTTGCAAAAATATCTAATATTAATGATTTTGTTTATTGTTTCAGATAGCCGAGGACATCAATGCGGCAAGATGCGTAAGTAATGTATAAGAAACCCATATTTATTGAACACTATGTAGGTGGTTTTAAATAATTATTACTTTAGAATGAACTTTTAAAACAATGTTAGTCAAATAGTTAAAACAGTCATTGATACGGTAAAATAAAATGCGTGATAAATTTAATTGTGCAAACTGTTACAAAAGCTTTTTTTAACAAAAGCAGATAATAGAATAATATTATTATGCCATATTTTATAGCATGAGATTTATTGAGTAAACCGATTTTGCTGAAAAATATTTCCAAGCGGCGCACGTAATCGAAATTAAAATAATAGCTACGTGCAGAGGAAACAATGTTTTTGATATTTTTATTATGCAGAAATGGCATAGCATCGAAATGGATTATTTTGAGTGACCATGCCAGATTATATTTCTATTTGTTCCCTGGTATTCATGAAAATCGTTCGTAAAAATTAGTTTCATTTATATAAAACTACGAAGCGCCGTGATCTTGCATCAGAACAAGTCGAGCTTCACGAACGTACATCGAAATACACCATTGTGATTAACGATTGTCTCTGGCCGAGGACGAGCATTAATTTTGATTTCGCATGCCGAATTCCAGCGCATATTCATTTTTCGATAATTTTCGCATCATTCTGTTCTATTCGCGTGAAAACGTGTCGTATCGACCGCAGCCTCACTTTTGTATCGGCAAAATTCTTTTTCGGGCAAAATCGGGCGATACACCCTTCCGTCATTTCCGGGTAAACGATTTTAATTCGTACATTTACGCTCGCCAATTTGCCATGGGAATAAATAGCGATTGATTTATCGCGCATGAAATAATACCCTCGCGCCCGTATCGCTCGTACAAGCATATAGCGTCATTGCTCAGATAATAATCTGTCGTTAAAAGGTAACGACATTCTACTCTGTATAAAGTGGTATCACGATTTCGTATTATTATGCGACCAGGGATAATAACCAGCGATATGACATACATGGTGCTCGCGTACGACCCTCGTCATTCGTTGACACGTGAGCAAGCTCACGCATTGGAATCTCAATAGCGAGATCGTTATTCTTTCCTTTCGACGTGTGTATTTTGTACATACTACGCGTAAACGAGAAATATGAATCTTCTGCTGAGTATTCGGATTAGCCAAAAAATGTGCTATTAATTGAAAAAAATCAGTAAGAAAATATGTTTAACGTACGTAAAGCGGAGTCTACAATGAAAATTTAAGACGTAAAATTAAAAAAAGAGATCGAGATACAAGTCAGTCGAATGTGAGAAGAATACTGTGATTGATCAATTTCTTACAGCTTAAGGTTTAAAGCTTAAATGTTACGTCTTAAATTCTCATTGTAGACTTTGCTTTAGAAATCATACGAATTAATACAAAGAAATTAAGATATTTATTTAAGCTTGGTAAATTTATACTTAAAACTTTAGATGTTTTGCATATATATTATAATATTCTTTTCTTCTTCGTATATTATCGAATAAGATAGGTAATTATGTTATTCCTGAGTTAAAGACACATACGCAGTCATAATTTACGAACTCTAATCATTACCTTCTTGCAAATCCCCTGCAGGTAAAATTTACTATCGCGTCGTCGAGTGTTAAACTCGTCTTTAATCGGATGACTCGAGTTGAGATTATGCAATCGGGGACAATATCATCGTCTACCTCTCGACGGTTGCATACATAGTAGTTATTATCATAGAAGGATCACTATTGGCTAGTATGCATCCTCGCGATGATATAGATATACGTTACGCTGGGACTAATGAATCGCCCGGGACTTTAGGGGTAACGAGCAGCCGGTCGATCTATCTTCCCGTTATTCGACGTCAAACACTATAATCTTCTCGGATTAATCGACTTTAGTCGTATTTATACACCTGCGGGGGTGTACGGCGAGAATTTACGCGTCTGCCACGGTAAATCCTTCAATATTGGCCTGCTTGAGCGATCGCCACGAGCAAATCGAGTTCTTGATAGCTCCGATTGCCACCGATATCATATACATACTTGGTTCTCTTCTTCTCTGCCGTATTCCCTTCGCGAAAACCGCAAAAAACGGCTCAGGCAAAAGTTTACGGCTTTGCTAAGAAGTATCGAAGCATGGTATAATGCGTATACCCAATAATAACAAAGATTATCAACAAATTTAATAATACGAACTCTGGGTTATGTTTCAAAGAGATATAAAATATTTTATCATAGTCGAGATGAAAAAGTTTTATCTTGTTCAAATTAAAAAGTTAAGAAGGATTGTTCTGTGTTTCAGAATTATTTATTTTATTACATTTTTAAATTTATTTATTATGTGATTTATATATTTGCAGACTATTTGAACCAAATTGAATAAAAGAGTTCTTTTTCTTCAGCAAAAGATCAATACAAATTGCTTTCTGAGAAGTTTCTTAAAAACATGAACATTAAATGTTAAAGTATGTAAAAAGTCTTACTCCCCTAATAATAATTGCTGCATCATTATTCAATAACGTGCATGACTAAACGACATTTTTAAGTATACTCAGTGTTTCTCTTCTCCTGCCAAGTTTTATTTCATCGCTTTTCGATCGATTTTTACCTACATTCGTATCAAGATTGCCAGAAAGTATTAAGATGTTATCGCGCTAACTGCGAGAAATTACATTTAGCTAGATTGTTTGGGATCGCCCGGAAAATTGATTTCGCCGGGAAACAATCCCGTGCGCTTTGAATGGATCGCTCTGTATGGAGGGGGACGTTGTTTTATCGGCGCCATCGATCACCGTGCATGCATCGAGCAACCCTTTCAGACTTGCTGCTCTCGTTACGCGTTTCACCGTAATTAACCCGGCGTAACCGCCTCAAGAAAATTGCCGCGCGAAGACTACGCCGTTGGGCTCGGCCGAGGGACCGAGGGTATACGTTTAGTCGGCTACGGTGACGATCGTGGGCGGGTAGTGATAGTGGTGCGAGTCGGGGACGCGCGAGTCTCTCCACAGACCTGTGTATAGGTGTCGAGATTATTCCGCGCTCTCTTTCTCCTGCCCGCCCTGTTCCAAGTAATACACTCTGGTGTCAGGCACCCCCGATGCATAAAACCGCATATCAACCGACGCAATAAGAAAGCGCTGCAACCGGATTTAATATGACGTGTACCCTGTTATTGCCGGTGCAGAATCTCGCGCGTTTTTCCCTCCCTCAACCCTCTGCCTTCCTGTCTTCCGCCTTTTCCTTTTCGACCTCTTTCCCCGTCCCATTCGAGCTTTCGACCCGTCGCCTTTTCCCTCCTATAGCCGCGCGCGCGCGCACGAATGCATGCGCGAATGCACGCGCGTGTCGCTGGTGGCGTGAATTTTACAATGTGTCTGCCACCCTAAGATCTTACACCACTTCACGCTTCCTTCGCGTGGCATCGCGATATCGTGTTCCAATACGCTAAATTTCAATATCGTTCCCGTCGTAGATCCGGGGATTCTATAATAACGGCATGTTTCCGGCGATTACTTCGCATGTAGCAACGATTTGTACGACTGTCGTAGTTGACGACGTAATCCCTGGTATTTGATAAAAAAGATTTAAGTCGGATTTTGGGACATATACATATATAAAATATGCTGAACATCACGTAAAGCATGACGATATGACAGCCACCATGTCGTAAAAATGACATATTGACTGTCACTGACTTGACTTTTACACGTATAAAGTATAGATATTACTTTAATGATTATATTAACGCAAAATTACATACTTGATTTAGAATTGTTTTGACGTCATTTTAGAGTTAATGAAAATTTTAGCATAATAGATTTGCAGATTTCAATACCTTTGCCAATGGACCCGCAATAATATCCGTCCATTTGCGTATCATGTTCCCGTGAATTTACAGAATATTAGTGACGTCGTGCTTCCGGCGATTATATACTATAGCGTGCGCGGCCGCGGCGTGACGCATATAATTCGAAAGCGCTTTCAGATATATTTCAATATTAATGACCGATATTGCAAGTCCGCTTGCAATACCGCTCCTAAAAATGAATGATTCCGCGGTTGCGCGTCGAGCCCGATATCAAAACATATCAATCGGCGCCGATTTATTTCATTGTGAAGGAATGCGCGTACAGAATTCCGACGTGGAATGTCAATGAAGTCGTATATCATCGCCAATCTGCGCTAATAACAATCTATCGCGCACTACCGATCGACTCATTCCGCTAAGCCGCTGCAAATTAGGCTGTTAAATTCGTTTTCGGCCGGTCGGACGGCCGCTCGTCCCGACGTTGGCTGTTGCCAGTAAATCGCCGAATAGTCAGACGAAAAGATCAACGCGGTCGATTCCACATAATCGCGCCCCAGTGCTGGGGAAACTCGCCGCATTGTAGTCCGCCACTCGAGCGTTTTACATATTTTGATTGTTCGCCACACACGAGATATCTCGCGGCGCGGGTATAGAAACGAGCTCTCGGAATGTAGAATGGAAAATGCGCATTATATTATCGAACGTACCGCTATTGTCGCACTCATGCATAACGATCGCAATTCGTCGCTTTTTGCGGACGTGTCTGATGAAGCTTGATGAAGCTTATCAAGATATTATCTGACGAAAATTAATCCATCACGAAATAATTTATTATCAGTGAGAGTTTAATAGTCGCTTCTTTAAATAATTTGAAACCAATGTTGCCTTAATGAGCATGTGAAGTCATAATTCTTTCAATTTTAGACATTTCATGATGAAGCTTATCGAGATATTTTCTGACGAAAATTAATTAATCACGAAATTATTGATTATCAGTGATATTTTAATAATCGCTTTTTTAGACTATTTGGAACCAATTTTCGATGAACATTTCATACGAAGTCATAATTTTCTTTCAGTTTTTTATTATTTTAAATATATTATCAGCAAAGGAATTTGCCTATTCCACTTGAGAACTTTCGTAGTAGTGCATTAAGTATTTAATTACATAGGCAATTAAGTCCTAAATCAAACTTTTATTGGAACAAGATCTTTTTTTAATTCGCTCTTTAGTACCTATATCGTTAAGATTACCGGTTTTGGAACATTTTATATAAGGTATAAAAGCTTTGCAGAAAACAGATTAACGATCGACCGTTTCGAAAACGATAACCGTGCATCAAGAAAACGATGCAATTTGCGATACGAGGTTATTAAGGTTGCCTTTTGTCATACAATACGGACATTTTCCAACATCGACTACTATCGTTGCAATATTATTCTACGATATTTCACGAGAGAAATACGTGTGTGTATTAGCTCTAATCATTGATGACGAGCTGGCTTTTTGTCGCAATTATTTTATTGCAAATACAGTGATTGCTTAATTAGCCAGCCATGACTGATTACAATTGCCTGTCACAAGCAACATATTGCTCGTTAAATCGCTAAAGACCGTGTGATATTCCGAAATGGTACGATACGCAATTTCATAAATGGAACACGCAGGATCGAGACATGTTATAAAATGCACGAAAGTCGTTTTCGAGAGAATAATCATTTAGAATCGGCGGAATTTGAAGAGATTCGCAATAAAGCTGCACAATTGAAATTCACGAGATAGTTAGGGTAGCTTTAATAATAGAGCGATAATAATAACAGAGTAGGCTAATGAAATTTGATGCACCTGCATCGAATTTAACGCGCGCACTTGCAAATGCCGACTGAATATCTCCGCAATGAGGAGCCTGTTTATTCGGTGCCTTCCCCGTCTTGGAAATAACGTTTCAGATCAACTCAGAAGCAATCCAACTTGGTAGGAATACACACACGAACGCACTTCCTGCGGCATGACGAACTTCCTACGTGTCTTATATATATATACGAACTGCGCCGTTTCCGGCCGCGCTATTCCGCGTTTCCGAACAGTGTACCATTCACCATCCGCGGTACGACGATTTATGCGATACCGATAAACAAGTCCCTACTGAGGCAATCGATACGAACTACTTAGAGGTGTAGCGCTGAGAAACATAAATTAACAAACTTTTTCCTCTTCTTTGTTGGGATAACGTTCGTGTGATAAATATAAGCAAGCTTGTATATATATTCATAATTCCATAAAAGCCGAGATGAGATGCGGTTGATTAGTTAGTTAACATAACAGTGCGCTTCACAAACGCTTAATTATTAATTCTATAGTTCTAATGTTTTCTTCTGTTTAAAATCAGAATAAACTTTTTCCAAAGTTCTCGTACAAACTTGGAAAGCTCGCAGAGCTGCGTTCCAAGCGTTGTGGCATAAACGGGTGTTTGTAGCAATTTGTATCGCGTATCGCTCACGTCGAGATATCGTCGTCAGAGACGCGACGCGTACTAATCGGGAAGTAGTAATTAATCCACGTTGCGCGCGTTTTTTTCCCGAGCTGTTGAGCCTATTCCTCGTGTACGTTGACGATAATAGTTTACGATCGTAGATTAAGACCGCGAGAAACGCACGCGAAGGGCTTTTTTTCCATGCGAGAGCGTACGGGAGTTGCATAAAAAGTCGCAGGTGAAACCGTAGGAGGTAATCGGTGTCACGAGTTCGTTCGCTGGTATTCCCAAGACGTTATTACAAGGTGAAATAGCGGCTTCGCTCGCCGATCGCGCTGTGAAACGCTAATTAGGCGCACGAGTAATAATCATGCAGCGACTATCGTGTGATAGGCTCTATCTTACACCGCGGCGCCGGCGTGTGTTGAAAAATGCGATCGTCCGAGCTAGCCGTGCGGTGGCGGCAGCTCGATCATATTCGCGGTTTAGAAAAAAAAGCTTTGACAAATAGCCCGGGGAGCAGTTTCCGTGTTCCTGCTTTATCGGGGGGAGGGGGGCTGTTGTACAACACGCGACTCATGCGTGCCGCTCGTCGTCGAGCCACGCAAGCACCGAGATACGGCCGCGTAAAGAGTTTAATTGAGTAATAAAACATACATATTATATGTCACACTGCGACGCCGAGAAACGATATCTAATGAATTTACGCGGTTGTAACTCCCTCCGCGCAGCAAGCATTTATTTTCCACCGCTCGACGTGTTTATTAGCTAAATTGAACCTTTCATAACGAGGCTGGAAACTTATAAAAAGATAACTGAGAAAGATAAGTACAATACGTTCAGTTTTATAACTTTTTCAATTTTCAAAATACTGGAGCACATTAGAAAAGATAGTGATTATTTTGATATCATAAATCTACGAATAAATCATGGACAAATAATTATAAAATAAATTGATTCTTAAACTATAGCAGTAAGTGATTTCTTAACGATTAAACTGTAAATAAGTAATAAAACCTTGTTTATTTAATAATTTAATACCCGAACACGAGAATTAAACGAATTTTTAAAAGTAAAATAACAAACTGCTTAATTTTATTAAAGAGAATTTTATTAAAGAATAATGATAATACCGCATTATTTCTAGAGATTTCAAAAAATTTGAATTTTATTAATTTAAATCAAAATATTAATATAATTAAGACTTTAATAATATATATAAATATCTCGGAGTCGTATTTTTTACACTTAAAAATCAAGAGACGAGAATCCGTGCGTCTACGTCATAATATCGTGTAACAGTATAGTCAGAGATTTTTCTCTACTTCTCCCGCGCTGTTTCTCTCGTGTTCCCTAACGCTCGATGTACATCTTCCTTTATCATCTCGGCAGCAGCGGATATAAATGTGCGGTCCGGCGGCCCCCACGGGCATAAGGGTGAAACCGACCCTAAAGACGTACGCACGTTCTCACGGGGGATGATACACCGGTGCATGCGGGGCGGTAAAATATTCCCGGGCAAATGGAAACAAAAGCCGCCGCACGCCGGCCGTGTTTCTCCCCCGTACCGATACATCGGGCATACGGCAGAGAGCAGTGTAGTATATTTTCACCGGTGGTTGCACTCGCGGATGCAACCCGGCTGAATCGCCGTCGTCCCGCACCCTCCCGTCGCCGCCGTCGCCGCCGCCGCCGTTGCCGCACGTGTATACTAACTGTATACGCGCGTACGTACATCTGTGTATACCGCGAAACGCGGTAGCAGACGTGATAATTTAGAGCGGGAAGCGAAGGTGTCTAGATAGATGCGCCGTAGAAATCGACAGGTATGATAAATGCTCAACAGGCGCGCCATCACCATCGTTATGCCGCCTGGCAGAGATTATTGCGCGTATCCCTGTCGAGCCGCGCCGCACCGATTGCACCGTCAAAAGTTGGCCGGGTAGGCTGCCGGCAGGTTAACGATGTAACATCTGTGCGTCGCTCTCGCACGAGTGAATGGCAAACAAATTTCACCCCGTAGCCGCTCGCTCGAGCCGCATCATTGAACCGTTCATCTGCATGCCCCCCTTTTTCGCTCCCTGACCGCCTTTCTTCGTGGCAACTTAATAATTGATATCGCAACGATGATATATCAAAATCAGGATTGACATCTGTTTCTGTATACGTAACGCGACGTGTTACTTTCAGTTATATTTAAACGCGATACCGTATTAAGGCCCAATTCCACAAATGCCGGTTAACTTTTAACCTTAGATTAACTTACTTTTTGTCTCTTTCTAACCCTCCCCCTTAGAAAGAGATGAAGAGTGAGTTAACGGTTAAAAGTTAACCGACATTTGTGAAACTGACCCTATGGGCGGTATTCATAGTCGGATCTTATTTCCACACCGTCTTAAGTAATGTCTTAAGATTAGCATACGGTCATTTTATTGGCTGAACGGAATTTTTTAGGACTGCTTTTGGTCGGACTTAAGACGATCTTAAATATAAGATCTGACTATGAATACCGGCCTGAGAGATGTGGAAATAACAAATGTCTGGATTCTTTATTTTCCAAGATTTATGGTAAAAGAAATATCCCTCGTGTTGCGGACATTATTTTTACGCGTTTCGCTTTATTGAGATTCTTTCGATTTATTGTATTTTACATTTCGGTCGAATGCCTCTCGCTGTCCCTCGGACGTTCTATTTGCATTTGATCTTCTTCATTTTGCTCGACTCCTGCTCGCATTAAATCACATTTATTAATCATGTCCATTCAACGTACAAACGTATATCATCGTGTATTTTACCACGGACGACCAAGAATCGTTGGTTTCGAGAACGGGAAAGAATTGATAAACCTAGCGGAGTACCTCGAATACATTTACATCGAAATAGGAAAAGGTTTACTCTTGCTTATCGTTTTCCTTTTCTCATCTTCCTTTATCCTTCTATTCTATTATTTCCATAAATAACGGTTATAAATTTGCTATCGCATACCGTCTCTTTTTATGTTCCGTTTATATGACACAATAACTCCAAGAGCTCATTTCGATTTATGTTACTCAATTTATGTAAACTCTTCGTATATTTTTATCAAACAACACCGAAACCTTTCGAGAGGGATTTCACGTGAGCTTACATATAATCATCATCCGCATCTTTAGAATCGCGGGTTGAACGCCGATAGAAATCGCGCTCCTCGTGTTTCGCGCCTCTCCGGGCTCCATTTTCTTCTCGCGCGTCCCATCTTCTCCTCGTCCTTTTTTTACCTTTTTTTTGTCAATGCTCGATGCCTCTATCGAAATCCTTTTAGCTTGCTCGTTCGAGTGATTCGAGGTTTTAAAACGGCGCGTTCCATCACCCGACACTCGAGAAATCCTGAAGAGGACGATGCCGCGTCGCCGGAGAAAGACGGAGACGAGAATGACGAAAGTGACGAAAGCACGGGGAAAACTTCTCGTGCCGGCAACTGCCGACCGAATAGCTCGACGCGAATCGTCCGGCGAGTTTTGATGGATTATCCGTCGAGGAGGAAGCCAGTCGATCAGCGAAAATTTATCGCGACTGCATTCGCCATTGACGTCTACAGTTACCTAGACAAACGTCTAGACATTGACGTAATGTCGGCACATGCCTGACCCATACGATAATCTCTTTAACGATTTCGGATCTAGCCATATGTCGCTTATTAATCTTTAATAAGTTACATTAATGATATATAAGTGACGTTAAAGTATTTGATACATATATATTTATGCACATTTACAAGTAAGAATAGATGTATACGAAAAATTAGAGGAAAAATTTTCTCTATTTGTAAATAGAGAAAAATAAGAACATTCAAAAACTTTAACAACTTTAACAAACGCAGGAATCTTCGTTTTACTATTCTGGATAGAGTTTTGAGATTTTCCCAATTATTCTCGCGTTCGAATTGGCTCTTTCGAATCTTCCTCTTATAGCGACGAGAGTGTTCCCGTTTCCGAAGGGAAGCATTAACCTTTCAGAAATTACGGATTCCTTGACATCCCGGTAGAATTGCGCGGTGATTAGCACGTGCGGGGGTGCCAAATAGCACGTGCGGGGGCGGACGCGTTAGCCCGCGCTAAATCATCCACGATGATGCATCATCGCAATGGCAGGCACCCTACAATATCCATCAAGAACCGTCCGTTCCTACGTCGACGGGAGTCGACAGAGCGGTGCCGGGGCAGAAGCAAGGCCCATAACGCCGGAAGGAAATCATCAGTACACCCGACTCGCCACCACCGTGCGGCGCAATGGACAATGAATTATTGCTGGTTTCTGGCCCGGCGATAGCGCTGCATAGGCAGGCAGGCAAGCAGGCAGGCAGGCAGAAGCGACCATAATGCCGTCTGGCATTGAGACGTCTCCTCCGTGCGGCCGGTATTTAGGTTTAGATATATGAAATAACCAAGATCGCGCCGCGCGCTTTGTTTCCGCGGCCGTTTGCGTGTCGCGGAACTCTCTCTCTCTCTCTCTCTCTCTTTCTCTCTCTCTCTCTCTCTCTCTCTCTCTCTCTCTCTCTTTCCCGATGTACTTCCGCCGCGCCGTAACGGAATCTCATTGTAACGGTAATGCCGGGCTCTCTATCGGGAAATAGCGCACTCCTCGGGAAACGAAGAGAGGATTCTCCTTCCTCTCCCTTCTCCTCGCCCGGTTTAATTCGAGGGAGAAACACGCGGTTTTATCCCTCCATTAGTAGGAGCTAGGAGCTGTGCGGGTGGAGCTGTTACGGGATGTATTATTTGAGGCGGTAACTGTAGACTTTACTGGCATTTCCAACACAGATTGCGTTTGCTTGTCGACAATTTCTTGAAATCGACTCGACTGGATGGGTATAGAGAATAGATAGGCCACAAACTTTGTTATTTACAATTTTAAATGAATGCAGATGAAAAATATTTATTTAAAACTGTTTAGTTAAATATTTATTTTAAGATCGCAGAAGTCACAGAGATTATTTAAAAAGTTATTGTTTTTCAATTATTGACGGAATAATTGTGCTCAAGAAGAAGGAGCCTTCAAATTTTTTGAGGAATCAAATTCGTGTCAGTCTTAATGAAATCTTAAGCATCTTGGAGACAAGCAATGCTTTTTTTCATAATATGTTATATGGTTGGAAGAAATTTTTATCTAGACTGGAATACTGTAATTACATTCGTGGGACGTAGATGCATGTTACTTGCGGATAAATATGTTTTCGACGAGATCAATATTTCGGTTGCAATCATGTATCGCGGTATATCGCATCGGCGAAAGCTATTATTAATCTCTGAAAAGCACCTTCCGCAAGGTTACGTGGACGCATATTATTTAGTATTTACGGACAACCACATTCCATAAACACGTTTCGATTTCCCATAATAGTGTTATACACTCTGCCGCCTAGTCATCGTTCATTGGTTCATCCGATGAAATCGCACACGCAATGAGATTGTTATATATGCGTACATGCATATATATATATATATATATGTACCGACCAATTATACACAGTAACTACAAAGATCAATATGCGCAGGGCTTGACCAAATAACGAGTGAATTTACATATCTCGAAAACTATGAAATAATGTCATCACTTTTAAGGTCAGGGTCTCTAAATTACAGGCAAAAAGAGAGACATTTTTATTTGTTTATTAAACTAACATCTTTAATTTCTGAATTGAGTTTGGCTACCGGGTGGAGCCAGCCGCGTGAAGTTTTTATTTGATTCAGACGTTTCGTGAACATTTCGGTTCACTTCATCAGGGAGAAGCAACTGAGACTTACATCACATAGCCTCAAATAGCACATTCTTAATTTTTACTTATTAAATTTCTAAAGGAAATCACACTTAACTTAAAATATTTCGAAAAATACATATTCGCAAATTAGAGAATTTTATTACTTTCTATTTTATTCTAAAAAAAGAATAAAAGATTGTATGTACATATCTCTAATAATAGCGCATATGTATATGAAATTTATATTCCTTTCATCTACAGTACTTTCTGCTATACAAATTTAAATGCATGTATAGTATATATTACGTGTGATAAATTAATTTTTACAACTACTGGTGAAAGACTAAAAAGAAGAAGAACGGAAATCGTACGGTTGAAGATACCGTGATAAGCTATTCCGTACCTAGTTGACGACCGAGTATCAAAATCCGAATAGCGCGGTTCCGACCAACTGAAGCGTCGATTAACCTGATCAATGTATTACGTGCGCCAGCTTCGTCAGACCGCGTTGCCGGGCACGCTATACCTGTCGGAATTCGATTAACGTTTCGGGACGGCCGCACTAATGGTTAACGCGTTGCCCCGGCGAACGCGCGCCGGAAACGCGCAACGGCCCGTTAACGCGTTGCAACGGCGCGGCAATGCGCGCCGACGCGGCGTGTCGCGTTGTAACGAAAAATTGTGCCGGTAGCGTGAAACGAAACGCCAAATGGCGTTTATCGTATCGCGCGCACAGGTCGTTCGATCGAATCGCGCGCTACACACGCGATTACCGTATGAAACGTGGTTCATTAGAAGCGCAGCGCAGCGTCTCTCGTTCCGCGGAACCGTACCGTTACAACTGCATCGAGCGTTTGAAATCGAGTTTCACTGACATTTCATTACATGGAATTCACCGTTCGTTGATGCACGATAGACGCATCCACGAATCCAATCGTACGTTGCAGCACACGGTATAAATCTCGTTCCGTCGATATTCGTTAATGAAATTTTGTTACACAAAGAGGGGCACACATAGAATGATTAATTAGAAATAATTAGGTAAATGTGAAACTTGCGAATGCATGAATATGATGCCGAGCTCTTCTTGTATCGCGTGATAAATGACGTTACTATTAAACACAGTGCTGCAGGTTTAAAATACGTTACTATTTTCGTTAAAATACGTTACTATTTTTATTCCTGTTTTCAGCAGAAATTTTAGATATTAATTATCACTGGGCGCTAGATGCCGAGCATCCATTTTGGAGATCCTGAAACCAATTACATCATTTATTGATTTCCTATAATGAATAGCGGCATCAGAATAGAAAATGGAATTTCAATCCTAGCAGATTAGAAATTTAACTGTAATTGGATTTTGCAACTACTAAATCGCTATTTACTGGCCGTTTTTATTTTTACATAATTTTATATGTATTTAATATTAATTCCATGTTATGCATATTATGCGATAGATATTATAGGAAATACTATTATACTATTATGAGATAATTAATTTATTTTATAGCACAGTATACATTATATTCAATAATAACGAAGTAACAAATGATTAATAAAATTATTCTTGTTTAATCATTCTATCGACGGTCATGCAAAATGTATAGAAATAATGTTGGCCATACGTTTTTCTTTGAATTATTATCGACCGCCTTCTTTACAATGCTAAATTCGAGTCCGATTTCCGCTGCGTTTCAGCACCGGATGGGAGATTTAATGGTTTCGTTCCCTATGCATACGTCAAGACCCAAAATGTGTTTCACGGCGTTAAATCTCATCCGTTCAAATATCAATAATCGAAAGGCAAGCCGATCTGTTCGCGCGGCGGAAATTACACCAGCCTTATACGCGTTGATTCTAATACAAATGGTTAAAAGATTATAGCGTTTGGGAATGTCGTAAAAATCGCAGTCGTATGAAAAATCGCACGACCGAATGACGCAAGCCAAACGCGTCGCGCGCGATGCAGTTATCTTCACTTAATTCCGACACTCTTTTGCGATATAGGTAGGTAGGTACGCGTGTATTAAGTCAAGCGTATTCCCCGCCAACATATTTTTAAACCCTCTCATAATTCCGCGAAGCGGGCTACTACTGACGCGGTTACGTCATTCTTTTTTCTTTCAACTTGATCCACATCGGATATATCCCATAAATTCTTTTTTTTCCTTACTTCCCCGCGGAAAATGCGACGCACTTGGAATCCGTCCACGAGTATCGCGGCGAGTAAAACTTGGCACTGTCGCGCGGAAAAGCATGCTCCCGCCGAAAAATCAGTATTCCGGGCGCGTACTGTTGCGCGCATTTTTTCAAATAACAGATTCGAATCCTCTTGGACGGCGCGGCGGTGTCTGCCTATCACAACGGTGGCAGTCCGATCCGGAAAGCGTAATAGACGTCGCCATCCGAGAGAGAAAGAGAGAGAGAAAGAGAGAGAGAGAGAGAGAGAGAGAGAGAGCGCGCATGTTAGAGAGCACCGGACATCTACCGATGTAAATTCGCGTAAATTTGTTGGATGCCGCAAAAATGGCACACTGGGGCTACCTCAGGACGGGGGGGGGGGGAGGAGGAGAAAGGGTCACGCTGCGGGTGAATAATGCTCCCGTTTAAATAGTGGGCGTCCGGTCATCGGGGGCGAAACGCCGTTTATGCCGCATCAGAGTTTGCCGAATTTATTCCGTTGCTCCTATATACTCTCGCACTCACGCTGTGCCTCCGCGGTGCCATGTTGTTGGTCCGCGTGATGAATGCGCGCATTAAAATTGCCGTGAGAGAGAAAGAGGGCACGAGAGAGGAAGAGGGTATTGTGTGCGCGAAACACACGCGTTTATACGCGCCTCTCGAATCTCGTGGGATGGTCCACTGAATTTCAAATCGATTCAATGGTTACGTTAAAATATTAATATAACATTTTCCTCTGTAATAATTGTGTGCAATTATATCTTGAGATGCGTCAAACAAGAGAAGCATTAAATGTTTAAAGAGTATACGTATCTGGATATGTTACAATTTCTTTGAAATGTTATTTGTGATCTCTTTCTCTCTCTCTTTCTTCCAAGCTTTTCTATTGCAAATAAAAATTATAATTTTTAGATTAAAAATAATAATCTGGTAAATCAAAATAAATATTTTTCAACATTTAAGTGGTTATATTTTAAAGATAAAACTATATGTATCAGTGTATTAATTAATCTTCCCTATGTTGATGAACGATCAACATAAGGAGTATTTTTATATCTACATCAATTCTTAATTTTCTTTATAGACATTTTTCTTTACTAACATCGATTATTTAAATTGATATGTTTAACTGTCTAAATGTTCAACATTTTATTTCAAGAAATGGAACTTCGACGAGCAATCCAATTTGTAACACACACATTCGTCGCAGTTTATCGCTATCATTCAAACTTAGATTATGATTCGTGCAGGAACACAAAGACCCGCAACTTGCAGGGGAGAGATGAGAGTTATTGGAGCATGATCAGTTAGAAAATCAGATATGCTGTAGTTTCGCTCCCGGAGGAAGTGGCCCAGCCGGATGTTTACTTGAAACTCCAACCGCATCCAGCGGCTAAGTGAAGTGAAGGTGGGCCGGAAGCTTCTTAAGTAAAACCATCTCCAGTCCCCTCATCTTACCCCCTAGCCATGGAATCAGATCAAACCACTCTTCCCTTCGTAACGCCCGCGACGGCGGCATCCCGGAGATTTATTTTCTCGTCGTACTTCACGTTCTGGATGAGAATATTGAAAATTAATCTCGGTTCTTTGCCTCCTCGTCGAGAGGATTGTTCCTTTGCATTATGTCATCGATTCTAGTTGGAAAATTGAAAATTATCCGTAAGGAGACACCTTTAAACATGATTGTGCAAGTTCTTATAAATAAAGAAAAAGAAATCTCTTATATAAAACGAGTTAAAAATTTTAATTTTAAAGTTTAATTTCAAAGAAGTGAAATGTAACAAACGTATATTTTATATTATTTAAAGTAGATAAATTTGGAGTCTATTTTTTCGAAGAAATTCGAGAAAATTATCATTTATCATAACTTTTTCAATCTATTACATTAAGTATAAGTATATAATGTAATAAAAGTATATAATTAAATAAACAAGAGATATCTTTTGGTCGCTGCGATATACGAACAACAAGTACAAACGTAAATTGTTCCTTCACTTCTAGATATACACGTCTGCTTCTTTTACGCGCGGAAGTTACTAAATTTCTAAGCAGGCTCGAAAGGCAACCGGTATGCACCGGTTTTTCCGCAAACCGTTCGCTATTGGACTCGGCGGCTTCGATGCCGCGGCTTGTAAAATTGAATGCTTCAATTTTACAGGCTACTTGTTATTTGGCCGTAAGAGGAAGTTACGGCACAATACCGAAGCTATTGGTCGGGTTCCAACTCGAGGAGTTTTTTACTGTTTACACGAAATCCGAGACTGCCGATTACCTTCGCATTGGATCACATCCAACTTCCCATTCTCACCGGTTTAAAAGTCCGTTCTATGCTCATCAACTCGTGTTTTTCTAGTCGATTCGCGAGTCCTGCGTCCTCGTCAAGCCACTTGAGAGATGTATAAGTTTGCATCGACTGTGATGTACGCGTCTGTACAAACGTAATAATGCATATCTATTCCGCGCGTATATAGCAAATGTCTTAATAAAAAAAGACGATTATAATAAAAAACAGAAACTATTTGCCATGCATCGAAAGCCATTTATTTAAAGAACGTAACCTCCAGAAAAGATTATAGTAAACTATATGATTATAAGATAGATTGTGTGATTATACGATTATGAGAATTATAAAATAGAAATTACAACATTTTGTAGCATGTATAATTTTTATTCTAAGTATACGTTTTAACAATTATTAACTAACGCTTTTAACAAAATTCTATTTATTAACATGTTATATTCATGTTTCCTATTGCAGACAATTTGAAATAAGATATATGGAGTATTTATATCTAACTTAGTTTATTGTATATACACTGAGAAAAAAAATATTTTAATCCAAAAATATATTTATTAGGTGGCTCCTAATAATAGCATATTTACTTACTTTTTACACATATTTACTTATATAGAATTAGATATTTTTATTTAATTAAAATAAAAATATCTAATTCTAAATAAATATGTGTAAAAAGTAAGTAAATATGCTATTATTAGGAGCCACCTAATAAATATTTTTTTGGATTAAAATTTGTTTTTTCTCAGTGTAGGATACTATAACATATTTCGATGTGCTGTAATATATTCTGTCATATTTCGATATACTTAGCGTAATTTATATTTACCTAGGACCCGTCATATTTCGGTTTTCTCGATACATAGTAAATTTTTCATTACTCTCTGACACTTTCTACATACGAGGAAATGACGGGCGCGTTCACGTATGAAATTGAAACGCGTCTGCCGATCGCGGACGCTCCGATTCGTTCTTTCTCCGCCGCCGAAAACGAATGGTGGATATCATTGTAATGTTTCCACCACGTAAAACTGACGCAGAATCGTGAGCGTTTATCTAGGTCTAAGTTTTGCCTGTGCACATTCGCACACGATTTCAGGATACGTTTTATTCTTATCCGAATTCGTTTGTGGAATATTGAAAATCGATACCGTGTTGCTGAAAGCTCTATATAATTTATATTATCGAATTCATATTATTATCCAGAATATCAATTAACACGTTGACTGCCATGTTCATCCGTGACCAACGGCTGACTTTTCAGTGATATCCTAGTGGTCACTGGTGATCGAAACCGATGTTATCGAAATCTTTTAAAACGCTTGTAAAGAATATAATATAAATTTAATATAAAATTTTGACTAGCTAGATAACACGTAAAGTAAAAAGTGCACAATTCATATCATCTACGAAAATAAGATCTATTTAATTATTCTACACAATATTCCATCATTATATATTTATGATAATGAAAATTCTATTATGATGGTAAACCATTCAAAATATGCTGGGCAGACAACGTGTTAATATATAATTACATGTCGTCTGACAAACGACGCGTCTAGCAAGAATCGTTCTTTTTGCCATTTTCTCCTTTTAAATCTTCGGCATTTTCAAAAGAGCTAAGCATATACGCATGTCTTCTTACTTTGATAAACGCAATCAATTAATGAATACTTTTACTGGTAAATCTTTCGAAATTCTTACCAAGATTCCAACTTTTATTACAAAATGCGCTGCTCATCTAATTTTCCCAAAAATCTTACTCACTAATAGCGTTTTTCATTGGCAGAACTAGTGCGCACTTAGTGCACATTAAAGCCATTGTACACTGATTTAATCTCTAATATTTAAAGTAAAATGCAAATATTTCGATTGATAAAACACCCAATATATATTTTACCAAATAGTACAATAAAGAATATTGAGGATTTCGTGACTTAACCCGTTTATATTAAGCATACACTTTATATATATACGTTGATTTGTATACGACGGCTTTAATGTGCACTGAGTGCGCAGAATAACACACAATATAAGCAGACCGCTTTCTTTAAATTTCCCCGCGTACATGAAACATTAAAGAAACATTCATATTCGTGACACTTCATTTTATATTGCGACATACTTCTTGTCGGAGCGACGAAATGTAAATATTAGTATGAAAAACATATCGTTTTAGTAAACGCGTTACTTTGCTTCCAGTTGTTGTCTCGGTTACCTGCGAGATTAAATCGCCACATATCCGTTTCTTGTCGACAAAATGTAAATTAACACAAAGAGCACGTACTGTCGCTTTATCTTTGTTGTTCCACTTCACGAGCATTTTACCTTTAATATATGGAGAGGTAAAAACCATAGTGATGTAAGTCAATTTTTTTCAAATATTGACTCGTGTTCATAGATGTAATCTATACAATATAAATTGCATCTATGCACACGAGACAATATCATACAAAATTTGACTTACACCACTATAATATGACTTTTACTCCTCCATATATAAATTTAACGTTTGCAAAGTTGAATTGCAGATTACAACATGTTAATTACTGAAGAGACGCGTTACAAGCGTTATATTCACGTATTCGCGTAACGTAAATGTTGATCGCAATGCGATATCGAAATATTGTTTAAAGAATATGATTATTGGCATTTACACGTATTATGATGGAAATCCCATTGTTTCAAGGCTGTTGTGTGCGCGTGTATGGAATAATTAACCGACATAAATATCCGACGAGACTTTTTATGTTGTTGTGAAAAGTACGGAGTTCCCTCGGATCTGGACGTGTATTTTAATTATTCATACTCAATTATAACTTTCCGCCGTCGATTTATGCTTGCATAATACATCTAGCGATCGGCTTAATTACGAACCTAGCTACAGGGTATACATCGGGCGGTATTGTGCCACTCCGTATAGCCGGAAAAAAGATTCACTCCGTATAAATACGGCGGATGACCTCAGGGGATTCAGCATCCCTCCTCGGTCGGGTGCGCTTTCCATATTAATTAAGAGAAGTAAATAATATTCAGAAACACGTTTCCAACAATTTTTGTTTTGTTTCGTAAACTGAGCTCCCCTTCTCAATAAGTTCCTACATTTCTTACGAAATTGCATGAAAAAAATATAACTACAAATATAAATGTAAGCATCTTATATTAGATACTTCTGCAAAAAAAAAACAGAATAAATAACACTTGTTTTAAAGTTTATTACTAATGATTTGAGTTTCGCATGAAGTTGAAAATATTTTTTATTGCTAAGATATTTTTATAATATATATAATAAAATATAGTTTTCGCATGAAATACAGGACTCGGTCGAGAGTACAGTTTATATAATAACATATAAAATAAAATTGGAAATCGGAGAGCAAAGTATCGATAACGTACTGTAAATCGAAACATCGAGATAAGGAAAGTTTTCTATTGATTTGAAAAAGGATCAATTTAATTCACTTTATAATAAACTAAATTCCCTATATACGCAGAAAATATAAAAGCTAATAAATTTCTCGATGCTCGTCTCGATGTTATATTTCGGAAATTTCTGACGTTTCTATTTCTCAGTCTGAAACAGCGCCGCGCGCTCGTTTGAGGAAACAGCGATCGCGAAAAGCGGCACGTTTCTATTTTATCTTCCGCCATACCGTATATCCAGTCCCGAGATGTAGGGATGACGGACGTTGAGTGAGAACCATAACAGAAAAGAGTGTGAGCAGGATCGATTTGACAAATAACTTTCCGAGAGTTAATTGAACGCTATAAGTTAAACAATCCCGATAACATCATCGATAATAGAAACGTGCGAACATTTATATAATTACAAGAAGATTATGCGAAATTTACATAATATAAAATACCAATTCTAAATGAATTAAAATAATCTCTGGTGTAATATAAAATTTTTGATAGAAATAAAAATAATTAATTAAATGTAGGTTGTCTCGAATCAATACTTAGCATCGTGACCTTGCCACGTACGGTTTAATAAAAGAAATCAATTATTCCTACATCCGAGATCTCTCAAAATAGAGCACATATCAAAGTTCTGCAGCATTATTTTATAAATTGTAAAACTCGACGTCGGAAGCGACCTGTATACTCGCGTGCTAACGAACGATCTTCAAGTTGAAGTCCTCGTCGGTTGTGTATAACGTCACGCGTCCGTCGTGCTCAACCAATTTAGTCAGGAACCTCACCCGAGTTTCTCGTTTACTAGTCGCAGGATTTCTTTCGCATGTTTCAGTTTCATGTTTGTTTGTCCGGGAAATAAGGGACGCGGAGAATTAGACGTCCTCGGAGAATTCTTCGCGCGCGAAGAGGCGCTGTAATGGAATAAGTCGAGTAGCGGTGCATGAAGGCACGAGAAAGTATATATATATGCACACACAGGTGTAAATCACTTCTAAATCTACGACGACTGTTTTGCGGAAAATTAGCTATTCCGTCGTCGACTTTCTCGCAAAATTTTCGCGTTTTACGTTGCGGTTGCATACTTTTTTTTTTAGAGACAAAGAGCAGAGGAAATTCTATCTAAAGAGCAGCCCTTTCGACATTTCTCAAACCCGTGGTGGATGGTGGAAACGATGCTTTTCTTCCTCTCGTGTCTGTTTTAATTTTCTTTCTTAGAGATTTTTATCGATGAGCAAAAGTCTCCAAGCAAAGTCTTCTCTCGATATTATTTTTTTAAATCAGTAACAGATTGTAAGCAGTGAGGGAGAAAGGAAGTACATAATATGTATTTATTAACTTTAAACATTTATAATTTTAAATTGTATAACCACATTAGGTTAAGAGAAAAAGAGATTTTATATCGTCTACTGATCATACGCCCTCGACTTTCTTTGCGTTTTTTTTTTTTCACTTGATCTGAGTGCGCTCGATAAAAAATAATGAATTGTTATAAATCTGGTGAATCATTATATCGTGTTACTATCAATATTGTTTGTACTTTATCGCAATTACATAAATTTGCTAATAACACGGGATCAGCAGTAAATATGACTGAACTATACCATCGGCATCGAGTAATACACATGTTTTCATAAACATCTCTCATTGTGCACTTTATCCTGTTAATATACCTATTTCGAAATTGGCCATAGAAGTTTGTATCGCCACAATATGCGCGGTATTATGACTATTTTGAGCGAACACGAATTATGTTAATCCCGCGATTGCATAATTCGACAACTTATATTGCTCGTTACCGCTAATTAGCGTTCTATTTGCCGGAAGGTATTCATTCAAGACCGCGCACATAGTCCGCTTAGTTTATTTAATATATCTCCCACAAGCGGAAACTCCATCTATCTTCTCTATGTGGTTTGAATGCCCCGAAGTGAAAACGCACCATCCCCTTTCCATCCGGACAAACGCTTTTATGAACACTTGCATCAATTTGTTGTAATTAATTAGGATGGCCAGTCGGACGTCAGTGGTTAAATAGCCATGATAAAACAGATATTAATCAGAAACATTAATTGGGAAATCCTAAATCGTGTTATATATATATAATACAGATCCGAGACGGTATGTGAATTATGTTAATAATCACGTCCTTTACAAAATCATAAAGGAGCCACGTAATCGTGAATAAATACAAAGGACTCACATTATGTATTGTATATCATATAAAAGATATTCACGAGAAGAGATTACATATATATATATATATAGAAATATATATAGATAGAAATATATATAGATAGAAATATATATAGATAGAAATATATATATATAAATATATATAGATTTCACCAATCTCTGATTAAAAGCAACTTCGAATTTGCAGAATCCTGTTAAAACCAATGTGCTATACAAAGTCTTCACATGCTCTTTGATTCTTGGCTTATTTGAACTTTTGTCTTCTCGAATTGTTCTTCTATGGTTTTATGGTTTTATTTTAAATGAAAATGATATAACACTGCGATACACTGTTAAATTTTTCAAAGAAGAAAATGGACTGCTTCAAAAAATTGAAACGTTTTTAAACACTTTCATAGATTATTATGTTATCGGTAACAACTATTATTAATTTTTCTCTCTGTATAGAAAGAGGAGAAAAGCCATTTATTTAACTTTTGGATTTATCCGACTATCGCGAATTCTTCAATTCTTTTTGTCGCGCTCGCGAATCGGAGTATAAGGGGAAAATTAAAATAATAGATCTTTTACGCGTTCAAACGAGATAAAGGCCCGTCGCAGCAACATCGTTGTCCCGGCGTTGTCCCTCCCCTTCTCTGTTTTTCTTCTAATTTAATTCTATGTTTTACGCGCGCGAAGGCGGCGACGGCGCCGGGACGCGTATAGCCACGTCGCTTTTCATTTTTCAACCGGTGCCCGGCACTTTTTACGTTTCCTACGCTTTTGTACCGTGAGTAATTAAAACATTTTGGCCGGAATCCACGGGCCGGAGGTCCTTTGAGGTTTAAACGCGCCAGATAATGCATCCTTCTCCCCGCGCGGTGCCGGAGAGCCCGTGGCAAAGTGCGCGTCTGCCGTGCGGCCGTAATGGAGAACCGCCGACGCATCGCCCACCGACGGCACCGACGACGCGACGGAGCCTCGCGTGTCACGTATTCGCTCCGTGAACCTTTACGGCTTCGCGGCAACGCGGGCTTCGTTTGGCGAGCTCGCGAGCTACGACGTGAAAGCGCGTCTCTTTGATCCGCAGATGATCGTTACGATCTCTTCTAACTTGTGATTACGCCTCGCTCGCATTCACATGATGTACAAAGGATCTTCCCGAGACTTGCGCGCGCGCGTGTGTGTACGTATTTATATGCATGATGCGTGGGAAAAACATTTTTCGTGCAAATTCAATATTTCAAATGTCCCGAGGCTCTCTCTCGAAATCAAAAGTATTGTTTATTTTAAACCGTATAGATATTTATTCATAGCAAAGGTCATGAAGTATCGCTGTCGTATGTACAGAGTATTCTACAATTTTTAACACTTTAATTTTACTGATAGATTCTAAATTTGAAGATTCTTCTTCTTAGAGAAGATCTCTTTCTCTCGCAACGCGAAGACTATTACTTTTACAACTTACAAGTTTTAACTATTCATTATTGAATGCTCCGACTAATGGGCATTAAATCTGATTAAACCTCGGATTAAAATTCTAAAAAACTCGGGTCATTTGAATATAAATGAACGAAACTCTGTTATATATAATTACACACATACCGCTAAAGTTAGTTAAAATGATAATGCATAATGAAGTTTCCGCTAAAAAGAAATCGATTGTAAATTGCTCAAAGTGTCCATAGATGAGAGAAAGTGAAGCCCTGGGATGATATTTTTTTATCATCCCAGTTTGCAATAATCCTTCTGTAATTACGTTCATTCGCTCGCTCACAGACTGCGCTCGTTTATATTCTTTTGCGCATATTAAAATATGCATACGATGTAATTTATGGATATCATGTGATTTAAGAATAACGCACACACACGTAAGCTGATCGTGGTCAACATATCAAAAGTGAAGCATCTCTCCTAACAGAATTGTAAACTGTACATATTCGAGTATATATCCCATTCCTACTTCTAAATAGATAGAACTTATGTATATACACACACATACATATAGATATATATATATATATATCTCTCCATTTTTTGTAATCCAAAGTGTATTTTGAAATGCATGATGACCTCATTTAAATAGCTCAGCTTGTACATACTTAACTGTCCATATTGAAAACAGGGAAAGATGCATGAAAAATACCAGAAACATGAGGAGTAAACATTGAAAATATAGTCTTTGCCTGAGAATGTAAATTTTCGGACACACATATGCCCTTCTATATTCAGATACAGATATGTTTGCAGGACTCCATTACACCCTCGAGCGTGCTGTTCTTAAGTTAATACACCCGAGTATTGTTGCTCGATGGGGACGTAGTAGAGCTCGAAGCAAATTTCTCATTGAACGTAACTATAGCGTTTCCATATTGCGAAATTAAAACGTACCCCCCTTCTCGATCAATGTTTGACTAACCAATGCGCGCGATAACGAGGAGGGGTTAAGCGAGCTCCCTGTGTACCTTGTAAATTTTATTTGCCCCCGTTTCGGGGCGCACTCGTCCGCACTCGTTCGCGGAAGGAGAAGAGCGGCCCGGAAGAGCGCAAGCGTTGTGTTTTCGCGTGATTCACGCGGTCTGTCACGTAACAGGAAGGAACGAAGAGCGTGCCTGTCAGGACTAATTAAAGATTCATCCAATTCTGCAGGCGAGGCGCCTTTAATTCTTCCCGGCGAAGATAGGCAATAGGGCGCTCTTGCGAACTTTCGCGAGAAGAGGGTGGCGTTACAACGAGGTATCTTCTTCTACGGAAGATACAACAAAACATCCGTCGCTGATTAATAGCGCCGTCTCGCTCGCTTCCCCCTTTCCGCGACTTCGTTTCCTTCGCCGCGCTATCGGACCAGCGAAGCTATTTATCATAGCGCACTTCCGCTCTGATATCAATTCCACTGACCGCGACTGTAACTACTGTGTATTTCGAGACTCTCTTAATTTCTCGCGATTCCGTCCGTGTGGGTAACAACAGCCGAGCTTAGTTCGATATATACAGCACAGTTGCGCCGAATCTTAAAGTTGCACTGTTAATCCAGTGCTTCGAAACGATGAATCTCACTTTAGACAACACGAGCATCTAGAAAAGTAGGTATTCAAATTTTTCTAAATCTTCTTTATTTTTTTATTAGTTTAAATTATAAAATATATTATCTTTTAAAAATAATTTTTATACGTTTCGATATACGCATTTTTATTCAAAATTATTTTGTCACGCTCTGATTTAGAAAATATATATTCGAGATGTTGCCTTATTTAATATTAAAATGTAGAAACCAAATGCATATGAAGCCGCCCATTAAATTTTAATGTACCCGCAGCAGAAACGTATATCCCTTTATTTTTTCTTTTTTTTTTTTTTTGCTATTTGTTCTATCAACACGCAATTCGCTACATTGTTATACAATCTGACGTGTATATCTCAAACAGCCTGTGAATAACTCCCTCCCGGGACAGGAACGAATGCGGGAATTTGTATTTCGGAATTCGTCAGGTCGCGCGCGGCTCTATCGCGAAGATTACGTCGATGCTGCTGTCATATGCACACTAACTTGTCGTGACGTCTTTTCAATCGAGAAACGTCCAATCGAGTAACGCACAGACGCCACGAAGAAATCGATAAATTCGAATTCAAGCACGGAACAAGTCAATCGCGTGCGCACAATGCCATTTCCACTTTAAATTAACAATGCGGCGTGCCATTTTCATTATCCACGCTCGGGCTAATGTGACAAGAGACATTCCAATGTCTCTCCAGATACCTACCAGCTACGTAGAATAATGAGAAGTTAACAAAGACGCCAGAGAATTTTTGATTTTATTCAAATGAAATAAAACGCGAGCCCGAGAGATCGATCAACGAGACTCAGGCCACGATGAGACGGTCCAGCTGCAATTTATACCTATGTGGCGTATCGAATTTCAAGCTCACCGTATATCGCCGACAATTCAGAATTTCCGCGGACACACACACACACACGCACACACGTGGCTGACATATCGCGAGGAAAACGTTCGTGCAAGACAGCCGCGGCGCGAATTGAAATTCACTCAAGGACTCTTTTATGCGGCGCGATCGACATCTTTGCAAAACTCGGATCGCAAGGAAAAAACGCGAGGGAAAAATGTCGATATGAGCCTGCAATGAAATAATGTCGAACGTGCATTCAGATGTACGCGCCGCACGTATAATATACGTATATGTGCATTACATATGGATTATCTATATACATAAATGTGCACGTATGCCAGAGCGCGCGTCGCTACTCGAGATATCAATGATCGTCGACGTCGAACGCCGGTCAAGTGGATGCATCGGTTGGAATCGCAGCGCTGCTGATTCGGTCTTCAATAGCAATTCGACGTTCCCAGTCGTGATCGTACGCCTAAACAACGGAGATGGAGCTCTTGACCTTATTTTTCGTTGCACAGTTTGTATCGCTGAAGCGAAAGACGTTCGACTCCGGAAGGGATTAAAAATTCGTTGAAAAAACAGAAATACTTCAGTCGAGAAACAATTGACAGCTCGAATTTTCTCAGTCACGTTATACGGGGTATTAAAATTTGACCATTTTGCATATAGATTGTTTGGCCAATGTAAAATCGATATTTCCATAGCAGAGATTTAATTGCAATCGATACAAAATAGAACCAAGATTACCTTTATCATCGTGTAAATTTGAAAGTGGTGTTAAGTGAACTTTTGTAAATCTTACTGCAATCACAAAAGTTCGTTTTCACGAATCTTGTTTTATCTAAAGAACTTTGCTCATTTTATGAGTTCATGAACGTACATACTAGACTTCTATGCATGAAAATGTAGAAATAATAATAACATAGTCTCAAGAGTCTCAAAAAGGGGGAGAAAGATACTTTAGTGTCATTCAAAACTTTTCGTAGTTTCACATTTGTGCCAAATTTAAAAGAAATCGGAGAATGTATCACTTAGGTAGATTTACTTGTTATAGAACTTGTCCTCGTATTTGTACATTTTGGCATAAAACGTAAAGTAATAGTTTTTATGAAAATTTTATTTTGTGACTTCTTTTTATCTTTTATTTGTTTATTATTAATTTTAAATTGGTTTTTATTGTAATTTTATTGTTTTATATATAAATATTTTTTATAATTTACCCGAACTTTTCATTTTTGCTCGAAGAACCTTGCTTCAACTATACAACTAACGAGAAAATCGACGATACTTGATTTTTCCTATATAAAATAGAAAATTCGCGTTTGACTTAAATATATTGCTAACAAAAAATTAAACAATAGCAATTTACTTTAAATTTGTTTGTGAAAAAGTCTCGGAAATTTTTGCGGCGCTAAATTTCGTCTAATTTCTTGAGCATTGACCCCACAGACATATATCAATACATAACCGCGTAATGAAACTCGGCTTGAACATGCCATTATCATTTCGTATAATATAACTTGCTCCAGGCAGTATACTCTGGTCCAGCAGCCACATCACATTGCGCTCCCATTTCGTATCTGTCTCTATTCGTAACGAGCTGCTGCGCTTCGGTACCTTGAACAAATTAAGCCTAGAACGCGCGCATCTCTGCGCAACGCACGCGTCCTCGATCGTAATTTCAACGACATCGTCGGCGAGCGCGCGCGGGGATATGTGAAGTTGTGTATTAACCCGCTGCGCGACTTCGGTGCATAAATATCGCGCAACGCTACTACAAATGAATCCGCTGGCGGAGACGCGCGTCATCGCTTGCAGGGCTCTGCGTCGGTAATTTAACGGAATATGCGCAATTAGGATGGAATAATTAATATTAACGGCACGGATATCGGCCTAATTTGAATTAGACGAGGTCCGTGTAATTAACACTATTGTTTCGCGACGCATTGTACGAATCATCGTATGCGCCGCGCGCGCGCATGTGTGTGTGTGTGTGTGTGTGCGTGCACGTGATAAACACACGCGATTTGCCAGGTATATACGCTTAGCTGCTTGCGGCTTTCGCGTTATCATTTATCATGTCGATGCAGGAAACGAATAAGTACAGGCGCGAGCATTTATCAGGATTTTCTCGCTCGTCCTGATAAAGATTTGAATCGTATGTATATGAGAAACGCATCAAGATTGCTACTTACAAAAAATATGAATTTTTAAAGGATTTTTCCACATGTTCCTCGCTGAGAGCTGAATGTCTAGTTAGTGTCCAGCGATGCATATCGCTTGACGTTCCGTTTCTCTCTTTCTCCCTCTCTCTCTCTTCACGCAAGTGGAGTTGACAAAAACATATCTGTACCGTGTACGTTAGTGTGGGATACGAGTTTCACCATATCTCTCGTTTGTGCGTCCCTAATGAACTGCAACCAAATTAAATTATACATTCACTTTTACAACGAATGAGACGGTGAAAAAAAAAGTTCACGCTAGCGGTAGTAATTAAAATTCCACTGCAGAAATATGAATTAAGTTGGTGAAGGGGATCGCGTCTTATAAAACTGAAACGCTAAATCGCAAAGGATTAAGCGGTAAAGCGAACAAGTGAAAGTTTATTAAGACAAGTACAGCATTATCCGTTATCCGATTCATCTGACGCAGCGAGCATAACAAAGAGATATAGCGTTAATATTATGAATCGGCGGGGAAAAAGAGATGGCGGAGAATAAGAGAGAAAAGTCACGGTTTTTCTTCATTAATCCCTTCGTTGCACAGAGCTACATTACATTACATCGTCCAATTGCGCTCGCCCGTAAATCTTCGACCGCGACTAATATTATCATCTCTTCAATGCGCCGTTATTATTCCATAAAGTAAGTCGCCGAGCTACTGCCGCCGCCGCCGCCGCCGACGCCGTCGTCGCGCCGGTCATTTCCTTCGTGCCTTTCGCATGTTAATACATTAGCCGTCGTCCCGAGGTGCAATTTTCCCGCGCGAATGAGCATCCCTCACGTAGGATAACGTGGCAATCTCGCATAAATATCCGCTGGAAGTTTATTACGTCGATAATGCATACCGAGAGGGAATAAAGTGGAACTGCAAAGGTACGAAGGGTGGAGAAAGAGAGAGCCCCGAGAGTTTTCTCGCTTTGCCGAGTGCCCGAGCTATCGGATGTATATCTCGGTATTCTTCCTCCAGCCCGAGCATTTTTCTAACTAGACCTCGCACACGGCGACGGCGCGATCGCATGGGGCATGGGGGGGTTCGATGAACCGGAGAGGGATGCGCTCGGCCTCCAACGGCGACAGCCACAATCCGTTCATTTTACAAAATGCCATTATCGTGGGTCGGGGCCGCGCGAGGTGGGTTCAGATAGCCATTGTGAGGATAACGATGCCGCCTCCGGATGACGAGTGCTATTGAATCACTCCGCGCAATACAGCCGCGCGCGCTATCGCACTCATAGATCTGTCCGCCTGCGCGCGATGCGCGGGTAATACGAGTAATACAATAAATTGCCGTCGATACGACCTGGGGGATGACGATAAACCGGCGGCGTGTTCAATTAAAACCCCCAAAGCGGTCCATTTACCGAGGTAAAATTCATTTTAGGCAGCACTTAGAATTTCACCGTCCGGCGCAGTTTGTGCGCGATATGTGTGCCACTCGGATGTATTAGACGCGCGAAGAAATGCTCCGGAATTCACAAAGTTACACATTGTTGCAGCAGTTATTACCGATTCAAATTAAAATCAGCTAACGTTTTTGTGCCTAATCGCGGTGAGTAGAAAAACACGAATTTTCGTTGATAATTTAAGATTGCACGTGGATTATAAATTTGCAGAGAATATGTTATAAAGTATAAACTAAATTACAATTTTATTGTATTGAAATGAAAAGTATACAATTTTTATTAAGAAATTTCATCGTCGATTAAATTATCCTGAAGAATGGCATTTCTCATTCATCCATGAAACAAATTTCCGCGCAATTCTAAAATCAAGATCGACGTGCAGAGTGTCTACCTCAAACAGAAGTTCGAAGGGAGGATGATCGCGGTCGTTGTTAGTCTTGTCGTTACCGATGCGAGGAAGAAATTACTCTTACGAGCTCTATCTCGGAGTGGTCCCGCGCACACACCACCAAGTACGAGAGTTATGCGTTAGCGTCCTATGAAAGGTCCGCGAGCAGCAGCCAGGAGCTGGTGCTGCTTTCGGCTCTTGTCATTTGTCTTCCTCCGAGATAGAACCAAAGTTTCAAAGACCGCCCCGAGTCGCGTCCCGGGCGAGTAGCGGGGCCCGACGTGTCTCCCTAAATTTTCGCGCTTGCAGAATTAATGGCGGCGTCAGTTTGTAAAATCTTCGTTAACGTCGCGGAGGGACGATATACGTTCCGATAGTTGGAATCGAGTAAATCGAGCCGGTCGTACGTAATGGCGAGATAGATCCTAATTCTCTCGTGTCCCTGTCGCGAAAACGGAGAAAAATCAGCGGTACCATACTGGTTTTATTTCCGAACTTTCCCAGGGAAGGGAATCGGCTTTGTAGCCGACGTGAATCAAAAATGGCAAAAACTTTCCGCCAAATAATTAAATATAGTGATTTCACAATCGTCCTTTGTTCATAATCACCTTTAATCCCTTCCATCTCTGTAAATTTAATGATTAAAACCTTCCTGTCCACGTTGATTCGTCTTTCAGGATGAAATATGAATACGAAATATCCATTCGGCGCTTTTATCCATCTCTACCGCTGCGCTTCAGCTTGCATTATTAAATTACACGTAATCCCGAAGCTGTTTCCAGCTCGCGGAAACCATAGTTGAGATATACCGCAAAAAGTAATCGTAAAGCAATCGTAAATTATCATGTCGAATATTCGCACATTGTACAAATTATATAACGTGTTTCCGCAATAAACACAGACCGTCGATTTGCATGCTACATATCGTAAGACATCAATTCAATATGCGATCATATTGTAATAAAATAAATATTATTGACCAGGAATTACTTTGCATACACATATAATCGCTGATAGCTTCCGATTAAATTTCGATTGCAGCATACGACTTCGTAATTATTGAGAGAAAGTTGTGAGAGAAAGCAACCTACTGGACAACCAATTTTCTAATTTTTATTGATAAGATTTTAGACGCTGTTTACATCGCGACAATTACACTTCTTTAAATCTAAAGAACCATTCTTCTTCGATTTCATTGTGAGAAACATGGCGATGATATTATTAAAAGGTAATGTAATGTAATTTATAAAATTCTTCAAAATTAATGAAAACTGACATGCAAACACAGCCGTGAACATAAATTGGAGGACATTTCTTATTATATTTCAGTGATATCGTATGATACATTTTTCTGATTTCCCGGACAAAATCTCTAGACATAATTAAAAATATCTTTTGGATTTAATCTTGGGATAATTTTTGGGAATATTCTTCTCGATATTTTCTGATATATTTATTGCTTTTTGAAACTTTTCTGATAAGTATGGCCAATGATTAAAGTTGAAGTAACTTGCAAACGCTAAATCAAATTACTGTATATAACGCTAAATAATTTTGTTTCCTATTATAGGCTTTGAGATCCTGTAAAAATAATTATTTAGATTGAAATGAATCACGCATCTTAACATAAAACTCATAAAAGAGATACTAAGCCAGCTGGTATTTAAGGAGAGGAATTGAATCCTTTATTTTTTCCGAATCGACTCCCGCAGGGATGACTGATCCGCACAGTCATTTGGGCTTAGCGAACCCACGGACCCGAGCTCTATTACTGCGGACATTTACATACATTTACACATCATATACATCCATGTATATACATTTTTATGAGCGATAATGCAATAAACATTTGAAAAAAACTCTGAAAAAGTTAAAGATACATATAATTTAATTTAATTAGTAATTAGATAACAGTAAGAACAAGCTCCACATATGTATACGCGTTGTGAAGATGAAACAGGATAGCTAAAACTCACTTTTTATTTATATCCCTTAACCCCTTAACGCGCAAGTCCGAGTTAACTCGGACAAGTGGTACTGGCAGAATTGTGCAAGCTCGAGTTAACTCGGGCAGCACTTTATTTTATGTTACCATGATGCACGCATCCGTGTTAACTAGAGCATGAAAAATACACTAAAGCATATATCTGATGAGTATAGGTGCCAGACGGACGGCTCGTCAGAAATGTTTAGTAAAAAGACGTACAATATTTGATGAGTGCATTATTATAAAATTAATTTTTAAAATATTGTTTTTTACCTAATATTTGTACTTTTTTGTTCCTAAAAGTGAAGTTTATTATGCGGAATTACATTAAATTATTAATTTTAATGGATAAAAAAATATTTTTTTTCCATTTTGCCAAAAAATTACGCATTAAGGGGTTAATTAAAAATAAAAATATAGAAAATTAACCATGATAGTATTTTTGCGCATTATAATATTGTAATGTAATTATTATTGGATTAATTACATTGGTAATTACTGAAGTAATAATAAAATAATTATTATCAGAATTAAATTAAATAAGTAATTATCATTTTAGAATAAAATTATTGGAATAACATCGAATCAATTATTGAAGCTACCACAAATCTTTGTATTACAATAGTCACTCTAGAATTCTTCAATGATTCAATCTAACCTGTTTAGTATGTTAATCTTTAATAATTCATTTATCGCGCAGGAAATAATCTCTCCCTGTAGCTACACTAAAAGCTTTCTGATGCATACACGGAAAGGATATATATTTAACTACTGTGCCAGCGCGTTATTGAATCCGCATTGAAACACCTGAACCTCTTGCGGTTTCCACTGTTTCCAGATGCTTGCCAGAATTTCCGTGTTTGCTATTCGCTTGAAAATACAGCATTACTATGTAAGAAATTTACGTGAAACATTCAAGCGTGTGTAAAAATACTCAAAATAGCTGTCGACGTAGTAGGTTGTGGATGTATTATAATTTAGCAATTTATTAACGATACATAGAATAATTATCTTCATGTTAATGACATATCTTTTGATAAATCCAAAATTAATTTTGCCCTTTATACGTTAAAGTCAATCAATATTAGAACAGTTTGACTTCAAAATTGACAATGCTTGCGTTTTTATATCGATGTATTAAAAAGGAAGGACGAAATTTCTCTTTTACACGTTATCACATCGCGCTTATCGAAATATGATAAACGAGCCGGCGAAATTAGTCATATACCGAGACTGCAACATCGATTTCCCAGGAGGGGACACGTTACGCTCATCAGGGGGAATCTCGATGGCGCAAGCGGTTCCAGAAGAGTACAAGTGCGAGGTATCCCAACCCAAGATAGATGGACGTGCAAGTATGCCGTAGTTACGCGTCAAACGCTCGAGGATTTATGTGCGCGTAATAGAGAGTTTGGATACCCCCTCGCCGCTCCGCGCTCGTCGCATCCACTTCATTCAGTAGTAATTAAGACGATAAAGCGGCCAATATACCCCATAGTTAACCGCGAGTTTACCGTGTCGTTCAAAAGTTTGCCCAGTCTGTCCTCAATAAGCGTTAAACGATGTAGGAAGGTAGACCCTATAATTATTTTCATCTTACAACAAATTTTACGATTTAAATGAAACAAAAAATAATTCTTTAATAATACTTAAAATAATCAATTAAGCGGTTGATGACGAAACTAAAGTATTAGCTAATTAGTCCCTAGCTAATTAGTTCCTATTGATATTTGTCCGAAAAATATATATATAACAGCTATCGCGCCCTTTTGATATAAATTTTTATTTAAAAAATTATATACAGTATTATGAATGATTAATTATTACATTATTATGAATTAAATATAAATATATTTAAAAACATCTATTTATTCACGCTTGCATTTTGGTTACGCAGATGTGTGCATTGAATGTTTCCGAATCATTAAAATATCGTGGAATGCCATCTTAAAAACAAAATAAATAAAAAACGAATGAAAATATACGTACGAATATATACTTCGTACGTTAACTTCCTGTTAAACATTAGTGTCATCTTTTTATCCTTTGGCAAATACATTTTTTTTTCTCTAAAAAATGGTATCTAAAATTTGTAGAAACGGTTGACAAACTGATGCGGTTTCGTACAGATTTCGGTCGTTTATCAAGTTTTCGGTGCAGGTCTAACTGCGGACGCTAACTATTTTCGAAGCCCGCAGCCCAATTTGCCGTTAACCCAAGGGGGCCATTACCAGCCACTCGAACTAGGAATAGTGATCAAAGTTTAATTGCACCCTTATCGTAAAGTTGTACCTGCTAACAAAGTCTACCTTATCCCCGCGAGAAGCGCTGATGACGAACTATTTACTTCATTGAGGCGTTAATATCCCCAATCTGCTAACCGAACCAATTATGGTATATTTAGTGATTTTCTATTTACATTTCAAATTTTTTTTTTAATTTTCCATTTCTAAATGGCGAACAAGATAGTATAAATGTATATTTCTATATTTATAGATTTGGCAGATTTACGGCAATATACCCACAATTTCAAAGTTATTTTAGAATTCTAATCGCACGCAGAGTTTAAATGGGATGTGAGTATAAATGCACAACGATCATATTGCGATGAGATAATGTAGTATCACATTAATCGTTTATTGGTCCTGTACGACAAATTACATACATCCTATAAATGAATATTGGCATAGAAGTTTCTCCACAAAGTAAAAATATTAAATGCAATCTCTTGATAATACTTGCAACAAAATTGATACGGAAACTGCGTCCATCGTCTTGTACAATGATAATTTTAGTGTAATCTCATTATAGTTTTTTCAACAACGTCGATTTCGATCTGATAGAATTGAAAGAGTGTTGATTGATCTCACACAAATCACAGAAATTTGCCTATCTATGAGTTGCGGGCAGTATCCATTTTCCTTCTTTTTGTATTTTGTATAAATCGATACACACACATCGATCTATTTAAAAAATAATATATTCAACCATAAACAATTGTATACATATGAAGGAGGATAGAACCAAAGGACGCATAGATAGAGCTTCTGAGTACATAGTACTCAAAATATTGTGCACGGTGTCACATAAGGAATTTATAATAACTTTACAAATAGATATATGTTTCACGATAATGATAGGTCTGTTTCTTCCACCAACAAGTGGGTGGTAAGAAATGAAATCATAAAAATACATTTGTGATATTATGAATCGCCATACATATCATACATGGCCATTCATACATATTTCTACCGTTTATGTGTCATTCGTTTCTCTCATTCATTTAACTCGTTTCTGTTGTCTTTGGCGATAAATATCGTTTATAGGTGGAGGCGGTAAATCTTCCTCCTCGCTATCGTCGCCACCCAAACGCGTTCGCCTGCGTTTCGATCCGATGCTCACGCCGTCGTTACTTTCGTCGACGATCCAATGCACAGATTTCGCGAGATCAAACAACTTGGTGTCGCATCCGTTATCCGCCACTGGCAATGGAGCTGTAAATTTTCATTTTTATTTACAACACGTTAACCAAAAGTTCAAAGATAAGAATTTATAAATACGATAATAAGTACCATGATCGGGTAATTGAATTCTACTGAAGACATCCATCAATAAATCAACAGCAACAAACGGGCCTCTGAAGCAGCCAGGTGGCGGCAACATGGTGCACAATTGAGCCGCGGCTGGTGGTAACGGAAACGAACCACCTATGACATAATAACAATAGACATGATCACATATAATTTACTAGCTACATTTAATATAATATAAGTTGAGATATATTCGACAACTCACCTGGTACCGGATGTTCACCCGGTAGAGGACTGACTTTTGGTTTATATGGTATCATTTGCGACAAATCGGGTCTGGGCAAAGCGGCGATCGCTTCTTCTGGATCAGGTACGCGGGGTATAACACCAATGGAGTTTCTAGCAATGCTAGAAACATCCATATATCCAATCGATTTCAATTCCATGGCAGTACATGGATATAAGTCCAAAAATTTATATCTGTCTACTAACTGGGCAGTCTCTTTCCCTTCGAATTCCTTAATCTAACAGAATAGACAAACAATAATTTAAATGATAGTTGCACATTATTTCTCGTATTGTAATAAGTTATATCTGAGACAAAAATAATAACCTTTTCCAATACTGCACTTCGTCTCTTCTCGACTTTGACGATACTAGCTAGATCGCCAATATTAGATTCAAACTCCAAGAAACGATTCCATATATCTCTGTAAGAAATAATTAATCATTGCAAAACGATCAAAAATTTTAGTTTACGATAACGTAGTAAAATTTTTAGTATGATATATATACGTACACTGATTTTTCTGGCTCTAAGCTAGAGCCAGAAGATAATACTCTCTCAAATAGGACTCTTGTATTATTATCCTCTGCAATAATATGAAATAATAACACATATAATAAGCAATTTAGAACAGCACTTATAAAAGAAACTCTATAATTTTCTTACCGTTTAAATGTGACAAGTAATCTATGTAACATAGAATATAATCCGGATTATCTCCGAATTTCTTTAATCCTAATTCAAATATACGGAATGCTATGTTTTTATCCTTAGTGCAATAGTACTCCATTAACGCAGCGGCAACGTAAACGTGATGTTTACATCTTATATCTTCCCGTGCTCGTTTAAATACTGTCCTCGCGGATTTTATACCTTCGGCTCTTCTCGCAAACTTCATATATTGCACATATGCCTGCATGATGAAAAAAATTTAGTATGTCATCAACATAATTACTCAATACGCAAGTACATACATAAATACCAACCAAAGTAGGATCTATGTCAGGTATATCGAGAAATTTTTGATATATTTGATGCACTTTCTCGTATTTCACTCTACCCTCTTCGAAGTCTGCGTGTGCAAAATATAGCAACATATTCTTCGACAACAGTGTGTTTGTCGCTCTCTCGAACATGGTAGCAGCCTCGTCGCTGAGATTCTTAGCCGCATTCACGTCACCTTTCTCTGTCAATATCTTCGAACTCAACTCTAAGAAGTGCGCCGCTTGGTGCCATACCGCAGGATGATGACCCAGACATAAGAGACACTGTTCGATTGCGAACATGACTCTCCGAGCGACCAGCGATGTATCTTCTGTTCTTAGAGGATTACTACGTTCCCACGCGATATATTTCTTCCATAGTTCGACCTCGATAAGAATGCATTAAATAAATATATATGTATTTGCATATATTGCAATTTGCAATTGATACTGAAAATTGGTTTTAATAATAAAAAAATAATATGACAAGAGAGATCATAGAGTACCTGTTTAACTTCTTCGGGATGACCAGTTGGAGGAACGCTGGGTGCACTCCGATTCAAACCTCTCGTGACTGCTTCCAATTCTTTAGCGACACGTCTTGCATTCATATAGTCCCTAGATCTTTCGATAGCCATTTTTTCCGCGATTATTGGATTAATATTCTGCTCGAACGACATGTAATCCTTCCATAATTGTTCCATGTTTATCATGGGATTAATAACGCCTCGTTGATAAACCTATAATATAATATTCGTTGAAAATTATTTTTAAATAATTCGTAAAATATTAAATTTAATTGTTTTTTTATAATAAAATAGTCGAAAGTATTTTAGCGTATTACCTTTCGTACAGCACTGATTTTCTGATTTTCCGCATATGAACCGACCGCTTCAACGCTCTTCAAAAACATGACATAATCATTCCAAATGCTATAAGAATGTATGTCCATGCCAATTTTATCCAATGCGAAATCGTACGCTTGTGCCATTTTCTCCCTAAAAAATATCACAATTATTTTCTCTTATCTTAAAAACAAGTAAAAAAAAAACCGATAAACATTTTCCTCTCAAACTGCATAATTAACGTAATATTGATTGGTACAAAAAATAATTAACGTAATGTCAATTTGGTACAAAAAAATAAACGATGCTTACACTTGCACCAGGATTATATATTTTAAGACAAAACATTTCCATGTACTTACTTATACGTAGCTAGACTCGCTTTCGTTTCTTTGACATAAGAAAGATATAGTTTCCACAATTCAATATTTAATATTTTCATGAGGCACCTTTGGAAAAGCTGTCAGACAAAAGAGAGATTTTAGAAATGTATCGTAGCAACTGGACGCCGTAAATATAAGACTTCATATACAAGCTCTGTCCCAAAGGAAGATATATACGTATATATATCCACCAAGTTACTTACCCATAAAGGCAAGTTTTATTTATACACATAGTTAAACAATTCTAATGTAAACCACGGGATAAATTGTACATTTATATATCGCAGAAAATAACAGGCAGAATTTATTGAGAAAATTTTTAATGATACAGTCACTAATAACAATAGTTTGGGATAAATAATAATGCACCAATGCATCAATCGAGAATAGTTTATTATATAAATATTTGATTTATATTAGCAATAATGAGAGAAATATTAATGTTTCGTATATAAAATATATTTGTTGTTTTATATAACATAAAAAAGCCCCACAAAATGAAAAATTTATTTATTTTCTGCAAGTGGGGCCAATTATATAAGAACGAACCTATGTGGGATCCAGAAATGAGTGATCCCAAGACATTTATAAAAAAATTAAGACAACGTGAAGCAGCATAAAGTGATTATAGAGAATGCACTAATATTAAAAATATACTAGAGCATAACAAATAAAGAAAAATAATTAAATATCTAAAATTATTTGATTAAATATATCACCACCTTATGCTACTTCTAAAGGTTATCGCAATATTTGAGCTTTCATCAGATTTTCTCAGATATTGCTGAAAGGGAAGGTATAGAGTGGAACTTTCCATATTCATGGTTGAATAAAACAATGTTATAAAATATATTCCTCAATGTACCGTGATTTGATTGAGGATCTGATATTATACAAATATAGCTCTAGAATCTTATTTATTATGCCATTCAGTTTGCAATAATATTCATATACAATCGACTTAGTATCGATTTAACACGTCTTAAGCACAAATAAAATATATTGCAGGAAGGAATATAAGGCTATTACATTCAGAAAGTTGTCTTCTCTGGATATTACAATAGCAGTTACTACTTTCAAATAAACTTTATACAACAAATGATATCATGGCCAAAGAAAACAACCTCCCAAATATATAAAAAGATCGATTATTAATCAATGAAATAATTGGTTTGTGGTGAAATAGTCTTTTTATTCACCTCACATAATATGCAAAGTGCTTAGAATCACATTATATGATAATATTCGGACGTTGCATGTTAGTAATATCCTAAAATTCTAGCCTGTTATACAGCAAAACAAAATAGAAACATCCATTCTGTAAAAATAGCGTTCATGATAAGAGTTAACTTTACAACGAAAAGACGCGCCTATATTGTGATTAAGTTGATTAATGAGTTAAGTCAATTAATATAACAAGAGAAAAAATTATATAAAATCATTTTTTTTTTATATTAATGGACACAAATTTCAGCAACTTTAATTATAACAAAAGAAACTAATTTCGTTTTGAAGATACTTTAATTTATTAAGCAGTTCGTGTTTCATATCTCAATGTTTAATTTATTTACCTGCATAAACGGAGTTTTCTATGTGTCATTTTAAATATTTTTGGGAATAGAGCTAATTTAATTAATAATACATAAATATATGTGTGTAAACTTTATACTAAACATACAAATTCATAGAATTAACATTAACATACCTTTTCCACCTTTTCAAAGTTCCGCATTTTTATCTAGAGAAACAAACAGGAATGTACAGATTAAAATTTTATTACAAGTGCGTTTCTGAAATAGAACAGCATAAAAGATCTTTTGTTATATTACGAAGTTAAATGATTTACTGAAACAATTTCTATAGTTATATGATTTACAAAAACATTGATATAACCAGTTACCTCTTGTTCTATGTAAATTTTCCAATAACGTCCAGCCGACGGGAATACTGAAACGAGTTTCTCAAATACTGGTCTCACTTCTATGATAGGTCTGTTCTGTGCTTCTCTTATAAGTATGCTCCATGCTTCCAAGTCATATGGCGATTCGTCGACGGTCTTCTGAGCACGTTGCAATTTTTCATTCCCCCAGTCCTGCGAAAAGAATTTCAACGGATACAACTTCAGCAATTCGAATATTAATTCATATTAAGTACTTTTTCTATCTAGGCACTTTTCAATAGATACTTAAGACAATAAAATCTCTACATAGAGAAGACATAGATTCTATTGACTTTCTACAGTCTATTGATTGTTTTAAGCTACAAATATTAGTGCATTAACAGCATCTTGCTATAAAAAAGATACACTTATAATATTATAATCTTATATACTTATAATATTAAATAAAATATGTTTATAACGATAATCGCAGCCATGTAAGCACACAATCACGTGTAGTATAAATACACATTTATTCTTTTCAATCTCACAAGTTCAGAGTCGAGAGAATCTTACGTCCATCATCTCCCGAATTAGAAGGAATTAATTAGACAAGATTTGAAACGATTAATGCGAATAAAATAGTGGACTTTACGCCGCGCAGTCGTTGCAAACAGAGAATAGAGGTTAGGATCGACTCAGGCGGGTCAGGAGACCGTGATACGTGGGTATACTTACGAATTCCGTTTTGTTTTCCGTCATTTTACTTTCCAGCCGTGGCCGGCGTGCAAGACGTGTAGGTTCCGTGAGATATTCGCTCGCGAAAGAGACGAAAAATCACCCGACCGAACGAAACGAGGGAAACAAGCACCAAGGAATGGTGAATGGAACATACGGAGTACGGAGCACGAAGCCACGAAGGCGGCACGAAGTACGACGATTACGATATGCGCAGGCTGTGCCTGCGCAGCGATGTATCGATTATCGATATACGGCGAGTCGTAATGGCGACTTCGGATACTTACTGGCGCGAAAATTCACTTGCGTACAAAAGGAAATATTATATATACGCGTATTATATATACGTATTATACGTATTATATGTATAATCTTGACAGAGAAATAAATATAATGAATTCGACGCATTTGAGAAGACTATTTAGAATATTTTTTATATATAAATTCTATGTAGAAAATATAATTAATTAAATTACATGGAACAACGTAACGGTATTATCTGAAATGAAAACTGAAATAAATCTTGTTGCCTTGCAGTTTGTTGTGCAGCGTAAATAAACGAATTTTTTACATTAATCTTGACAGTTATTTTTATCAGAATGTTTTATGACTGACCTAAATAACACAATGTCCAAACGGGACAGAAGACGTCTTAAGTTCAAACTTGTCATTGAGACAAGTCGTCATTGAGACAAAGACGTCATTGAGACGTCTTTAAAACGTCTCATGTCTCAATTTTGGCCATTGTGTTATCTGGGGAATTTTTGTTGGCTCTTCAAGCTAATTGTTAACTATTGCAACCGTATAAAGTGTATACTTACGTGACAACTAACGCTACGAATAAGTTCATTGATCTTTTTTAATCACATGCATCTCACGTCGAAACTAAATGCAAAAAAACGCCCCCGGGTGGGCTCGAACCACCAACCTTTCGGTTAACAGCCGAACGCGCTAGCCGATTGCGCCACGGAGGCACTTGAATTCTGGGTCACCGTTGTCCCGAAGATACAGAACGACAGACTGCATTCGTTTATTAAACAAAAATATTTATTAACGATCCGTTTAATTACTTAAATTTATTGCATTACACCATTATCTCGCAAGATATCTTCGTATAAAACAAACAAACGTCGGTTTGGTAAGATATGTTAAGGACGGAGCCTCTCTGAGTAGGCAACAATTGATGCACCTTTGCACGATGGGCCTTATGCTTTGAGGAGTAATCTATTTTATATCGTTTGCAATGCTAGATATATAAAGTATTACTAAAGAGATTGCTAATTTATCAGTTTTATAAATTAAAAAAATTTGAAAAATTTGCCACGCTAACGGTCTGCCGTTAATATTATAATTAAGTAGCTAAAATAATGAGCTAAAATGAGTATAATTTCAATAAGAATTATAGTCATAAAGTATTCTGATCAAAGTAAATGTCAAAATATCTAGAATTTATTCATTTATGTATGTATGATAAATTATTACAACAATATCTTTTACAAATAATTTTGTTATGTTTTATATATATATAATAAATAGATAATTGTTAATTATATAAAGAATAGGTATAAAGCAATGAAAGAATATAACAAGAAAATGAAAGCAGGGAATATCACCGCAAAATAATTATTAAATAATAGCAAAAATAATAGCAAAAAGAGTTAAAAAAAATTAAAAAAAATTATTAGATTTCTTTAACAAATTATGCAATATTAATATTGTAAAGTATTAAATATATAATTCATGTATGTGATATTATACTTTCTGATATTTTAAGTTTTATTTTAAGTTGTAAATTAAAGCATGTTTAAATTCTTTTCTCTACTTTAAAAATGGGTTATTGATGCTGTCCAGTCGGGTCTTAAGCTAACAAAACTACGAAAGTTGAAAGCTACTACCGCTTGAATGGCAGTCACGATCGAGTCAAATGTACTGTGACGAGTTCGATGATCAGCTCCGGGCTATATAGATTTAATTCCGATGTCAGATGGACGTCAATCTGCCTGTACTGTTGTACTTCAATTCAAGATCTACGCTGAGAATAATTCCTACAATTTTATAGGTGACGTAATGACATCATTGTTATACGAAGAACTATGTTCGGTTTGGACAAAAAACGATGACGAACGCATTCTACATCGATATTGTCAAGATCATCTCGAGAATTATATTAAAATTATTATGTAATGTAGAACATTTAATGCACAATTGAGGAGTTTCGAAATAAAACTTACGTTTTGTATTTTTAAAAATTTATTGCAAGAACAGTTCTTTCCAATCGGATCATAGAAAAATTATTTTTTAACATTATATAACATGATCTAATCATATAGATATAGATTATTTTTAGATAAACTTAATTTAATCTTTCCGCTAACTTACAATTAGTACAATATCTTACGTCATATATACCATAGAAAACAATATGTATAGAAAAAATTTAATTTTTGCACAGAGCGCAATATATAGCTTATCATCAACTTACATTTTCGATTATCAAAAATACTTTTTTCTACTTCTGAGCAAAGATTATAAAAAGAGCAAATTTTATAAATATGACTCGTGGGAAGATTTGCAAAAAGAAACGTCATTTCTTAAGATATTCGGCGCCGATAAATAGAAGTGGATAAGCCTATTGTACGTATAGTCGCAAGGCACCAAACGATCGATTAAAACATCAATTTGCATTTAAGCGTAACTAACTCGACGCGCGCGGGGCACTCATGTATGTGCTGTATGCAAAGCACGCGCACCCGATCGCAGGTAGTCAATTGCTACTTGCGCCTCGTACAAATTTCTACTTTGCATAGCGAAAGCGTCATTGTGTACATTGGAGTAATGATGCCAGTGATATTAGCACTTGAAAGTTACCGTGAAAGGGAGATACGTATATTCGTGTATTGATTCGACGCACGCGATGATTCTAATTCGTACTTTCGAGTCGGGAAGTACGAGAAGTACAACTTGAAAGCAAAAACATCTCGCACGTGTAGAGTATTTCCCAAGGAATCCTATGGATTGTTTGCAACGCCAAAATCAGATGTTCTTTGATTGAAAATCATTTAATTTTTAATGTTATATCTATATATTTGCAATACGGTTCAAAATTTAAGATTTTTAAACTCTAATAAATTCTATTTAAAATGTAATTACCTATTGCATTTTTACATATTATGTGATAGTTAATTCAACCTAATATTTAATTCAACAATCAAAAATTCTTTTAATTTAGAATTGTTTAAAACTCGGATCTATGTTTCGAACTAACGTTAGACTAATAATTTGTTTGTCATAGATTCTAATATACAAAAATATATTATTTTCTACCAAAAATAAATCCTTGAAACGGGCAATAAGAGCCAAGCGTGACGTTTAAACCGCTAAACTTTATTCTCAAAACAAGTCAAAATTACGAACGTTTTGAGAATAAAGTTTAAACGGTTTAAACGTCACGCTTGGCTCTTATTGCCCGTTTCAAGGATTTATTTTTATTAGATTACAGAGCCTTTACATATCTATTATTTTCTACGTTTGCTACTTATGCTAGAAATAGAACGTGACTCTTCTGGAAAGTCATAGAATAACATTTTCCATACTAATTATAATTATTAGTTTACGCTGCAATTGCAGCAACAAATTACGAAAGCACCAAGGGATCTTGTTTAAATTGAGACAGTAGTCGGACGAGCGGCTATAGGTGTCGATAATGAATCTCCGCGTTAATTAGCCTTCGGCCAGGCGAGGCGATAGGTAGTTCGTCGTGGCATACTGATATCTGCCTCCTCCTTGCCAGTCCCCAGGCGAAATAAAGCCTAACTGAAACGTCACGCCACTTGTTACTCGTTAGTGTGCACGATGCCATCTTTGGCGGCCGTGCGGCCCAGTTACTTCGCCTCCGGTAGCTGGCATCGATATCAGCACGACTGTGTAATTAACAATGTTCCTCGGTTCTTTACCTGCTCCAGCGAGACGCGCCACGCTTCTCGACAGATTTTGCGACGAAAATGCGTGACTTATCGGTTCGACACCACCGTTACATTATAGCGATAATAAATGCGTATCGAGAAGTTAAGCACTATTAACAAGTAGATATTATGTCATCGCATTGTTGTTCTAATTTTCACATCTCTAAATTGTCTCATTTAGAAAAAAAATTGCTTAGTTCTATTTCTGTAATTAGAATGCCATAAACAATCAAATTAATATTATATATCCCATTTTTAAAAATACATTTAATTTTATCTTAAAAATATATCAGTTTAAAAAAAATTGCAAATTAAAATCTGTTTTGCAAACAAGATACGCTTTGAAAAATAATTAATATTATGCTTCTCTAGACACATGTTACTTGTAGCATATATCTTTAGATATTTCATTACTTGTAGAATTAATAAAATTAGAATAATGTATAAAATTAATTAAATATTAACAAAGGAGATAGTTTGATTTGATCCTGGCTATTTATTAATACAATATTCAAATGCACAGCGTATATTTTAATACTATATTAATAAATGGCCAGTTGAGGCGAATTAAGCCACCTTCTTTGTTAATTAATACTGGCGAAGAAAAAGATTACCACAGGTTAATTAAATATTGTCAAATTGCTTATTTGTTTGAAAATATCTCAATATTGAAATTGAAATAGCTATTGGAAATTTATATAGCAATATTTCAGAACCTAAGCACGAAACGTAATTTTTACATGTATGATGTTTAGTATCATTTCACCGGGAACAAAGCGAAAGGGTTAATGACAAAGTCAGGTGAAGTCCGCGTGTCCTCGCGGACAGGTTCGCGCGTGCAGATCCCATCTGGAACGTATCTCTCGCGCGTCGACAGAGAGCTCTTCCATTACGCTGGGCGGTGGTCCGTCGTTATATCTGGGACAGTCAAGTCTGCTGCAGCCGCTGATCTGATAGCCCCGAGATTTATGGCGACCCTGATGGTCCATTTAGCGCTGGACTGGAGCATACCGAGGCGCGCTTTCGCGCGCGCGCGCGTGTGTGTGTAGTGTGTACACGCGCGCGCGACAATACGGAAATATCTTGTTAAAAACGGGTTGGGTAGGCTAGATTAAGCGATTTGATTGTGCGCGTGCATGAATGCGTCCATTGCACGAATTGAACAACTGCACCGCGGCAAAGAAACGTCCGTTTCAATTAGGCGCTAATCAAATCGAGATAACTTTAAACATTCGAAAGATCGAGCAACGCAAGCCTGATTTCTCTGATTCAACGAAAATATTCGCGTCCAGAAAGAAGATTCGATCGACCTTCCGTTGTGCAAGAACAATGCAATTTTATTTTTCTAATTAATTAGTGATCCAATTCTCTGTATCCAAAGAAAACATTTTCGATGTTCTAAAGAGTTGAGAGATGACGCGTCGTTTTAGTTTCAAATAAAGAATAATTTTTAGAAGAATCGTTGTTTTAAGAAAATTATAAATATCTTGAATTTAACAGACAATTTGGGCGGTCCAAATTTTCTTCTTCGGAGCACAGCATACGTTTCCGGCAATGAAACATATAAGTTTATTATGCAGTTATGTACGGAATTTGATAGGGCATGTTGGTTTTGTGAGAGGCGCATTAAGGAGCTAATTATCGCTAAGGGGGCGATCGGTAAGATAAAGCCGCGAGAGCGCGCCCACATTTAACGGCGGATAAGTTTAGTGCGGTGTCCCCCATAATGGTGGCGAATGTATTATACTTTCGCCGGATAGAATCATCAAATAGGTAAATAAGTACCGCGATTAGCGTTTACTGCCACAATAAAATGATATTGCACCGCGCGGATACGAGCTCCGCTCTGCAAGAAGAAACGCGAGTGCGACCGAACTTCCGACTGTCTCTGATTGCGAAATGTCCTCCGTTCACAGACGTCGGGAAAAATAAATTTGTTCTTTGTACTAATAAACATACCCAGTGATATTACAACCGACAATTACATATATTGTCAAATAGTACGTGTCCCATCTCTTCCGAGAAATTACATATTACCGCATAAAACGTGAAAAAATACGATTATTTGTCAGTCTTATTTTTTTTCTTGTTTTTATTGAACAAGATTCTTGTTTCTTTAAACATTTCTAACAATTTCGTATATCACAACGTGGTAATTATATTATTGCCGTGCACGATGGCGCGGTGACATTAACAATTTCTCGGCGCGGCGGCGGCGAGCGTGCCCACCGCGGGCGATGTTTATTAAAGTGAAGCCTGGAAAAGGCGGGCATTTTTCATCGATTGTCGTCGGGACAGGGTGATAAAATCCGCGGGATATATGGCTCGCTCGCGGATAGATACTGACGCCCGACGTCTAAGCTCCTCGAAGATTCATGCGCGACGAACGTGAGACCAGCGTTAAGCGCCTCTAATTCATTAATACCCGCGCGAATGACAATTAATATCGCGTAATTGCCGGGCACGGCCCGGTCGGTTGGAGCGCGGAGTCGCCCGAGCGTGGGATATACCCGGGGAAAAAGCGTCGTAAATCGGCGACGTTCGCGTCGCGGCCTGATTATTGAGCTTGATGAGGAGAGCCCGCGCGCGTATCCCGTTTCCTCCTGCAACGCGTATGCGTATACGGTCGGCGTGGTCCCACCGTAATCGACCGATAAAATATAATAGTTGCTTTCTATTTACACTCAAGTGATCTGACTCACTCAGTTATGTGAGTATTTTATACTCAGGTAAGATATGTCATTTTGTATTTACCTGCTTATTTTGGTGACAAAGCTATCGTATAATAATACAGGTCCCCATAGCCTTACGTTTATTACATACATTAAAGCACATGGTCTCGATTGTGGGTAAAAACAGTTGAATCTCACTTGCCAGCATGTAAAAAGAACGTGCATTTAACTGAGTTATGACGTCACAAGTGAGAATTATCTGAGTTTTGATGTAAATGGAAAGCAACTAATATGTGCCCCGACGCGACGTCGTGAGAGACGATGGACACGCGAAGGCAATAATCGCGCGTGCGATCGTCGCGCGGATTTCGCTCCAATATAGCGCTCCAGCGATTATTGCGAGGAACGCGATTCCAGGAGTGTCTCTTTTATGAGCGCACACGTGAACATATATGCGCAACGCGTTTACGCAATCGAACGAAGAGACTCGCTGGATTTATATCTCGCGAAACACCCCCCGAGTGTTTCGCGCGCGATCGCTTCCTGGGTGATCTTAGAAATTAGTAGCTCGCTTTTACGATTTCTCTCTAGCTCCTCTCTAAATATGGTTCCCGAGACGACCGTTGCACGCCCGATGCTTTTCTTCGCCTCGCAATATATTTATCATCTCGCGCGCGTGTACCTATATCTTGAATTTTCTGCCGCGCTTAGAGCGCGAGCGCGCTCGCCTGGGAAATCGTCGAATAGGTGCAACGTTCTCGTAACCTTGAGGCCTTCGAAGTAACTGGATAAGGTAAAGGTAATAATCGCGGGCACGGTGGCATACAGGCGCCTTTCTATACCGTATAGTCGTGCCGGTGAACTGATTTCCCAGATAATTGTGCAATTGAATTTGTCGAACGACCTTGGCTACCGCAACGCCGATGATATCATCGCCGATTTAATTATCATTTATCGCCGTTTTCGATTCACCGCGAACCTTACCGCGTATCTTACTGAACATACCTTATACCGTATATGATCAGATCCCTGCTTAAATTTCCACATGGGATACGATACGATGGCTTAATAATAGTTCTGATTGATCCCAAAGACACGTGTGGCTCGCTTTGCAAAAACTCGACTTTGTCTCCCAGTCACGCGCTTTGATGACTTTCTGCTAAGAAATGCGCAATCGCAATTAACGATTTTATAATTGATTAATTTAGATATTAAATATATCAACTTAATAATATTAAGGTATTAAAAATCAAGCAATTAAAAACTAGTCTATATTATAAAGTAATGATACAATGTTTCTCTCTCTCTAACTTTTATTTTACGTTCTAATACGAAATCGTGTGTCAAATAAATTATTGGCCAGTCAGTTAGCTTTAATTTTATTTTATGCAAAAATTTCTTATACAATATACGTATAATGTGTACATATATATTTTTTTCATTATGTTTTTTTTTAATATTGACGCAATATTGGCTTCAACTATTTTAGCTTTATTATTCTAGATGTGTGATATTTCGCAAACTTTTAAATATGAAAGTGTGCGTTATGTCTAACATATGTCGGCACTAATTGCGAACGGTAGCCGTTAATGGCCGGGGCGTTATGCAAACTTAATATCGTGGACGAGCAATAATGACCCTGCGCGACGTAAAAAATATCGATGTATTCCCGACTCCCCAGAGCGTTCGAGAGCCGCGAAATGCGTAGAGGCGCATTTTACGGCGGAGTTTCTTGCGTATATGCGTATGTATATATATTGCAACTGGCACTGCATCACCAGCCGCCGTGGGAAACGTGACACGAGCTAGCTCCTAAACCTGAAAAGCCGTTTCGAGACCGTAGATAGGGGTCGCCGGTCGGTAGCCGGTAGGAATTCACCATCCACTCGCAGGTACAGTCGCGGTAGCTGTGCGCAATAAATTACTTATTTGCTTGTCACGAGGCATGTCGAAGCAACGTTTTCCGTCATCGAACCGTACGATGCTGCGCTGAGATATTAAACGGCGAAGTCGAGTGACTCTTTCCACGATGTTTTTCCACGATGTTGAGACGAAAACCATTAACGCTGATTGTATCATTAATCAGTATCACATCGTGTGCAACGGATTATGAATTAACAAAAACTTCTTATTTATTTCTAATTATTAATTAAAGAGCTAAAAAACGTAAGGATGAGGATTTGAAATCAAAAACAAAATCCTTAATTTTTTCCTCAAATAAATATCTATAAGTTTCCTTTGGCCACAAAACGAGCTTATCAAATTATATCTAATAGTTGTATTAACGTAACGATAATAATGTGTAAGCACTAGCGGATTTTAGGGGAGTTTGGGGTTAAAACCCTTTCCTTCCAAATAAAAAAATTAGTTTTGCTGGAAATTTTGCTCTTAAAAAATCTATGGAAGAACAAAAAAATACAAAAACTGTTAAAAGAAGTAAAAATGGGATTAGAAGTTTCATCACGTCCTCGTCTCGTCTTTTTTGAAGTGAAAGCTAAGCGTGATAAGAAGCAAAATCAAACCAAATAATTTTGTCGCAACCTCCCCATTATCAAAGTCATCAGGATCCCTTAGTGTGTGTAAGAATCAATTGTCGTATTGAATATTGTATACGCGTACTATTTAGAGAAAGCAATTAATCCCAAATGCAACAAACTTAAGTTATATCGATGTCCGCGTGAAATTACTAAAAGATCAAATGAGTATCTATACATGTTGCAAATCACACATTTCTCTCCGGGAATATATATAATTATATCCCTCTAATACCACATGATTAGTACGGGTACGAATGTGCGAGGCTTTACAGCCAATACGTTATCTACGGTTAAATCGCCGCCTGTCTTTAATCAAGCAGCTCAGCGATTCATTACGCGCGCATTCATGTGCACTTGTAATTCCACTTTGCAACATTTTATAAGATTGTTAATCTGCATCGAATCGTATCGTAAAGATCGCGAGATACGACAGCTGCTGCAGCAACGGCACGTACAATTTCCGCAATGCTGCGTCACGCAAATACTATTATGCATGGTCTGCCTTCTGCAAATAGACCCGTTGTCTCACTGGAGTCTAGCAGCTTGAACTAAATGATAATGGCAGGGTAGCGGCAGGAATATATAGTTAAATTATAAAGACGCTGAAAGATGTAGCAGAATATATTGATTGTTCTTTCGACGGAATGTCTTCGATTAAAGATAACACTGTTATGAACGATCGTTTGAATAATCGGAATTATGTAATATAGATAACATAAATAGTCAATTCTTGACATTATATATTGAGTACCTAAATAATTCTATTTTAAAACAAATCGCTTTCTGATTTATGCATCGCGAAACGGCAGTTCGCGAACCTATGGGAAATAACGTAAGTATTTGAAAAATTGCGAATTTGATTTTTAAAAGGCTCTCCAACCATCCGGAAACTATATGTGATATTCGTCGTAATTACTATAATTGGCGTAATTGCTTTAATTGCCACTCGTAACGGTTAGCGCGAGATATTTAACGTTACGAGACCAATAAAAGATATACTTTAGTGTCATCAATCGCCGATAATTAAATTAGTGCCTCATTACGTTCTCACGTCCGTAAAAATCGGACTTTCCACTACGCGAGCAGCGTTTGAAAACCCGTTTGTGCCGCAATCGCAATCGCCGCGTCGCTCTTTCGTTACGCGTCTCTTTTTTTTTCTATGCTAAGGCGTTAAGGCGCGTAAAATTAACCCGCTAAACGTAATAAGCGCCGGACCCTTTTACGAGTCTCGCGAACGTTTTCGTAATTCACTTTCTAATGCTCGGTTAAAATTATATCGTCACTTTTACCGTGGGTATAACCGCGCCGCTATCCCGTTCCCTTTTCAACGCGTGCGATCGCGCGGGCACGCCGCGTATGTGCCCGCGAGCTATGATTTATAATGCAACGCGCGAGAGACGCTCGCAAAAAGATGATTTGATTCTCATTCTCGTTCGCGCATCGCCGCGCGACCCATTGTTCTTTTCTCCGCGGAAAGCACGAAATCCTCACATTAATCCTCGGTAACCGCGACATACCTACTCCAATATGACCCTGACATTTTATAAAGTGTAAGATACTTTATGTGATTTATTATCTTTCCCTAAAATCGCTCCCTCTGATTTTACGTGCACACTTCCTCTCGCTAATTACAAATTATATGTTCTCAAGTGTACGGCCAGCTTATTATAAACGTTATAATTATCTCATTATTTTATCCACTTCATTCAAATTTGACTGGTAACTGGAATTAAAGAACAAAGCATAAATATAAAAGAATTTATTTATAAAGAAATTAAATAAAATTTTATTTATGTGCAACACATTTCTTTTATTGATTAGTTGACCTATTTATATAACTAAAAAGATATGTTATGAAACAATCGTAATTTACTTATATTTTATCAGAAAACAAAGAGATATCTGATATATTCATCTTTTAAAAAATTACATTATATCAAATTGAAGAGGATGAATTATTACCCACACTGTTTTTCTTCTTTTGAACAACAAAACATTGATGCTTTCGCAATGTTGTTAACCATAACTGTAAGAGAGATGTAAGGAAATTAACTTAACTAATTATTAAATCAGATACAGCGACACCGTACGCACTACATTCACCCCGACAAATCAAAATTTATCTTGCACGATATGGCTGGGTTACATTAAGGAACGATAAGTAGACTTGACACCTTTAATGCAGTGGTTTCATATACGATTCGGATTATATGCCGCACATACAAATATATATACACCTCGCACCCACTAATGATGACAAATATATACCCGCGCGAAGTACTACTCGCAATTAATAACGTTCGCGGACAACATTAGCCATTCGTTACGTTCAAGTGGATGTTGCGCACTGGGTTATACGCAAACGTATATTTTATCGTGGTGGTAATCGTACGGCTTTACGCAGCGTACCCTTATTTGCAGGCAAACTAGTCTCGAGGCCCCGCGTACGACGCTTTTCTCCTGTTTGACGCTCTTACGCGAGGATGCGACGCGACGTGTCAATTTATAATCATCAAGAAATCACGGCGCGATTACTGTCAGGAAGATGTCTCATTAGCGCCCCGAAGATCGACGCGAATCGATCGCGCGGGGTACATCCGTGCCTCATTTAAACCTGTCGCGATTTAGTGTGCCACACATTAGTATAATATCCATGACGATAACTCATGATATAGAAAATAAAACAGATGGCTCATAAAGTATCTCACGTAATTTTAATATAAATTGTATTTTATTTTAAATTTTACACTTGCCAAAAAAAATGTTTAACAGAAAATACCGAAATGTTGAAATGATAATGTTGAAAAAAATAGTGGACATCTCTCACACGTTTGCTAAAAAATTGCTTGAATTCGTAAAAAATATAATAAAGGAACATTCTAAGTTCTCTCCAGATACACCACTTATTGATCAGTCGATTTATTTATATAAATCATAAAAATATTGTATATTATTATTCAAAATCAATTTGCCTGTATTTTATCATAAAACTGAGAGAGAACAACAGAAACATCTGATACATTTATATTTTACTGACTAAAAGGTAGCAATCGCGCGCATATCGCTTTTACAATTTTTAAGCTTAATGTTTAAAAAACGCGTAATTAATAAGGTTTGACGTTTACGTAAAACCTTGTTTACGCGTTGCGTTTAAATGCAATTGCGTGCAATTTAAGACTGAAGTATCCTTCGGATTGTGAGACTTGCGTAAAGTACACGTGCAAAGTATTTAATGTCTACTTTATGGCGGATACACCGTTTTCTAATAGTAATGGCCATCATCAATCGCGTAGTGACGCGGAAGACGCATGGACGCGATACCAACGGTATGGCCACGAGTATACGAGTTTCTTGCGGTCACTACCATAAGTGTGCCTGTTGTTTTCTGTTTTGTTAACATTGTCCGAGAACTTGGAATGAGAGTGGGTAATGTTTGTCCAACAACAGATGGAATTCATAAAACAACGCGTTTAGACGTTGATCGCGTGTTTCTCCTTCTGCAGGATATTTTATTTTACACGTCAGCTGAACCGCGCAGAAAAATTTATATTTAATAATTACATATTGAACATAGTAAACCGTAATAACTACATATTGAAATTTACGTAATTATAGGCTGAAGAAAACGATATATCGCAGAAAACATTTCTAAATCGCTTAAGAAACGTTGTATCTGGATAAATATTATAAATTGATTTCAGATTGATCTTTAATGAGATCGCTTTCTATTTCAAGGAACATTTAAACGCTGAAGAAGCCATCGTTTCTAACTTTATTTCCCATTTGTACAATATAATATCTCTAGCAATCCCGTTTCAAAATTTACACATCTAAACGTTATTGTAAGAAAATAAGAATAACAAGTATCGCTTTTCTGCGATAATGTGGTTCGATTTGCTCAAGAGGCTCGTCGCAGTATCGTTTATCTCACTTTACATAACTCGCTTCGCGTTGATATCCCGTTGACGTATCTGACTGAAACTTCAAACATCGAAGATAAGATTGTAAGAAACATTTACTACTACGTGGACAGTGGATTGAATTAAATCATCCGGCGATATTATCGGCGCGGCGCGTCTAAACCACTCGCAATTCTTTCTTGGGGGGAGGGGGGAAAGTCTATGCGAGGAGACTTGTCATGTCGTCATGGCTGATATCCAGGATTGTGTGCCTCGACTCAAGAGAATTCCACCGTAGACCGGGATCAGCACGGCGGCGGTATTCCGTTTAAGTTATGGCGTCAGTTATAGCCGCCGTTCGAACTACAAATTCTCCCGCTGCGATGTATATACGTATATACGTATATATGTATATACATATACGGAAATATATACATATATATATACAGTAGGATTTGTACTTACCTAGTACGGAAACTACCTACAACTTAGCAGAATGCCAGCGTGCAGAAAGGCCTCGTTGCCGTGCGGGACAAATACGCGGTTACCGCAGAGATATTACGCCTTGAGGCCCAACACACTCCCAAGAAAATAGCCTAATGATCGTATTGTGGCTGCCAGCTTGTCACAAAGCATCTCCAGCGCTTAGTCGTCCGTGAATTTACCTGTCGTCTTTCGCCCGTTAGAATTCATTTGCTTTAAAAAAAAAAAAGTGAATGTGATGCGTTTATACTGATTTACGACATCTCGCGAATAGCATGTTGGTTCCAAAAATATTAGATCGAAGGAATCAACAATCAACTAATATAAATTAAATTAAAATTTATCAGAAAAATATACAAAATATAATATACTATTATAATATTAATAAATATATAAATTCAATAGTATTAATATAAGTATAGTGTTTGGATGGGATCTGATTAGAGGAAAATTAAATAAACGTGTGTGACATCTGTTTTTTTTTTCGGTTTTAATGTCGTAACCCTGCCAAATACAATAATAATAATAGCAATAGAGTAGTAATTATAATAAGAATCGTAATAATGATAATGATAATAAGTATTATCTAAAATATGTAACCAACGCGTTTCGATAGTGTGATTATACCGAGACAGCTGCGTGGCTGTACCACACACAGGACCAACCACGGTGAGTGTGCCGTGTGTGTATGTACATCGCACGTCGCTGCAACTCGATCGAACGGCGATATATTTATTTCAATAAATCACGTCAGCCACGACCGTACCACCCGGATCTTACGCTATAAGATTCACTCCCATAGTAGGAATCGCAAGTTAATTATTAATCAATATGCGCGCTCACGGCCGTACTCGGCCGAATATATACTTTTAGGACTTTCTCGTACAAAAACGTCACCGGCATTTACGATAATGTCGTATATAAATATATATAATATATATATATATAATTTTTCGTGCGTAATATATATTTCACTATTCATCTTTCCGCGGATTACAATAATTATACATTCTCCATTTCCTTTCGCTGCAATAAATAAATTATCCAAATCAAGGACATATATCGATATCGATAACAGTAATATGATTACAACCACATTTACAATATATCTATATATTTATCTCTCTCTATATATATATTTATATATTGTATATATAAATTTCTTCTTTTTTCATTTAACTAACGAACTCTTCTGTGCGCAATTACGATAGAGACCATCTTCAAGCGCCGCGTGGTATAATAGAAAATACCAAGTTTTTGCATATATAATGCCTTCGTTTATACAGTGATTCATAATATATTATTATTGATATCTCTACGTTTCTACGCAACATATACAATTATGCTTAAAAGGTAATAGTTAGTGGCGCGCAAGTATTTCGCCCTCTTCCAAATTTTAGCGACTCGCATTTTTTGCCTTATAAGAAAAAAAATCGAAAAAAATAATATTTACTGAACGCAATCTTATCTGTCGAAGAACAAATATTCATAAATTTGAAAAAAAAAAAATATTGGAAATTTTACATATTGCCATAGCTTACTCTTACATTAAGAAAAAAAATTCTATAGCAGATTATCATAGGAATTATTGCAGTATTACATATATGTTTATCGGCATATATTATATATTTATTATTACACGAAGCCGTGCTGAAATTTGCAATTCGGGCTACGCTGCGCGCATCGCAATAATAAATCCGTGCGAGATCCGAGAGAGAATTACTGGCCCCCATTGATTATATTATTTAGATATAGAATCACGCTATTTCTAATCCGCCGATCCATCGATCTGGCGATCAAGCAAAGACCTTTACATACTATGTACACAGTAATTATTTTTCCTTTAAGTGCTACCTTAAAACCTAGTAGTTCCGTTCGTCAAATTCCGCGTGAAAGTCCGTGTCGAAACCTACAAACACATGCGACGTGTTTCGCGTTGTAACCTGTCGTAGAGATTATCGTCATATGACGTTCGTATTTCGCTCTTAGTACTTTCGGTAATTATAAAAATAAAGAATATTTCTTGGTCGCGCGCCCATCGAGACACGTACCGCGGCATTCTGGTATCTGGACGAGAGAAAGAAAGTCGCCGAGAGAAAGGCGAAAGCAAGAGTTGCCGCTTGGAAAATGGATAGATAAACTGATAGCCTATATGATGAAGTGTGCTCGCTAGTTAAGGGAATTATGCGATCTCGTTGATGTAAATTAATGCCGGACATAAGTGCCAGGAATAGTTGCGATTAATCATTTTACGATTCCTTCCGACTCATATTTTCGAATCGTGAATTATTTTAATTTATCAAACATCTGTCTTGTACTATTTATCCCATGCATATATCGCATTCTATTATGCTCGTGCGTGTGTGTGTGTGGATATGAAAGCACCAAACTATGCACATCATATGATAATTGGAAAGAAATACATGCAGTTAATATCCGTTCAAAAAAAATATATAAAAGAAAATCGCGATTTTCAATGACTTATCCATATACGCGCAAGTTCGAGAGATAAAAATGATACTGGAAAGATATACATAAATATCCGTAAAGTGATCTGAAGCATTATGCTTTTAGCGCGTTTAGCACTCGACACAGTCGTTCCTCGTTGAATACAAACGACGCGTGATGTCGGGAAAATAATACTGGAAAACGTGAAACCTCAAAACTGACAAACAGTAATCCCCTTCTAAAATAACATGCCGTCTAGACTCTCAAAGCAATACTTATCTTTCTCATGGACCGGTCATATCTTTCCGAGAAGCTGCTTGGAATGCGATATCTCGTAGAGATAATACGAAGTTTCTTCATGAAATACCGATTTCATTCCTCAGTCCTTCGTACTATCGGCTTCCTCGAAATAAATCTGAATTTCGGTTGAGATTTATCGGTTGAGCGGCCGAGCTCGGAGATATCACTCAACTACAGAAACGTGAGGAATATCATCGAAGCGTAGTATAGCAGCGCTTCTTCCGGAGTTACCATTAAGATCGTAATCAGCGGGATTCTACTCTGCGCGTGTCGTGTATGCAAATCGGCTGCATATTTGTTTTATTCATTTTTCGAGCCAAAGACTCGCCGAGGTGTGCCAAATATAAATGACCCGCGTCCGAGACTTGGCGATGACTCGCGGTGACTTAGAGCCCACGACTGCGTAATCCCGATTAGTTAGCTGTCAGTTGACGTCTGTTAAGGCACTTGAAATGCTAATTTTCCTGGGCGGGGCCCCCTCAAAGAAAATTCAGATATGAAGCTCGTTTACCTACTTCCTTATCCATTCACGGTTCGCCTTCTACGGAGAATTGAATAGTCGTGCATTAACATGAAAAATAAGCGCTGATATACATATATGTATAGAGAGAGAAAGAGAGAGATAGAGATAGAGATAAAGAGAGAGAAATAGAGAAGGAGGGACACTCGAATACGCGTAAAGCATTGAATTTTTTTGAAGAAATTTCTTACACGCACTTTTCGACATAGGAACGTGCGTGTGCTCCGGGGAATGTAAATCCGTAGTCCTTCCCTTCTTTTTTTCCGGAATATCAAAATCCCTAACGACACTAGAAAATTCCGCGCGCGATAAACTTCAGTGAAACCCTCGCGCTAATTGCAGCAGGAATGTTCAATGACTCGTTTCTATCTTTCCGTAAAAAGGACGGCATTTAACGCACGCAATAGCTACCTATTTCGTGCGTTTCGAGCATTTCTTAAACCTATAGCTATAACGAACGATGCCGCGTGCCGCATGCAAATATAAAAACGCTTTTCTGACCGAACGAAAGCGCGTGAGCAAATATTCTACGAAAACGTTACACGTACCTATCGAATAAACTTTTTTTTTTCATGTTGAACATATAGGCATTTTTTTATTATCTGTAACTATATCTCTAACTAATTATTATTAACTACGTTCTCTAAATTTTGAAAGACATTTATTATTATGCATTTAAAGAATCTAAAAAAGAAAAACTTAATAATCAGAATAAAAAAGCGATTGAAATTGCATAAATTAGCTTATCTAAGGGAATTAAATTGAATATCATATCATATAACCAACAATATCGATCACAAAAAACTAATAATCGAATTGGATAACTTCAACATTGAACGACAATCTCAACGAAAGATTACGAAGATTGGAGCCTCAATTATTCAAGTCCTAGATAGTTTGGATTAAGACGTCCAATATTTTTAATTAATTTTCCTGAATATCGCAAAAGGGATTTAGATATTCCGTTAATATGAATATTCAGACACACAGCAATTCGAAATTTGGATGAAAGGTGACGAAGGGCAAAGTGTGATGACATACGCCAGCACAAATATACGGATGAGCGAAAATGAATAAAAGACGTTATAAAGTCAATACTCATTTTCACCGTTCATTTGGCGCTCACCGCTTTTCTTAAACGGCGGTTTTCAAGATAGTTCCTAGTATCTTGGATACTTCCCTCATTAGCGAATTTTATGATGATAATAAGGTATGAAAATAATTTGTATATATTGAAAACGTGACTATTGTCAGTTCTGCCTATAAAGACCCTACTGCAGCATAGTAAATTATGCAAAAAAACCAATAGAACGTTGAACCTATCAGAATCTATCCGATCTGATAATCAAATTTATTGATTATGTTGAGAATTGTGTGAGATAATGAGAATTCCACAATTTTGCATGCATTGTGATCTACATAGAAACGTGAGGAGGCACATTGAAAGCTGAGTAATTACATTTTAAATGTAAAAGTTTTACGAGAAAAAGTAACATGTTAAATTATTCGAACAATCAGGACCAATCGTAACATTTCGATCGAAATTAAAAAAAAGAGAAAAGAGAAAGGTCGACGCTTTCCGCCAGGAATATAAGATATGTCGATACGTGCCAATATACCGAATCTCTCATGTTTCTCGATATTCTATAGACAATTAAAAATTTCGTTAAAAATCCTATACCCCGATACGAGTATGATATCTCATTCCTTAATCGCCCGACATAGAAGTTTTCATTCCCGGATTCAATCTCCAGTAGCTCGCGTACACGTTAAATAGAGCTTCGTGTGAGCCGAGACGTGACGTCCGATTTGTAACTTCAGCGGGGAAGATACCATAAAGCGCGCCGAACTGGTCCTCCGGGCGAGGATTCGTATATAGGATCGGATTATGAAAGGTGTACAAGCACGAAGATTCGCGTGACTTAAGGCACTAACAGTAATACTTAAGGCCTAACGCAGCGTCCCCCTTCCTTAACATTAGAAGGCACTATCCCCTATCAGAGTACAACACGTAACAAATGTTAATTTATCGACCCCCGCATTAATCTTACACGCAGAGGTTTTCACTTTAATGATATAAACTGGCTCTAGCATATACTGGCATCTTGTTTCCGTTGTCTCAAAACTGGCTTCATGATAGGTGTCCCAACTAACTTCAGCCGCGCTCATGCGGCGGCGTAAAACGCCGGTTTAAAGAAACAGGCTAATGCTACATCTGCCACCTACGCAGCGTATGTTCCGCAACGATTTCTAGAGAGATTATGTACACGATGTATTTACGATATCAAGCGAGCGCATTGAAATTTTCGTGCCCGTTTACGAGTCCGATCGTTTGACACGCTGAATAAGCGACTCCGGTATATAGAATTTCCAACAGCCAATTTTTCCTTTCGACTAAATAAATACACGCTGTCCATCATCACATTGTACAATTAATTCTATCAGCATTTTTATGCTCCATTAAATCGAAACTACAAAGATTATATAATCTAATTTCTATTTACTAATTAATCCAATAGTAAATAAATTTTAAAATATACGGCCTAAATTGCACTTTTGAACTATAGTAATCCCGAAATCGCCAATTCAATGTGTCAAGGCATGCTGATATAATCATTATTTATAAGTCGATAAAGAACGATATAAATATATACGAAAAAGTGAATCGTTCTTTCGACAGTCAACACAGGGTGTTTGAGCATAGTATTCCGGCGCCCCGCGGATATTATTGAGCTGTTGAGCTGTTTTCAGGATGCCTACGTGTAAGATGCGAAGTAACGCATCGTCACTATCGTTTGCGCGAAACGTAACATGCATTCACGCCAAATGCGATCGGGATCGAAAATCTCAAGGCGCGATAGAAAAGAATAATTTACTCGATTATGCTTCTTTTTGTTCGTAAAGCACGCGGTATTAACGATTATTTCGTGATTGCACCTTCTACTTTGGCACCTTTACGCGCGAATTCCAAATTTGACGACTTGCGAATTACGATCGAAGAAGGCTCCTCCTTTTTGTTGACTAAAAAGAGAGAGAGAGATTTTGGAAAGCTATAAAGCCATCGGTGATATTGCTTGTTGCGTAATACTGGCTTCTGGTACTGCCGACGTTTGTATATCCCGCTTCATTACTACGTTAATAGAACGTTAATGATTGTCCGTCTCTAAACGCGAAATTCTTTGTGCATAATCGAAAAATTGCTCTATCAATGCTTTACGTAGTGTCTAACGATCACGATTGTAGTTTATTTAACTGAGCATGCTAAGTCCCAAGCTCCGTCACCGGAGTTCGATATAATCTTTAACTTACATGCTAACCATTTTACTTACCTTAATCAATTAATTAATTAATTAATTATTACTGGCTCTCTTCTTCGCGATACATACGATATATGGTGCTCTAGACTAGTTGAGCTGGCCTTAATTAAATGTATATATTTATAAAAAAAAAAAGAAAACAAACTGGAAAATCGAACGAGTAAAAATTGGCTAGAAACACAGAAGAGAACGAATATATTATATAACGATACGTCTCGTCGTGCCGAATCTGTAGGCGATCTCGATCGCGCGAGCGGATCATTCCTTCCTCCAAAATGTCATCGTGAAGCGGCAAACACACGCCTTCGCTTAAAGCCCGACGCAATTGATAAAACATCATGATCATCTCCTCTTGCGATTATTCAACGCTCGTAATTCCGACACCGGCAGCCCAATTACCGCAGCTATACGATCACTCTTTTCCGGGGAGATCCCGTCGAAAGGCGGCTTGCGAGAGACAGCACCGAAAAAATCAGCCGATCGAAGCCGATCGGTGTTGCGATTACTTACATAGCTCGCGATTTAAGCGCTAAATCTAATGAACGCAATTTGTTTGCTTCGCCGATTAATTTTCTCTTTTTCCTAGGTTGCTGCCTCGCCCGGCCGACCGGTTCCCGACCGGTAAGGTTCAGAACGGGCCGGCGCGCGGCGCGGCTCTTCAGGTCCCAAATGTAAGAAATATCATCGTCGTTTCTCGTCTAGGATCGGCTCGGCGATCACCCAGCCGATTACCGAGGACCGTTCTCCAAAGCTTTCCTCCATTTCCTCCCGTCGCGATCGGCGACGGGCAGCTTTCTCTCCTTCGCGTCGCGCGGTTCTCTAGACGGTCCTCAGCATCAGTGCCTCTTCATGTGGAGCGACAGGTGGTCGCTCCGCGAAAACGATCGCTGACAGAGATGGCACTTGAACGGCTTTTGGCCCGTGTGTTTGCGATAGTGCCGCGTCAGCTCGTCCGATCGTGCGAATTTCCACGTGCAGCCTTCCCACGTGCACTGGTACGGCTTCTCGCCTGCAACAGATAAACAAAACTATGAGAATATCTTGATGATAGGATATATATGGATGAATATTAAAGAACGTGTTAATATCCTTGTTGCTTGAAGAAAAAAGAAATTACGTTTCTCGAAGCCGAGGTCGTTAAAAAAATTTCCCAATCATGCCTGCATATTAAGAAAGACATTTGTTGCTCGCATATAAACTCGGGGCATAACGAAAATCCATATCTTTAAACGCTTTACGACGACGTAAATTTCATATTTATGTTTCCTATTTCAGAAATACATATACCATAAATTTTACATCCATGTATATGAGTTTTCTATGTGCTGCGTACTGTTAACAAGACAAACAGCATTGCGAGACTTATATCCTAATCATATCGCGCGAAGAAAATCTGACATTAAAGTTAGAAGTTATACATTTCTATAACGTGTAAAAACAGCGTCGAGTTTTATATCAAACTATAAAATATGTTAAATAATCATCGAAATGTCATGTACTACCAAAGGTACACGGTTCAGCTATCACACATGAAAAAAATATACGTAATATAGTACTTATTACTTTATTGCTTTCTTATCTTAAAACATTCTATTCTTTTAATTGTTACACTTACTTTAAGTATAGAAATGTGTATAACATTTTACGATCCACTTTAATTCATGGAAAATACAATTTTTAATTTGATTAAATATCAACCTTAATCTTCTTATCAATAAATACGCTTGTATCACAATTTATCACAGATCATACATCTTGTGCAACACATAGTATAAAATCTCTCGTCGTATTTGACTTGCCTCAGTAGAAGAATTACACCCGATTCGAATTTTTCGTTACGTAACGAAGTGCATAGAGTATTAAACAATCAGTGAAATGTCACGTAAATACACCGTCTTAATATTGATGATCGTCATGATGACGTCCATCGTTTTAATTCAAGGAGCATCAAGTAAATCTTTATTTCCTTTTTACAAATTCTGTTTCTAATAGGTCTTTGATCCAACAAAGCATATATATATATTATCAAAATATCTGTTTTTTGCAGTTGCCCAGTTAAAATGTGAACATGGTTTTGGTTATTTTGACGGATGTAATGTGTGTTCTTGCCATGCAACTCAAGCTACATGGATCTGCACAAAAAGATGGTGTGGTGGCATAACCCTTAAACCACCTCCGTGTCTTTGTAAATAAAGATATTTTCGCTTCCGTTGACAAAAGTAGTTGTCAGACTAAAGGATATGCTAACGGATATATGCTTCCGTTTATTCAATCCTTCCACGGATAAACTTCAATGCAACATAAATTTTGAAACAAAAATAATAAAAAAAGAAATATATATAAATTTGTTTTTATTTCCTTAGAAATCCTGTAAAATTTTACATACATGTGCGTGTATATATGACATTTATATGTATTATATAATCTTGAAAATATTTATTTCTCGCCCTGAAATATCACGTACTTTTATTTAAACTAATTTTTTATCGATAAGTAAAGTTGTTTACAAAAAAACCTTGATCCGATCGATATATTGATTTCGCCATTTTTAATAACTTGGTCATAAAATGATATCTAGCATTATCATATCGTTAATCACCATAATCATCATAATGATCATAATGCACATATCATATTATGCAATGCCAGTTTGATATAAAAGCTGCCGTCCGTTTGCCAATATCAGTTAAAAAAAACTTCTATTAAACTTTGCATTGCATAACAAAGTGCATGAATAATTATTAAAATGTGCAAATTCACTCTTCTGATATTGACGCTCACCATCATCGCATCAGTCGTTTTAATTCAAGAAACATGTAAGTCTTTACCTGTTTACATATTACAAATGCCCAGTAGCGCGATTGTATGTTTCTGCATGATGCATATATACGATGCATATAATCATACAAATAAGTATGGATCGAGAAATCTCAAGCGGTAGTCAACTAATTAACTAATAAAGTCGTCAGAAATTCGCCAATGTGCCGATTACTACGCGCGAATATACATACATATATGTATTGTCAAAATATCTGTTTTTTTTTACAGCTGCCCAGTTAAAATGTGAACCTGGTTTTACTTATTTTGACGGATGTAATACATGTTTTTGCGATGTAGTTACAGCTACATGGGGGTGCACGGAAAGATGGTGTGGTGACATATCCCTTAAACCACCTCCGTGTCTTTGTGAATGAAGATATTTTCGCTTCAAGTAGTTGTCAGACTAAAGGATATGCTAACGGATATGCTTCCGTTTCAATCCTTCCACAGATAAACTTCAATGCAACATAAATTTTCAAACAAAAATAATAAAAAGAGAAATATATATATGTTTTTATTTTCTACCATAGAAATCCTGTAAAATCTTACATACATGTGCGTGTATATATATGACATTTATATGTATTATATATTCTTGAAAATATTTGTTTCTCGCCTTGAGATACCCTATTTTTATTTAAACTAATTTTGGATCGGTAAGTAAAGTTATTTACAAAAAACCTTGATCTAATCGATATATTGATTTCGGCATTTTTAATAGCTTGATATAAAATGATATCTAGCATTATCATATCATTAATCATCGTAATGATGATAATGCACATATCATATTACGTAATACAAGTTTAATATAAAAGCTGCCGTCCGTTTGCCAACATCGGTCAAAAAACCTCCTATTAAACTTTGCATTGCATAACGAAGTGCAGAAATAATTGTTAAAATGTCGTACAAACTCACTCTTCTGATATTGACGATCACCATCATCGCATCAGTCGTTTTAATTCAAGAAACATGTAAGTCTTTATCTGTTTAAATATTACGAATGCCAATATCGCGAGATTGTATGTTTCTGAATGATGCATACATACGATGCATATAATCATACAAATAAGTATGGATTTCGCGAGAAATCTCAAGCGATAGTCAACTAATCAACTAATAAGGCCGTCAGAAATTCGCCAATGTGCCGATTACTACGCGCGAATATACATATATACATATATGTATATTGTCAAAATATCTGTTTTTTTACAGCTGCCCAGTTAAGATGTGAACCTGGTTTTACTTATTTTGACGGATGTAATACATGTTCTTGCGATGTATCTGAAGCTGTATGGATGTGCTCAGCAAGATGGTGTGGTGGCATATCCCTTAAACCACCTCCGTGTCTTTGTGAATAAAGATATTTTCGCTACAAGTAATTGTCAGACTAAAGGATATGCTAACGGATATGCTTCCGTTTCAATCTTTCCACAGATAAACTTCAATGCAAGATAAATTTTCAAACAAAAATAATAAAAAAAGAAATATATATAAATTTGTTTTTATTTCCTACCATAGAAGTCCTGTAAAATTTTACATACATGTGCGTATATTTATGACATTTATATGTATTATATATTCTTGAAAATATTTATTTCTCGCCTTGAGATATCACGTACCTATTTTTATTTAAATTAATTTTGGATCGGTAAGTAAAGTTGTTTACAAAAAAATCTTGATCCGATCGATATATTGATTTCGGCATTTTTAATAGCTTGATATAAAATGATATCTAGCATTATCATATCGTTAATCGTCGTAATGATCATAATGCACTTATCATTATTACGTAATACAAGTTTGATATAAAAGCTGCCATCCGTTTGCCCACATCGGTCAAAAAAACTTTTATTAAACTTTGCATTGCATAACAAAGTGCATGAAGAATTATTAAAATGTCGTGCAAATTCACTCTTCTGATATTGACGATCACCATCATCGCATCAGTCGTTTTAATTCAAAAAACATGTAAGTCTTTATCTGTTTAAATATTACGAATGCCAATATCGCGAGATTGTATGTTTCTGAATGATGCATACATACGGTGCATTTAACCATACAAATAAGTATGGATTTGGCGAGAAATCTCGAGCGATAGTCAACTAATCAACTATAAGCAACTAATAAAGCCGTAATAATTCGCCAATGTGCCGATTACTATGCGCGAATATATATATATACACACATGTATATTGTTAAAATATCTGTTTTTTACAGCTGCCCTGCCAAGATGTAAAGGCGGTTTTACTTATTTTGACGGATGTAACACATGTTTATGCGATACAGCTTATCCTGGATGGGCATGCACAGACATGGCGTGTGGTGGGATAAGCATTAAACCACCACCATGTCTATGTAAATGAAGATATTTTCGCTACAAGTAATTGTCACGCTAAAGGATATGCTAACGTTTCAATCCTTCTACCGATAAGTTTCAATGCAACATAATTTTTTAATATAATAATAATAATAATAATAATAAAAGAGACATATAAATATCTTTTTATTTCCTATCATAGAAATCTTGTAAATTTTACATATATGTGCGTGTATGGTATTTACATAAATTATACATTTCTAAAAATATTTGTTTCTGACCTTGAGATATTACGTATTTTTATTTAAACTAATTTAGGATCGATAAGCAGAGTTGTTTATACCAAAAACTTTGATCCAATCGATATATTGATTTCAGTATTTTTTAATAGCTTGATATAAAATGATATCTAGCATTATCATATCGTTAATCATCGTAATGATCATAATGCACATATCATATTACGTAATACAAGTTTGATATAAAAGCTGCCGTCCGTTTGCCAGCACTGGTCAAAAAACTTGATTAATTTTGCATTGCATAACGAAGTGCAGAAATAATTGTTAAAATGTCGTACAAACTCACTCTTCTGATATTGACAATCGCCATCATCGCGTCAGCCGTTTTAATTCAAGAAACATGTAAGTCTTTATCTGTTTACATATTACGAGTGCCAATATCGCGATTGCAAAGTTTCTGAATGACGCGTACATACAGTGCATATAATCATAAAAAACATTTTCTACAGTTGCATTGTGTGAAGACAGTGACCGAAAATTCGACAAATGCAATATTTGTATTTGCATCAAGGGCTCATGGGCGTGCACAAGGATGTGGTGTCCCTAAAGATAATACATGGAACTTTGAAGGGGTTTTCTGCTTCTCTGCAGCGATGTAATTGTCATACTAACGCATATATATAGACATCAAAATTTTACGCTTTAACTTCTCCATCGATGTAGTGTAATACGTAAATACAAATAATAAAGAAAATATAAATGATCATTCTTTTAATATACCTCGTTACATATTAGGATAATATTGCATTAACTTAACTCTATAGGCAGCTACAGAATTCTTACAGTATACATATTAGATTCCTCATTTTTTCAAACCAATCTACGTTTCGTCAAACAATCAGAGTAAAAAAAACCGTTGAAGTTCCGATCTCGTTGTCGGTCAACTTTCTAAGTCCCTTTCCCCTCACCAATATACTCTTCCCTTTTTACCCTTCTTGAGTTTGAATCCCATAAACTTTCCACGTGACATGACCTACACATTTCTTTGAAAGATAAAAAAGACGATGGAATGCATTGTGTCGTTATTTTTTAAACTGTTTAAACGTGCATCAATCGTTCAAGCGTGCCTTCGTCGGTCGGTGCGATAGGTCCAATCTTTAATTATACATGTGAGAACGAAGGCAGGTGGAGCCAGAAAAAGAAAGCACAGTTCAATATCAAGGTCAAGTATGAGGGACTCTGTATAAAGGCCTCGTGCATGGCCTTGTCAAAAAGAAGTCGACGCCCAAAGCAACAAAGTGCTCGAGTCGTACGGAGTGCCATGACATCTAAAGTAATTGTAATATTTGTAATGGTCAGCATCGTCGGGGTTTGATCGTATGTACTTTTTGAAATAAAAAATTGATAAAATAAGTTTGGCAAAATATTTATTGTATTTGTATTATTTTTCAACACAACATAAAGATTTCGCCCCATTTAACTATGAATAAAATGCAAGTACATTCTAAGAATGTTAATATTCTTTGTGCGCAAAACATGAAAATTTATTTGTGCGAACTTTAAGTTTATTGTGATGTTTCAACGATAGAAAATCCGATGTATTAGATATTAATGTTAGAGTTTTTACTGTAGATAACGTAATAAATTTAACATTAATCTTAAAATATTTATTTATTGCTAGCAGTCACTTATTTATTATTAATAATTAGATCGTATAGTGGAATATAAAAACGTATAAAATTTAACATAAATTTATAACTATGAAAAAAATATTTGAATGATAGAAAATAAAACATAGTAAATAAGTATTTATCGAGCAGTAACTTAAATTTCGACAAAACCCGATTGACAGGCAATCGTTTATTTAATGTACATTCTCTTAACAATGTAATTTTTCTTAGTTTTGACAGTCAATTTTTTAAAATTATTTGTTAACCATTAAAATCACTTCGATCACGTCTATGCCATATCATGCTGTGAAAAAAAAAACGATTTTATACGTAGCGCGCTCCCACGGAACAGGAAGGGACGAGGTCGAAAGCCGGAGTGAAGAATTGCTCCAGATGTATCATGGATACAGCTCGGTCGTAAGTCGATGACGTAATCGCCATCAAGTTCATCCTTGCTTCGTGCAGCGCGAGACGAAGACGGACTGGCGGAATCGAACGTTACGATCAGGTGGCCGCCGGTTCGCGATCCCATTAAATCTACGGCTCGGTTCGACTCGGGGTAATAGCTCGGCCGAGCGACGGAGGCGACGACGTGCCCGTCTCTCTCGGATCTCGTGGAAACCGTCGCGGTTTGATCGATATATCTGCGCGTCCGTCCGCGAATCGCCGCGCGGATTCAAGCTTCGGCTAGCTGCAGGTCGTAAGTCACAAGCGGGTCAAGACGAGGAGTGTTATTACCGCGTGGATCGGCCGGGCGAGGAGGGAAGCGAGATCGATGCTTAACCCTTAATTTGGTATTTGCCCTTGCAAATGGCCGGTGTTAAGGCACGGCCGGAACAATTATCGCGTCGTGGGGCGTGAGCCACCGCCGCGCGAGTCGCAAAGCGGCCCTCCGCTCCGACCGGGCCGCAAGACGAGGCCCGAGTTAACGCACATTTATTATTACGCATTACGGACGATTAATCTTTATCAGTCGGACGTTTTAATTACCGTGGTGCCCGAAGGGGGGGAGGGAGAGGAAGAACACCCGTGAGATCATTTTAACGAGGAATCGCGCTTTCGGTATCCTCGATGAGGCGGCGACTTCGCGCGTAGATGGAACGGCCCGATATGCCGCGGCGCCGAGGCGAAAAGCCATTTCTTTTCTACAAAAAAACGCGTCCTATCTTTCGCCGCGATTTATCCCATTGTGCTAACACCCTGTAAAATAATAGAATAACCGCGCGCTCTCGCGTATCTCGCGGAAAATGGATTGTCATCGTTTTACAGCTGGCGTTCACCCATTGTCCGTGACAACCGTGGTACCGCAGCTAAGATGCAGAAAGAAAACCAGTCATTCCGGAATATTAACGTCACCTTTTCGACGGGACCGCAAGTCTAATTACCAAATGGTAATTAACGAGGCAGGCCTGAAAATCAGGGTAATTAGAGACGCGCGACCCAGGCGGAACGGCAGGCTGTTTTCCCCGATCTCTCGATCCGCGATTGGAAAGGATCGAGCTTTAGTGGGCCGTGCGGGATGATCGAAGGTGGTCTCTCTCTCTATTTCTGAGCGGTAGATCTAAATCGGCCGTCTTAAACGTCTCGACGCCCATCGGGCGAATATTATTGCGCAACGCGTCGGGGATATACGCGGGGAAACAACTAATGACGTTGTGAAGGAAGGTGCCCGCGCACTCACGGTCGTTACGTAATCGTGAGTAATTAGTCCATTTACGAGCCGCGCGCACGTAATATCGGCCGATGGGCAATGGACGAGGGTCGCATTAGTTCTACCGTTATTAATGCATTTCGATCGCATTTTTCCGCGCGGCCCCGCGCGTTTATTGCGCCGTAGATTAACGTCGCGTTACCTACCCCCGCGCGTTCGTTCTCCCTTTCTTCTCAGTGCGGTTACTCAATCGCGAGATTACCCGGCGACGGTTCGCGGCATCACTCTCACGGGCGCGGCGGCGCGTGTAAGGGAGACCAGAGACCAGGGACAAAAGTAACACGGGATGAATGTAACAAACACGATTATTAAATGCTAATTCGTCCGCTTAAGACGTCTTAAAACGTTATATGTAAGCTGCAGACAAATTCGTACAGGAATGATAAATGTTTAATAATCGCGTTTGTTACAATCGTTTGTATAGGATCTCCCCTACATTCGTGCACGGCAAAGATCAGAGGAGGGTAGATCGAATAAAACAAAAAAAACGAAAAAGGGAATAATTTAAGAAATGAGGAACAAATAGTCTCTCGTACTCGAAAATCACACGAACTTGTATTAAGATTGCACTAAGATTGCCTTATACTTTATTTCTCATCTTATTTCTTTCAGATACATATTATATCCTCAAACTTATTTGCATTATATTCTTACATCTTGTAGCGTATCTAAAGAAATATGATCGCGATATCAATCTCGTCGCGATATATATTTTTTTAATGCAAATGCATTACAATTCATTTGTCACGCCTACAGGAAAACGAGCAAAGACATTGTTTAACTTTTGCATAATAGCATGCCGCGTCCTTTGTTATACTTCATAGCTAGAGAGACGAGTTCAGTCATCTTGAGACAAGTCTGTCAAAGTCACGCAGAGCATAACTTCTAACACAGTATCATACTGTAACGTGATGTACAAACAAGATGTTATTAACATCGGCATACACAATAATGCGAACATAGCCCAATGTTTTATATGAATCGCGTTAATCTTATTCGTGAAGAAAACTGAGCTATTTATGTCGTATTGCGTATAATATTTGCCGTGTTACGACATCGTTGAACACATAAATTAGGAGCAGCTTGTACATACAATGCGTTTTGCAGATTCGCCGTTAACCATCGGTTAACGAAGCTGTACGACTTCGAGAGACATTCACAGCACGAGGCATATAATAATTATCACATCGCAGCGTGTGAGAAAGTTGGTGCTAGGACGCATGGTTGAGCGACACGATGCGTGCTGGTAATGAGAAGCGAACTAACAGCTCTCTCGACTAGGACGCTAGGAGAAAAAAGGTGAAGCGTGTCCGTTCGTGGATGCAACGTTCACGTGATGTCAGTTCGAGGTTGTAATGAGACGCCGAGCGTCTCCTACGCATCTTGAAATTACACACGCCTCGAATAATTCGTCCCGTTTTTAGGCACACAATTGAATTTGTCTCATCGACATGTAATAACGCGAATGAATAATAAAATACAGAAGAAAGAAGATACAATTACATATTGCGTATAAGTTTGTTTATTTAGTAGATTTTTTAGATTTATCTTAAATAAAATCTTATTTTCTCTTTTTCTTTCTAATTAGTATTAAATTCTAAAGTATTTACATTGTAGATTTACTTTGTATATATCTCAAACTTTTCGATTATTAAATCATAATGGAAAGTGTAAAATCAACCACGTTAATTGATACGATATTTCATAATCAACATAATTCGTGAAATCATCCCTTCTAAATTCGTACACCACCGAATCAAGCCGAAGTATCGGGCATGAAAGTGAGCCCGGCTAAACATACCGCGGCTAAGCTTATGGGAAATTATTTGCAGAAAAGAGAGCAACGAGACGATTTGCAACGACCAACGAGAACAATGCGCGGAGGAGCATGCTCGTCAGGAAATCGTTAACCTAGCGAAGGTAATCGCAGCCTTCGGCATTAGTGCATACGTGCATTGTTAATAACAGGGTACTCGAGGCACTACCACTTTGTAGAGAAATCCACAGAGCGGACTGCCTGCGATCATCGGCGTATCTTTCGATATACACGGAACTGATCGGCCGACGTTGTCCGGCTTATGCCAAGGCTAATTCGCCTTAATTAATACACGAGGTCTCACCAAACCTCCTCCTGTCTATCAAGGGTCACGCCAGTCGGCTGACACCGAGCCTATATTCCGATAGTTACGCACAGTGATTCTCAGCTTCGATCATTTATCCTCTTCGATCAATTAAATCCTTTTCGTTGTTATGAATAAGCTTAATTCGATTGTGACATAACAATAAACTCGATAGTGCAAAATGCAATGGAATTAATGGAATAAATAATATCTAATAATAATATGCCCCGAAACGGCATTTTGATTAAATTTTGGCTAGGTAGGACTAACTGTGATAGTCATCGATATGTAATTGATAAATAATATATCCTACATAATAATCGTAAGAAACCGAATAAAAATGCTTATAATTTATTTTTTTTTAATTGCTGTTTAGAAATAACTAGACAGAATGCGCTATCAGTATCCGCCTGAATGCAGAATTTGAGCGTGTTGCTCGAGCATTTCCCACGCTTGGCGGTAACAGCTTATATATATAAAGTAAATTGTAAATAAACTTAAATTTATGTCGCTCCCATTTAATTACGCCTCGTTAAAAATTCCTTCGAGTCAATCAAAATCGTGGCTCGCGGAAAACTCCGCGGCGCAGAAAATAACGATGCATTTAAAAGAAGCGGCGGCAGAGGCATTTCTTAACTCGCGGCGGAGTCATCCTCAGCCGAGGGAAATGCGATAATTAGAGATACCCCGTAGATACACATGTTGCTACGCGATTTCTCACAAGTAGATAAGGAATTTTATGTATACGCTAATGGGCGTAGGAAACATCTCTCACCATATAATCGTGCAAGGGCGATTTACCGTGCGCTCATAATGAACTATGATTCTCTACCCGCAATGCAACTCTCGTTACACGCAACAGCGTGCGTCATGGTATACGCTGCTATTCGTCGATATTAAAAGTAATATTAGGCTCTTTATTATTCCGTTACGTCGTCAATGAGGCGCGTAATATGAACAACGTTCAGTTACGACGCTCGCTGAAGCAATTAATATTGCTGATAACACTCTTTGCCCTTCGATCCGCCATTATAAAGGTTCTACATCATAATTAAAACTCGTAATTTAACTGAATTAATAATATGTCATAGCACGTGCGACTATATTAAACTATCATGTCAAATGAACATTTCACATTGACAAAAGTAGCGATAAAAACTATATCGTGATAGTATAACGTAAGACCCGTGAAATATCGCGAAATCGCGCAAATTTGGTGCGCAAAGTCTTCTGAAATCACGAGCCTTTGAGAACTAGGCCCATTATATTCCTCGAGCCGGGACAATTTTACGGTCACTCCCGCCGGCTTCGCAACGACGATCATGATCGCGCGATTTGCGAACGAGTTATGCCGCGGAATGGTAGAAATGACGGTAATCAATGAATTGGCATTTCCCACATCCAGGCGGTATCCCCGGCGTTATATCCACCTCGGTAAGAGTAAGGATATCTCGAGGTGCCGTATACGATGCCGCGGTGTTAGAATGACGGATAGACGGCGCGATTCGCCACTACAAACGGGCGTTGCACGCCAGTCGTTGAAACAATTATTAGTCGAAGCTTAGGTGAATATACGACATACACAACGGGGTCCGGGTTGTATGTCAAGTAATGGCCTTTCGTTTACCAGCCGATTACCGCGTACTGGGGATTTCGTAAAACCGTCCACCATAATGGCGTCCTAATGCGCGAAGCATGTTCCGATGTCTTTGCGAAGCGAGTTTCTCTCCGCGGAATCGGAGCAACGGCGAGAAACTGAAGCGGGAAGATGGCACGCGGAATTTTCGTGCGGAAGGGTGAAAAAATGATGACTCCAGCGGTCCTTAATTCGTATCCTCTGGCACGCTTAGCGAGTTAGCGCTAAACGTGATCAATCTTTACTTTATACTAAAATGAAACGGGATGGATAATATAAAAATTAATTTAAAAATATTGGAATTTTAAAACTACGATTTCTACAAACATTTTTAGTCAAAAGATCAATTGTGAAAGTAAAATATATCTTATATATATAATTTCGTTAAAATATGATCGAACGATATTTTCGACTTAAAATAATGAACATTTCATTTTCATTTGTTTCCGAATTTCTCAAAGATGTGTACAAAGTTGGAGACCGACCCGATAATAGGAAACGAGAGCCCCAGGGATTTCCATGAGCGAGCGTCTCCGGGTTGAGCACCGCGATCGCGCCGCGTCTCGCTTGAACCATGGACCAGACAAAAGATCCTGGTTCTCACGACCACGCCCTCTCTCCTCGCCGCCTGTGCCCCTCGCCAGACGGCGGCGATGCCTTCACGAAGGTACTTATCCACCGGAAATTCCTGAAGCCAACCACCACCGCCGCGCCGCGCCATGTCGTGTATATGCATACGCGCGGTCAGGAACGGAACGGAACAGAAGGCGCGGAACGGCGCGACCTCCTCCAAAGTTCTCTCGCGTGACGCGGTAATAAATGGCCGGGGTTGTATGTTATACGCGAGGGTGCCCGTACACGAGAGCGGGTAAAAGTGCGAATCTTTTTCTTCTCCCCCCCTCACCCCCACTTCATCCTCCGCGCGCTGGACAGAGGCACCTCCTCGGCGACGGGACGTCGCGGAACGGTATCGAATTTCCGCGAGGCTCCACGGTCGTGAATCCTAGCGTGCGAATGCCGGCGACCCCTGACCCCGCCGGGCCACGGATCACGCGCGCGAAAAGTCCTGGCGGAGGATAGCACGGCGCCACGCCGCGGCCGTGCCGATGTGTGCATCCTATCCTGTTGTACTGTGTGCAATATGCAAGAGAGTCGTAGTGTTGCTGATGTATATAAATTCGCGAAACACGACGAACTAACGCGCGATCGAACCGACGACCGTCCATTAATCGATTCGATAAAAGAATCGGAAATTTCCTGTACAGTCTAGTTGAACTCGCGCGAAGAATTGATTTTCAGAATTGCCCTTTTATCGTAATCGGTCAGCAGTTTCTCGGAGCTCGTAAATCTCGCGCGGCGAGCGACTACCGGGCGTTTACCGCGTCCAATTCGAGCACAGCTCGTTCGAGAAAAGCGCACTCCCGGTTCTCGTAGATACTAAAGGAATGTCCCGATGACTAATGACTCGCCCATCGAGTACTTGACACAGCTGGACGACAAGTCGTCAGCTACCGTACGCTCAACTCGAACGTCATTATTATCGGCACAGAACGACGATTTGATGGCGAAGCTGCGAACTTCGCGCCGATTTAACGTGGGAAGGTGGAGGATAATGATTCCCAATCTACACATAAGCGTAGTTTCTTCTAGTGCGCGAGCAGAAGAAGAGATTTCCACGTCCGCTCACTTCGAAAGCATCATGCTGCTTCGCCGAGATCCTAGCTTATATACGTAATTGCACGCGGTAATGACGAGGCCCTGTCCCCGTAATTAAACTCTTTCTTGTCCGCTTTTTCTTTTCAAATACTACGCTCGTAGAGTTCAAGTATTCTGCGTAGACTATCGCGTTGTTTGTATGTCAATAACTAGAAACAATAGGGCAAACTAGCGTAAGCCGCGTATGTGAAGGGAGAGAGGGGACCGATGTTAAAGTGACGAGGCACGCAATCGTTCCAACGATCGCTGACGCACACACACGTGAGTCACGATCGCACATAGCGATCATCGAGAACGTAACGCGTTTGTTTCTTCGAATCGATTGATTTATTTCATCTTGATTAGCTTTCCCAACTGTAGTTCCAATAGTTGTCTATAGTTTTTTTAACTGTGTACTGGGACGGAGAGATTTATGACACAACGATGCTACGTAATTTAACTAGCTTATTTTACTTGCAACTCCAGTGGCATCTTTCGTTTGTGAGTCCCTGATCAAAAGAGAGTTCTGTTATCTTCCGAAATATATTTTAGTAATTAACACTGGAGACCATAAAAACAAAAATAGAGGCAAAATAATATGAGAAAGATGCCGTATTACTTTATCAAAGAATATTAAAATTGACGCGATAATACAATATAAAAAATATAGATATAATTTATTTATAGACAAAACTGCAGACAGGAGTCATCATTGTAACACAGTTGGTTCCAGATCGAGAAAGCACTGTATACCCGGGCAATTAACATCAACTTACCGGTATGAGTCCTCTTGTGCGCCTTTAGGTGCGAGCTCTTCGTGTAAACTTTGTCGCAACCGGCGACGTCGCATCTGTGAACTTTGCGTCTCTTCAGCGCGTCGCCGCATTCGCCGTCGACACCTAAACTGCCGCCGTTTCCGCCAACGGCGTTTCCTCGACCGCCCAAACCAATACCCGCCGCTAGCGCTGGACGTTTGTGAAATACGCTGTAATCAGAGAGTTAAACTCACATAAAATTAAACATGACGTGAATAAATACAAATGAAAATATCTCTTGCCGTTAAAAAGTTGCCCTAATAAAACTACATTCGACACGATATGTATCTATTTTTTTTAAATTTATTTTAATTGAGATGGATTTTGTAAAATCGATGTAAGTAAAGCATGCATAATTCAGTATTCACAAATTTAGAAAATAAAATGCGATCTAAAGAGAGGAAAAGAGAAGATAAGCGATTTCTTCATGGCGACATTTTAATTACAATTTTTAATATACTTCCTGGGAATTTATCAATGTTTAACGACATTTATGTAAGTCTTGTATTAACCTTTCTCTTCACATGAGCGAAGAACTCACTCAGTGACTAGTTTTTGACTGTATCAAAGGCAGGCAATGTCGTTCGAAATGAAACGACCCGAGGAGAAGTAATATCCCGTCAAGAAGAAATCAAACGCGATTCATAAAACGGCGTAACGCAACGCACTACGAATTATGAAAGGATCAATCCTGGGATCGCGTGCCTTTTTGCGCCTGATTGCCGCCCGACGCACGCTCGTAACTATACACCATACATCCCAGACGTTGATTACGATGAGGAAACGAGCGACAAAAAATTCGCCGTTCCAGCCACCAGTCGCTACCAATATCAATTCCTATATGGACGAGACGTCTTCATCGTCCGTCGTTTTGCGCCGCGAGTAGACTCGATTGCGCGACAGATGATCTCTCACTCTTACTTTTTCTAATCATGTATGTACACCTGGAGGCTATAGTAGTTAATTTTTAATATTTTCCCAGTTGCAAGTTTATTCTAATTTAATATTCAATTTTTATATTAAAATCTGATACTTTTTTTGTAGGTTTACTTGTCTGATATCTCCGTAAAAATAAATTCATAAAAGAACGATTTTAAAAGAAATATCAAAGATTTAGGTGTCCACACCGGATGATTAAAAATAAACATTTATTAAGAAACACTGAAAAAAGAAGAAATTCTTAAAATTGACTTGTTTAAAAATGATAATTTCACAAGACATAAAATTATTTGCTCCAACAGTGGAGGTCTAAATCAACATAATTTTGCGTTTCTCTTTGCTTAATCCAAGTCGCGGTGTAAATTACTTTCCCAGATAACTGCTTTTACATTCAGATGAGTGTACCAATTTCCGACGGGTCATTTGTAATGCGGAGTACCTTTCTCGATAAATATTCGAAAAAGTGAGTCGATTCGTCGAAAGCGCGCAATCGGCCGAACGGCACTGGACCGATCGATGAAAACAAGAAAGGCGTATATCGGACCGGCTCGATCAATCTCAACTTGACGCAGTGAATTCTGGTAAGACTTGTTTTTCCACGAAACTCGTACGTGGCAACAATATAGATAGGCTTGCCTTTTTTTTACGACGTGCCGTATTAGTACCGGTCAATTTGGCGCAGCGCAAAATATCACCCTCAAATTATTTATGAAGTAAGAAAGGAGGTAAACACGCTGACGAGAGATAATCTAAAAGAATTACATAAGTGTCCGAAGTTTCGAAGTTTTTCCACGATCACAATAAATTCGACTCTTGGATTATATTATTTTAGAACGTTATTTATATCAAAATTTTCTATATTCGCCTTTATATTCGCTCCTTTTGTTATCATTATAATTTTGTTATCGATACGATGACTCGTTGACATGAAGTTATTTTATTTGACGGCGATATTTTATATAAATTCATCGAGACAATAAATTACAGAGCGATACCGATCTGCGACGTGCGATCCGGGCTGCAACCCGGAGAATTCGAGTTTTGCTGGCTCGATAAAATGACGTCGGTACCACTGACGCGTTCTTAACCGCGCTGTATTTCATCGAAGCTATGTGAGGGCTCTCCTCCGTACCATTCGCGCTATAAACTAGAACGGCGTGTTGCGCGAACTGACATAAATCCGTTTCCAGTCGCGATAATCCGGCTCGCGTCTACCTCAATCCCGCCCCTCGGAAAGCACCAGTCAGTGTGTCTTTGTTCATTCGTGTTTCTCTCTCTGTCGACACATAAACGCCATGGAAAATTAATTATTCGCTGTACGTCAATATGAACTAACAACTGTATATTGCCTCCTAACATACTTTTCTAACGATCTTGCTGTACACGTCACAGTCCGTTAACCCTCGCGTTAGCGGCGAGAAGACCGCACGTCGCGAGCCAGAAATGTGTGGCAGAAACGCGCATCGCAATGTGCGTTTTAAACAAAAACCTATAACGAAACGAAGTAAAAACGGGTATGTGCCACAGTTGTAGTCTGTAAACAGTTTTCGCTGCAAGCAGAAGTTAATGAAACTCGTTTTATCAAATGTGATATCACTCACATGTAAATTACTAAATCATCCCTTAAGTAACGCGATTTAATAGATATTTTTGAAGTAAAACAAAAAATTGGACATTTTAATCTTAATCCAAAGTATACTTTCCATTATTATTTACAATTTCTTGCCATCTTAATTTTAAATTTTCAATTCTCTAGTGATAAATCTCTCGGTTTTGAGCTAAAAAGTAAACCAAGCTCCCTTTCATACTGTATCATTTACAGGACGACTCAATAAATTGTGTGTTTAAAGCTTAAAAAGTCAACACGACATAATAAAAAAAAAACATTAATCAACTGGGCATCATAAATCCGATGATCTGATAGACAAGAGAGATTTATTTTTAAATGTATCAGATCATTCGATAAGTAATGTCGCATTTTGAAATAGATTTTGAAGAACAAAATTTATTTCATTTATTAATTTAATCTAATGTAAAATGTAATTAACACTTTGTTCCACTACCGTCTGCCTAATTTGATATAAATAAAATAAATACGACAGTGCTTATCGAACGACTTAATATATGTATATTTTTTCTATGAGGCGAATTCATCGCGCATTCTCTACACAGAATACTGACATACGGGTGTATCAGGACTCGTGTTGCATGTACGTATACTCATGTCTACTTGAGACATGCTCGAGGTATACACAAAGGGATAAAAAGATGTACACATAAAAGACAAGCTGCAATTTACATCGGACATGATTTATAATTATTTCTTCGTCATGCGTGGATTAAGACAGAAATGACCATATAAAATTCCATACAGTTAAGAAGAGCCGTATAATTATTGCCTACCAGATATAGTTGCTAAATGCTTGAAAATTTATAAATGTAGAATTAAAATGATTCTCGTGCGCGTTTTTTAGATAACGATCGATTTCTCCAACGGACTTGAAACCGCCGATTGAAAGATCCAAGGATAGGGGCCAATGGAGCTCGTGCGCGGCACGGCCGTATAGATACACTGATTTACAAAGAGCTTATAATGGATCGGCGTCACGCTAATTGGGCGAAAGGAGCGAGTCGAAATTACTTAGGCGCGTGCTCGAAAGAAATCGTGACGGGACGTGTAAAATGAGGTTTGTTAGCGTGCGCCGGGTGTCACGAGATTACTATGTTTCCTAGTGTGTATATGTCGGGGCACGGTTTCTATATAACGTTCGGATGGATCGCGGGAGAGGGCCCGGGCGCACAATGGAAACGACAGTCGCGCGCGGGTGCGCGGCGAGAGCAAATTAAACGAGATTTACAGCGGGTGCACGATCTCGTCCTATTAACCCTGGACATGCTTATGCATTCGATGAAATATACGGCTGTATACGTAAGCATCGGCACCGTGAATGAGTGCACTCGCGATATCCTGCCGCTCTCAACCGATTGTAAAGCGATAATAAAGTCGGTCTTTGTATTCCGCAGTAATATTGTTAATAAGTTTGAACGCACACGTACGCGCGCAATGTTTCTTGCGTTATCGCGCACTTATTCCGTCTTCACGTCTTCATTCCGAAGAATTTAAATGTTACACACCGGATGGCGGCAATCATACAATTTTGATTTCTTCTACCTACAGATTCTACATTCTACCACGTGCGAATTCTCGTTCAGGTTTTCATAGATGATTGACGATTCGCAGGAGAAAATCTCTTCGATCAGAATTACTAGAGACACTAGCGGGACATTAAATTATTCTCGCATTATCCACATCGACCACATCCACGATGCAGACTTGTTTAGCATGCATCGTGTTATGCCGGCGGCAATATCAATTATCAATTAATCATTAACTTTTATCACGCGCTCGTCTTAATCACGCTACATGAGCCTTTAACGCCTATTCTCCTCGGCGTTCCCTCGTCGTCTTTACGCAACGCAGACACGCCTGTCTTAAGTGAGGGGGGAGGAAAGGGGACGCAACAGGTGAATAATAATACTTACAGAGAAGCGTCCTTTATCCTCTGCAACGCGAGAAGGGCCGCGGAAGGGGAGATGAAGACGGAGTCGGGCGGCTCCATCATGCAGACCGACACGTCCCTCTCCCGGTCCCTCTCCCGGTCTCGCTGCCTGTCCCTGTCGCGATCGCGTTCCCTTTCTCTCTCCCTGATCGCGGGCTCTCGTTCCCTCTCGTTCTCGCCGCTCCTCTCCCGCACCCTCTCGCGCTCGCGCTCCCGGTTCCTCTCCCGGCTTCGATCACGACCGTGATCTCTGTCCCATGCTGTTTCGCCCAACGGTGGCAGAGATGGGGACGCTGCAAAAGAAACACATTTCCTCCATTTATCCCTGCTTGCTTCTTTGCTGTTAAAAAAAAATGTAATAATAACAATAATAACTTTATTGCGCGCGCGCACACACAAGATTGCTTCATGATAAATTGGATAATTACACGGAGCATGAATGAGAAAAATGTACACGCAAAAGGTGAGGCACCAGCAATTGCTGCCTATGATGCCTATCTGTAATAAAACACGATGATCAGAGCGCAAGATGGATAAAACGTGAAATACGTGGAACGTAAATAGAACTTAAATAATTGTACTTTGCTTCGACATAAATCATTTGAGTTTAAATCGCTGAACGGAGATCGCATCTTAATATTTATAAATAATATTATCGATTTGAGAACTCACAGCTGCGGAAATTCATGTGTGTGATCAATTCAAACGGGATTCTATAACATAATTCACTGCATACGCGATAGCGATGTTAATATTCATTTTCTAAGGGGGCCAGATTACACGAAGGGATATTCCGATTTGAAGGGGGGGGGGAAACCGTCCTCGCAGATTGGAAACCTATTTCTGAGAACACCCGGTATCACCTGCCGCCTAACTGATTACGGTATTTTACATAATTACGCGGTATCTCTCGCACCTTGCAGGGAGCGTGCCGTGTTCCGGGTAATAGCTATACAACTGCTATTCAAAAGTAAAATCACGACGTTCCGATAGGATGCTGAATACAAGCGGAATAATGGGAGCAACGATCGACGTGCAATTTCTTTTCTTCATACGCGATATCTGCATGTTTGCCGTGTTTGCGCGAACGTGCCGTAGTGGCACGTCACGGTACCGTGCCCTCGATCCATCAGCGATCGAGGATCGAAGGTCGATGTCAGGCGAGCACGGTGCAGCTCATGCAACCTCTCGCGAATAAATCAACGGAGTGAAGAAAGCGCGAGCGTTCCTTTGCGCTCAAGTCCCCCCTCTCGAGAGCCTCAATCCCACCGCGACCGCGATGTGCTACAAATCGCTTTATAATCTCTTTTTATAGAACCGCGTACGAGAAATCGGGACCGATCTGACTCGAAGCTTGAACTCAACTTATAATCGCTCACGGTCGCGCGGGTTTTCCGCGAAATTTCGTGAGTATATATCGCGAATCGTTTCCACGTAAATTTCTACACCTTTCAAACATTAGCAGTTTATTGCCGTGTTATATGGCGTAGCATTGCAATTTACTTCGCTGTTTAGAGAGTTTTGACGACCTTTGACCCGGCGACGACGCGACCGGTCAGCACTGAATCGGGCATCTTGCAGCACGTTTTGCGATTTGCATGACAAGCATATTAAATGTCCGTGACATTACTGTTACTAATTAGTACTTGCATTAGCAAGGCAATACATTCGCGGGATCGAACGAAAAGATGCGGTCGGCTTTACGAGACTGCTATCGATCGTCCTGCCGATAATATTTTGACCACTCCGCGCCTTTCGTTCGATCATAAAAGTCGTCCTTCGTAATTGACGTAAAATTGTAATTTGTAAGCTTATTTCATTACGGAATAATGATTTGTTCGTGTAAACATGCGATTATATATAACATCACGTAATTTTGATTACACAAATCCAAGTTCTTATTTGTATTATTCTTATAATCAAAAAGTTCTTTTCATTCGTTCAATGTACGCAAAATTGGAATAATTGTATTGTTTAATAATTAATAAAGGAAATGATATTTATCAATAATGATAACTAATATAATTCGTTCCCGATGGCCGATTTCATCAATTATCCATTTTTGTTGCAGCAGAAATCTCGTGAGCGGTCTGGAGGAAGCCAAGCGTCTTCGAGGAATCATATCGAGGAATCATCATTATGAATTCAGTCGGTCAGGCCACGACATATAACAGCGCAATAACGGCGGTATTATTAGCCGCAATTTCCGTGCGCCGGACGGGGCGGCTTCGCTTAATTAGCCGCTGTTCGGACACTTTTTCCCTTCTCCGAGGTCTCGTTCCGGACGTCTCGTTATGGCCATTAACTCTTCTCATGGTTCTAGCTGAGACCCTATCTTCGCTATCTAATGGAGCACGCAGTCGTCACTACTAGGATAGAAACAAATCTGACAGAGCTTCGCCGGTCAATGTCTCGCGTTTCACCCTAATTCTTTTTCCTTCTCGTTTCCTTTTTCCCGTCTAACCATAATATATAATTTGTGACGTTACAATATAATAATGCGTGTGATTGACGTATGACGCGGTCGCTTAATTATGTTTCTAAAAAGGGGTTCGCTTCCGGTAAGAAGTTGACGATTAAGATAGAATTCGCGTATTAGACAGTCTTGTTCGAGTAACTCCAGATTAATAATATAATATGTTATCTCTCCCCACATTATGACATATGCAAGGGAGGAAATAATTTAATTTATCGATTAAAAATATCTGATTAATTTTCATTAAATATATGACTATAAATCCGAGCTCTGCAGCTGACTCGAGTTCTACATATAACGACGGTGTAGTTTTAAATCAATTTAATATTAATAATATTAAATATTAATATTAATAATATTAAATATTATAGTTAAATAGATATTAGCCACATACATTTGCGCGTACATTTAGAAATCGTCCTTCCTTAATTTCTAAATTATGTAAATTATATCAAATTACGATATTTTATCCTTCGAGAATTCTCCTCACGCAGGATTTTCGCTACTGTCTCCAAAATTGTTATTTATTATAAATCTCGGAGCGCGTTTTGTAAACATCTTCTTCCGCTGCTGCTCGATTATATCATACCAATGCCAATGGTGAGATCATCCCTCTCGCGTTCGCTATATCATCGCCTCGCCTACGCGGCAGGGTTAATCCTAAGCATTACCGGTAATAATACGCGGTCTTAACATATGTTTCGCCTTTTCTGTCCGCTTCGTCTTCCCTCTGCTCGCTCCCACTCGCGCGGTCCTTTACCCTCGATCTTCTTCATCCTTCTTTCACTTCTTTCTTCGCGCACAGGTATTCGAGGCTTTCGCGGCCGCCGCGCGCGCAAGAGAAAGAGAGAAAGAACGTCAGGGGGTAATTGATAATGTTAAACGCCGAGGTTAATCCGTCGATTTATGAGCAGAGTGTGCACCGTGGATTTTTTAAAATCTGCCAAATTGAGGGATAATCGTCCGACATTAATGCCTCGCGCTGCTTAAAGATCGCGAAGCCAGGGGGGGGGGGTTTGATTGAGAGAGATAAGTGGGAGTTCGTGGAGGTTTATAGCGCCTCGCGTGTCCGGTGGCGAATAAAAGAGAGGCCCCCGCTAATCCGCCAAGAAAAAGAGGAGGCGGGGTGCCTGAATCGGCTGAGAGAATCGATCTCGCGTTAGCCGCGGCGCGCGGGCGTTGAAGATAAAGCGCTTGCCTCGTGACCCGGAGCCAGAGGTAGTCACTCGTTGTAGGATCCTGCGTTCGCAACGATGCGATGCAAGCTTTATCCCGTGACTTTTGAATCGCGTCATACCTAATCCGCGACGATAACTTGTGTGCGCATTTAGATAAATAATACTTTAACGTAATGGATATAAGGATATATAATAGGAACGGTTAAAACTAGCAGCAGCAATAAAAAAGCTTTAAGAATTAAAAAAAAACTGTTTAGGTATACGAGATTGAACGTATTCGATTCAAGCGATTCGTAAGACGCTAGTTCGTTTTTCGTCGTCGAAGTATGAGCATGCAAGATGATTACAAACGCGTCTGTGTCACATTTACGGAGTAAACGATCGACGATTTCCGTTTACTCCGCGCTCCGTGCGCGGCAAACATCTATTATCGCGTATAATCCAGCGGGTGGGCGCATTAGCCGCGCGGAAATATGCGCGAGTGCTCGCGTGCGCGCGTGCACAGGATAGAAGGTGGGTGGACATGCCACCCGCGTCGCGGAACTCGTTAGGCTTTATGTGTTTTCAATTAAGTTTCCGGGCCCGCGTACGCGCGCGGCGGGCGCGCAGATTAGCGCGGGCGGCTGTGCTCGGGTCGATTAATCGTCGAGTATTATCTCTCTCGTCTCCCCTCGTGTGTCACGGGGGCCACTACGACGTTTAGAAAATTTATCGATGGCGGCTCGTTGTGTAAAGCACCGGTTATCCATCAGGTGTGAAGATAACGTGCGCGATAACGCCTAAACGTTATTCACGCAAAGTGCCGTAAGTCCGTCCATAGAGCGTTTGCAGCTCGAGAGGGATTCCACGGACGATCGCTGAATCTTCACGCCGATGTCTGTCCATTTTATAGAAGAAAAAAAAGAAACCTGCGAGATGGTAGGTGTAGTCAAAGTTGATGCAAATTTAATTTAGATTGTATAGTTATGATAAAAACAGAAAAATCATAAGAGCTATATTAGATATTAAAGTAATTATGACTGATGGCTGTGACATAGACTAAGTTTACACGTCCACCATTAATCGGGTTTAATTCATCTAGCGTTTACACGTTTCCTTACAACCCGCTTTATAAGTCTACATATCTTCGTCGACGGGTGTAAGAGTAACACAACAACTGGTGTTATAAAACCGGATTTAATTAACGTTTACACGATATCTTACGCCGATAGTTATAACTGCAGATGTTACTAAACCCGATTAATGGTGACGTGTAAACTTAGTCATATATATAAATATATATTATTACAAATATGTTTGTGTAATAAATACGTCCGTATATTATTTTATAAGAATAAAAACGTTTAATTGATAAGATAACTTTACTCAGAAAATAAGCATAAATGTAAATGCGATGTAATCTTAATCCATTTGGCCGGCAGAACAAACTGTGCTCGTGGTCGTCAATGACTTGCGCCGAATCAGGCACCGGCCGAGTGGGTTAAGGAAACTATATTTATTCATTATAAACAGATATTTTTTTTTCTTTCTTTCCTTTTCTGCAATATGAACAAAATTAAAAGAGCAGTACAAGTTAATTTACAATAACTTTTAGGGCGCAGACAAGACACTTTGTAAAGACACAGAGAAGCGCGTACAGACCGTACAGACGAGTCACTTTGTAATGGTGCAGTCTGCCCGTTTATATGAGTCTGTAACGCTTCTCTGTGTCCGTACAAAGTGTCTTGTCTGTACAAATTCGTTCAGACGAGCGACTTCGTCTAGCGCTTCCACAAAATGTTCTCATTCATTATAATCACTGCACCAACTTATAATACAATCTGCACATCTAACAAAGTGAATTATATTCTACCATAGCTAATGTCTTATAAAGAACACATTAAGGAAAAAGCATTCAGCTTCTGGTATTTTTATATTATATATCAAACATATAGCATTTTATATAACGTATTTATATACTGTGTGTTTTAATGACATACATAACAATTTTTTTGTTCTGCATGGCCGATTAAAATAAGTAAGAATAAAGAAACAAAAAGATTCAAAGGATTATCTTAATAAGACAGTAAACTCTTCTAAAATATTTGAGAGATAAAAATTCTAGTTAAATTCAAAAATTGTACAGAGAGAAGGAAGATCACATTATGCTACGCAATGTGTGCGTGATGTAATGTTTCTACAAAACGGAATCCAATTTCACGCGCGACAAAATACGCTCAGCTTGCACAACAGAGATAGTATACCATTCTAGAAATAATTAAAATTAATCTTTCGTCGTATTTACGGCTTCAGACCGTGTCGCGCGACTCGCGTGACGCAAACGCAGAATGAAGGATTATCTCTTTGAGCAACACGTTGACGTGTCTTTATCATAATTAAGCGCGGCCGCGTGCACGCTAATTGACAAAGGCGTAATTGCGCCAGTATGGCGAAAGTAAATGTGGAAATGTAGTTACATATGCCAATTTCGTAGAATTTCACGGTTCTTATGAATCTCACTAACGCATGCACGTATATTACGCGCGGCAGGCGACAATGTGATTCGTTATTCATTCACAATATATAATGTTTAGAATCTCAACATTCAAATGAAAAGAAAAAATTCTTCGTAAAAAATTATTCGGACCTCACCAATGTATTGCCGATTTCGATTAATGCGGGACAAACGACGTATGTATCGTGTCATGAAAAGTACATAATTCATTAATAACCCAGAAGGTATCGAAAGAGCACAGTGAGAATCGATTGCTCGTAAAATATGAAAGTGCGATGGTATTCAGATTAAGATATGCGGAAGATAATCGATTTATATGCGCGTTGCATTAATCTCAGAACTTTTACGACAGTGCCCGCTACTGCTCCGCGATAAATTGCAACTTCGTTATCATGTCCCTTGAATGCGTCCCGTTCATTTTTTTTCATACGTGTCGTAAATATCGCGCCATCAAAAGTAATGCATATGCATGCGAATGAGTTTTTGCAATCGTTAATGTAATACTTTTTTATCCGCGCGCGACTCTCGTGAGATATAAAAGTATCGCGTAACATTAATAAAAATCACAGCAAACGCGATATATTATCATCGCGCGATCAATTCAACTTTATTTAACTTTACTTTCTTTATGAAGAACGATAAATATTAAACACTTTGTCATATATATTTTCGTGCGCCTCTAAAAATAAAAATCTTACTTTAAAAAGTGCATAATTTCATATTTATATAACTCATATGTATTTTTTACACGTATCTTTATATACGATGAATCACAAGCTCATAAAATCGGACAGGACACGCACTTAGTATTAAACGCGTGATGGCGTTACAGAAGGATTCATGCAATTAGGGCCACACAAAGATAGCTCATGGGAGACAATGCTGTTACTCGCGCGTCAGAACGGCAAAGGGCAACTGAATGAACGACCAAGAAGTACATGGTCTAGGTGAAAGCGCGGGAGTTAACCGTTTTGAAGTCCCTCGCGGGCACCGTTCGAATTGTCCCACCCACGCCGGTCGCGCATGGACCGTATAGGAAGCGAGCCGAGAGATGCTCCCATCAGTCGCGCGGAGCAACGATGCGGCAGATGGATGAGCCGGCTCGATTCATAAGACTCGTAAGATCGAAGAAACGGGACAAGACAAACACCAGTTAATTGGGAATCCGCTAAGATGGATGGACATCTTATTATCTGGCATATACGCGGTGTGCTGTATAACGCGGAGAGGGATCGCCGCGGTTGATGCATGAACTAGCGAGACGGAAAGATTAGGTGAATGGCGATCAAGGTACATTATGAGCATTAACAAATACGGCTCGGGCCGACGCGACGCCCGTGATTAATCGAGCCCCCGGAGAAAACCGCCACATCGGAATGCACCGCCGCACACGTAAAATGTTACCGCGGCCACGTGGTCGCGGGTCTTGACTCGGACCCAGAACCAGTCACGAATAATGGTATCAAAACGAATATGGTCACGAAAGGTCGAAATCCCGAACGTCGAACTTCGTGAACTTTGGACGCTATAACTTATGCTCATTATAAATCCGCAGGCCATTATCATTGCGAGTAGAACGGTTGTTAATCAGCGCTTTACAGTTTGAGAATTGACTATATTATTAGATATTTATATTTGGATATTTTTTCAAATGTCGAATTATTGTGTATCGCAGTAATTTAAAATAAAAAGTAAAATTATTTATATATAATATTTCCAGTTTGATGTTTATATATCAGTGCTATATTAACTTACGGCAGCGTTTTTCCGATTCCTCTTTCTCTATATATTCGTTTTATTTTATCTCAAGTCACGAAAGACGGGGATATATAATTATAATGTCGATAATGGGATAAAAGAAACGCGGTCGTGACGTAAAGAGAGAGTGCGAAAAAATGGAAAACTTGATTCTCTGTAATTTTAATAATCCACTATAATCTGTAACAGCCGGGATTCTCTGTAATTAAGGCCTGCGAATTTCGGGAACCGGCCCACTCGCGCAATCAGTGCACACGTGCTTTACGAGGACGAGCCTACCGCTCTGATACCTTCCGGGCTAAAAATAAATTATGCAAGTGATGGCGCAGCTCGAGAGTTATGATAACGTCTCACTCGATGCGCCGATTCTCCCTTGTGATCAGGCTCGGTGAGTACCGGGAGTGAAACTCACCGGGCGGTTGCCAGGTTATGTACGTTTAATGAAATAAGTATTATATTTATAAAAATATATATTAATCATTTTCTCCCTCCTAAGATATTACAATTGCAGACGAATGAAGCGATATATTTCCTTAAGCGTTTATAATTAGCTAATACAGCAATTTTTCTTATACGTGTCATTGTGTCGTGCATGTTCAAAGCTTTCGAAACAACACAGAGATCGCAGAACGTTTGGCAGACAGACAAGCATACTTAAATCTTTAACACGGCAAATATTTTCGTACAGGTTAGCCGTGCTCAACTCGATCGAAGTTCACCAATAATTCAGCTTGAATAGCTAGTTTGACTATCTGGCATGAACCCCAGGTCACCCTGCAGTAACACGACCTCGCATTGATTAAATTCAGCATCGAACTATTTCAAAAACGTGCTTCCTATTGCAGTTATAGATGTAGAAATAGATACTTTCTGACATATAAAATGAAACAAATCCCAAGACAATGGGTTATTTCCGCTTTCTCTTCTTTTATAATTAGCAAATTGAGGAACAAAAGGAATAAAATTTATTTACCGCAGTTTTGTTGCAGTCTAAAGGAATAAAATAGTTGAGTCTCGTTTTCTCACGGGCAATCCGGATAAAACGGAGGAACTCTGAGAGAGATCTGTCGAGTTTCCAGGACTAAAAGCACGGTTTGAAAGCCTTTAAATCCGCATTGGGACGAAGCTCAGTGCTCTGTTGCGAATACCGCCGACGTCAGCGATTATACGGACGTACGTCGTGGATCTGTCGTAACGTTCGACTTGAGTCGTGGGGAAGGCGTATAAATTATGGACGTGGAGGTGCCGATACTTGATAAATCTATCGGCAGGTGATAGACGAGCCGAGGCGGCGCGGGTCGGCCTGTGACCAGCGAGTCGTGTGCACATCCTAGCGATAGGTTACAGCAGCGCGCATGCTGCATCGTCCCTCTGCTGCGCACGCCTGCACCTTCACCGTCGTAATCGTCGTCTTCAGGTGAGACACGCCGGACGACAGCGAAATCCCCTCGGTTCGCTCCTCCTTCCGCGCCACGTTGACCATCCTTGTACGCGGCACTGGCGATTGCGGGAACCCCGTAGGTCAATCCCGAGGCTCGATTACGCGTATCGATGACTATTAGGCGCGGTTTATTCACGGCTTCGTTGGCTCGGTCTGTCTCGGTCGTAGTTCACTGCATCGCGATAACCCCTTGCCGGCCATCACCCGAACTAGGAAGTCAGGTGAGACAGGTGAGACAGGTGACAGCTGATTAGAAAGGAAAGAATGGGAGAATGTTGGTCTGAGATAATTCTTCGCGCGGTTGACTCGAATGCAATCAATTAATGTAATAATAAGAAAGATGAATTTTTATTACTTCACCTTAGGTATTTTAGATTAGGTATATTGGAATTAATTTTTCTTAATAGAATTATAATTTTTAATCATAGTTTTTTCGTAATTTTTAAAATTTTTGGCGTATTAAATATTTTCATAAACAAGCCTTAAAATTAAAATCTTGGTAAAGAGAGAGGAAAGAAAATCGCATACACAAAATATGTTTATTTTGTTATTGATTCTTAGCTTGCGTGACTTTAAAGTCATTTAGAAAAAAGAGGTTGCTATCGAATAGTACGAGATATCCGTAAATCAGGAAAATGATGATTATTCGAAGGCACTTTGTACACTTCAGCCACAAGATATAACGATTGCACAAGCATTAAGTATTTCTCCGAGATAGTTAATCTTTAGCTAAAGAAGTCCGCATCTCTCATTGCACGTCAAATAATGTTTATGATCGCGCTCGCGCTTCACCGTCGATACCCAGATGGTGTACCATTCATGCGAAAAGGTTGCACGGACAACGACGTATCGGAATAACATACGCTGAAGATTCAATTGTTACGTCACGGGAATCTACATACAAAGTATATATATATGTATATATATATACATATATATCATTGGTTATCATAAATATCATCCGCGGTAACGAACTGATTTCAGCGCTGATTAACCTTTCGACTATCGCACGTTCCTTTTTTTTTCTACGAGAAAAAAATAGTTAGGACTTTGCGGGGATCTGGCTTGATCTCACAATTACATCATTACGTCGTTCAATAAAGTCAAAATGTCATTGAGTAATTGACGTGCGCTAGCAATCTCATCTAGATAGATTTACCCGCACACTCATTGTCAGTAAGATGAAGTCTTCTTTCAATTTAATTTTCATGCAATATTCTTCTGATTTTAGATTTAGATCTTTCTGATTTAGCGCGTCTTTCGCAAACGTTTCATTCAACTCACCTGGGCTTTCAATTGCACAATGAAAATGAGAAACGGCCGTTTAATCTGTCGCCTGCGAAAAACTGCGAAGTCCCGAGAGCCGCGACACGTTGTCGCAGGTGTTTAATCTTCGCGGGAACTAGCGCAGGCGTGTTTCACCTGCCTGCGTGCTAGACCGGGAAGAAGAGGAAAAAGAAAAAGAAGAAGCGAAGAGGAAGGCGCGCAGAGAAGAGCACGCGCGCGGCACGTACCTACGGATTTCTCCGCGGTACGACGGGCGTGCGGTCAATAAATTTGCAATTTTTCCGCGCGCGCGGTCGGCTCTTCCCATCACCCCACGCCCGCGCCCGCAACCATCTCGCGGGACGGACTTTCTTCCTTTTCTCTCTCTCTCTCTCTCTATCTCCTAGGCGAGATGCATGCACGGCGCGAGAGACTGCCGCGCGACCCGGAAAAAGGGACGGCGGGCCACGATTACACGGATAATAAATTAACGCGCACGACCTTATCGAGGCGTATAATTCATCACGAGGGTTACGTGCGCGCGCGACCTGACTTCGCAACGCGCGCGGCGTACTCGTATTTTGCGCCGCCGCGCGCCCGCCGGCGCCGGGGCCCCCGATATGGCGGTTTTGCACATTAAGCGCGTAAAACTCTAATGGCACCCGACCCCTTGCACCTGTAATACGGTACGGCCGGGGCGATGTGAAAGTTCGGAGCACGGAAGGAGGCTGAGCCCGGGACAAGGTAAACGCTCGTTAGGCCGAAGACGCGCATCGTTAGAGGAACGATGTATTTCCCCGGTCTACTTGCGGAGTATACCCTTCTGTCAGAGGTAATGACTTTTCACAAAGAGTACGCTGTAATGATATTAACCCCCTGACTCGCGACGTTAATACCGCTTTCTTATATTAATCTATTATCTTTCCGTGTGCCACGAACGACGAGTGTCCGAAGATACACGTAATACCCCATCAATCAAGAGACGACGTCTTAACTTCAAACTAGACAGGTGCTTAGAAATAATGTCGATAGAAACGAAACTTGAAAAGATACAAACGGTGCTGTGTAATTAATAATGCTGAATTAAAGATTAGTAACTGCAAAAAAAGCAATTTTCAGAAAAAAAATAGTCGTATAGCGCGGATACTTGTAAATACATAAATTAACTAATAAATGTACTCTTCTTGATCTTTCAATTATTAAGACAACGAAGCAAGAAAATGAAGAAGATATAGAATGAAATATTTATGTAACAATTATTAAACATTATTGTGTTTGAAACACACACATACACATACATAGCTAAAATAATATATTCTGAGAAAGATACAAATCCGGATCGTAACATTCTCTTTCACTCAGCGAAATTATCAAGTCGATCTTTTACGCGCGAGAAATTGGACTGTGGTTGATGCAACGAAATAAATGCAATTCCCTGCAGTCGTGTAGCAGAAAACGAGCGTTATCGATGTACGTAAATAGCAATTCGACTGGGAAATAAGTCCCGCAATGGATTTTACCGCGGTCATAATGTCCAAAAATAGAATATAAGTCCCACATAGCGCAATCGTGCTCTGTTCTGTTTCCGTGTTTCATTAGACGTTTTGAAATATCGATCGATGTCGCAGTTAGCGTTCGGTTATCATTATCGGTTAACGCAATCAATTTTAAATTAAAAAAAAAAAGAATAAAATATAATTATTTATATAGAGTTGTTTTGCGATTGACATTTGGCGCAATTTTCCGTCCAAGCCTTCCTTCTTTTCGCTCGTGTAATATACAAGTTTAGAATAAAGACGGTCGAAAACTTCCGCGACTCACGCGGCCTATCTTAATGGGCCTATCGTGACCGATCCGAAGTCTCGACCTTTCTGTCTCCATAATCGCAGCCACGGCGACGGCGATATTAAACGCAATGTCAACAAACATACATCTCGCGGTGCTTTTCCGCCCGCCTGTTGCTATTTATGGCTTCGGAGGAGAAGCGAGATTGCGCAACGGTGCAGTACCCGCGAGATATTCTGTCACGTCGCCAGCTAACGAGGCGTGCGATATGGGTGAGGGATAATTAATTAACGTTCGACGTGGCTTGACGTGGAACCGGCAATACTGTCGACCACGTTCAGACGCGCTCCGTCGACAGGACTTTCTTAAGAACCATCGCGATACGCCTTTCTCTGGACGCTCTCGTGGAAGTAACGTTTAGTTAAGTAAAAGTCTGGCCGACACATCGCTGCAATCAGAGAAACATCGAGCGAGTGAATAAAACGATGAGAAATAATGATACAAGCTAAACTAAAGAAGCTTTTTGAAATCTGATATAAGCCGGAGAGAGAGAGAGAGAGGGGGGAGAGGAGGAGGAGAGAGAGAGAGAGAAGATATATTTCAGTATTATTTCTCTCTCATCGACATTGGCATTAAAAGAATTGACGGTCCCGTTTGATTTACGAAAGCGTATTCATCGGTCTTGTAAATCCCGTTTACGAATAAGAGATCTCATTACACATGATGCATCAACAAATCACGCTAACCGATAATCCGACCCGACCTTCATCCGCAACCTGCGCATCGCTGCATCGTTGCGGCGCGAGCGGGCAGCCGTATGGTAAGGCCGCCGGTATCTTCGAGCCGCGGAATACTTACATTATCCCGAAGATTAGTGTGCGAACGATACGAGAAAAGGCATGTTACAGCGAGCCGCGAGCGGAGGTCCATGTGAGCGCGGCACGAGTGCGGCGATCCGCCCGATAAAAACACGAGGTTACGCGCGAGTAGGCGTCAGATTTGTGCTTCTAATTCTCGGTGAAATGCGCACCACGCGGAACTCGGTGAGTTTACCTTGAATTAAGTCAGGTCTCCGAAGTTTCGTTTGGAGCAGCGTGTGACGATTGTAGCCGAAGGCGTCACTACCTAAAAGATACACTCATTAACTCATTCCAGGCGAATTTAGTTTAATTTATTGAAAGTGACTATTCTGCATACTGTTCCCCGAAATTAATCTCGAATCGCAAATTCATTCCCAATTTAAATTAATTTCAAACTGTTTAAAGTGACTATTCTGCGCGCAGTTTCCAAGAATTTAATTTTAAGTCGCAAATTCATTTCCAATTTTACTTCAAATTAGTTTCAGGTACTTCCGGGTTATGCGAGTCACTTCCGAACTAATGAAGAGAACGAAAAGCGGGATGAAATCGTAACGTGCTTCGGCACTCTCTCCTCGTCCCTGCCTTTCCTTCCGCGTGACAGCTGTACAGTTTAGTACGACATCATTCTCAACGCTGGCGTGGGAGTACGACGTTGGATTTACGCGTACAGGTGCATCGCCGAGCATCTTTCGCTCGCTGGTACGTACACGGACGGCGATACAGGCCCCGCGCGCCTCTCGCTTTATTCAAGTACGACGAGCGGGAGTGGACCGCTGTGCGTGCCCACGTATAATACGTATACAACGTTCGCGACGCGGCGCAAACGTTGCTGGAGTGCAAGTTAAACAACTATTCATAAATATCACAAAGCGCCGTTACTGACGGCCGCATGCGACGCCCGGGGCGCTTCCTCACCGCGGTGCGCCGCCAGTAAATCCTCGCCGGCGGCGGCCGTACGATAATGCCGTACGTTAAGCGGATCGCCGATGCGGATGATCCTCTTTCGAGAACACCTGACGCATTTCTAAACGCGGAGGTGATTTGCGGACGCGCGAACGGGAAAGATATATTCACGACGGCAGCATTAACAAACTTCTCGCGGTCTTCCTTTTGTCCCCGTAGCGGGAACTTTCCGTCCCCGTCGGCGTACTCTGAATAATTGTTTTAATTAGTCAGCCTCTTTGTATTATCATATGTCATCGTAGCAAATACAACAATCTAAAGCTACTCGATCTCAGAAAAATAAAATGAAAAAATGCGTGCAACAGTATTCAATTTGAATCAGCTCTTTTAATCGTAGATTTGATTTCTTCTCGTTGACGAAAAGTGGAAAAACGTTTTCACGAATATTCGCCTCAAGCCGCACAACTGCCAGCTTTTGACGGAAGACCCCTAATTAACTGGAAGTCTTAATTGGCACAATTTGCTCGCGTTTAGAGCTTACCGCGTCACGGTTCACGGATGCTCGCTCGATCCCTCCATCACGGACGTCACGACACTTTAACGAGGAGCCGCATGAAGATCCGCGCGCTCACGACGCGTCGTCGAGAAGTTAATGGATTTAATCGCGAGATAATCGAGGAAGCGATGTCTCGAGGCCACCTCATCTCGTAGGCGAGGTCGCGTGCTCGCGATCGGGCATAATTCACGGCCGAGCGAGCGCCGATAACGAGCTGGGGATTGACGGCGGGCGCCCGAGGAACACGGACGCGGTTGGTAGACGTCGCTGCTTTTATTCCCTGACGTATATATGTGTGCCGTTTCCATTGCACGTGTGGCAGGTGGAACGTGCAAGTTCAACGGCGCACCACCGCGGCGTCAAGCCCGCGGCTGATTGCGAGGGAGAGAGCGCCAGATGGTTTCCGGGAATATCGCGTCCGCAAAAACTTATCCGAATCAATAGCAATCACGATAAATTAGAGCCGCACGCGACACTCTGTTGCACTTTGCCGAAACGCGCGACTCGGATCCGAGGAAGACGGCGCTTTCCGAGAACGGCATTCTCCTCCGTTTGGCGCAAAAAGGCGTTCGAGCCTTGTATAAATTGTTGCCCCGGACACGCGATATTGTATGAAGTCAGTCCACCTGCGACTCCTGGTAAAAAAAAAAAACGGCGCGGGAACATCGCGTTAACAAATCATAATTACTTTGCTCGGACGTTTTCTAGAATCAAATTAGGACTCTTGCCCAAGTGGGTTTATAAGCGATTCTTTTGAAACCAAGTATCTATTATTACAAAATTTTAGGAGCTCCGCCGGAATAAATAATTTTCTTGGACTTCGTTAAATATAAAAATGCAAAAGAGGAATATAAAAATGCAAGTCCCCTTAATTTGAGCAACTTTACGACACACCCGAAGCTAATAAAAATCAGCGGGATACCGTATGCTCGTCGGTTTTCAGTGCCTTTTAACACCTAGGCACTTTATGATAATTGTAAGTACCCCGGGCCCTGGCGGCGACTTTATAGCACGTTATTCATAATAATTGCGCGCGGTGAAACACGCTCGTGAGACGCGCCTCCGCCCGCGGAAACCGCGGCGGAGTGTCCCGCGTTAAGTATCTGATTAATGCCGTCAATAATTCGCGCGCGGGCGCACGGAGTGAGATTCGAGCGATTCGGCGGCTAATAATTATTATTCGGCCGGGGCCGTAAACACAGCATCGCGCAACTTTGTGTTACCCGCCCGCGAGATATTTGCAGGTGTTCCTCGTCCGCTGATCGTGACTGGGGGAAGAGGGAAATTCCCTCTCTTTTCCCTCTCTCGCTTCGTTTTACTACCCTGCGCGGGATGGGAAGAAACGACCGGATGAACGACGTTACGTTGTGTTAATTTGTCACGGGTCGAGCCCCGATTGCGAAATCGACAGCGCTGGCCGAGCAACCAACCGCTTTCGCGGTTGCTCCGGCTTTCATAATGCAAATTACGGCCGTATCGCCTTTGAGAAAATGTTCCAGTCAATGGCGTCGCGCGAAAAGTATCGCTTTCTGCGAACCCCTAAATTACAATTGTGCCCGCTCGCGTGTTTCATAAGGCGCGTACTTGGCGCCGCGCACGTCGCGTAATTCACGAAGCGAGTTACATAAGGTTCCGTTAATAAATTGTCAAAGTTCTCGCTCAAGCTATACTTTTTCCCGCATCCTCGAGAAATTTTAATAATTATGTAAAATTCATGTGTTTGTGAAGCCTTCAGCAGGACTTTTTACTCCTAACTGCTTTTTTCTGCGGGTACCAGAATACCAGATTGCGCTCACAAACCTGTTAACGGACGGAAAGTTTTAATGGTCATACAAAGTTGCTGGATACGTAGTGCCGCGTGATAAACTAAACGAGTTCGTCGCCATGTGGCGCATAGCAACTGATTTGCATTTCATGTCTAATAAGCGAAAACTGATAAAGGATATGTTAAAGGTTTTGTGAACGGTACCTATCATTTAATTACAATTAAAAGTTGATGTTAATGTCATTGTAGGTATTGCTTACATAAAAAGAACAAATTTGAATCTTAATAATATTTTTGTAAACTCTTCAGATTTTAATTTGTAGCTAAAACAATCTGTATTTACATCGAAAAAGGTTAAATATAACTAGAAAAAGAGTTAACTTACAAGGAAACATTTGGAATTGTCCCTCACTGATTTTGATGGGATTTCGATATGTTGTGGCGTAGCGAAAAATAACTGACACGTATATTTTTATCGATTTCGAATATTTAGAGGTTGAAACAATCACTCGAAAGAAATTCCATATATTTGATTACGAGTGAATATCTCTGAAACCGAGATTTTTTTAAATGTTATATTTTTGCAAAAATAACATTAAAGGGTAGCGGTACGCTAAAAAATATATTTTTAAAAAATCTAAGTACACGATCACAGATATCACTTTAATTAATATCGTAACCTTTTTGTCTAAAATATTTTTTCATTTACCTATTTCACGGTTTCAGAGATATTCACTCGTAATCAAATATATGGAATGGAATTTCTATCGAGTGGTTGTTTCAACCTCTAAACATGCTTCAAAGCTGATAGAAAAAATATATGTCTGTTATTTTGTGAGGAACAGTTCTAAACGTTCTCTTGTTAGATAAATAGAAGTATTAATAAATTGCTTTTTGTATAGATTGAAAATAAGTGCGATATAGATCATTGTAAAATAATATATCGTTTAGGAAAACACATACACACACACATTCAATAAATATAATGCAATATACAAAAAGGCTAGATATTTTTTCTAATTCTATAATTTTAGAGAAAAATCTTTTTTTCTTCTAGTTGTACAGAAAGCTATTCATATAATGTAACAGGAAGATTTGTTCGCTTTGATAAAACCTTTCGCAGTTACTACATCATTTGACGCCGCGTTTCTCCGTTCATTTCCTCGTTCCCATGAATTACAGTCACCAATCATTAATTATCTCATAAGACGTCCGCGCGCGCGAGATACCGCAAAATAATACCGTAAATTAACCGATCTGTCTCGAGAGCGCGGTGGCGAATGAAGTCGGCTTTAAATCGAGGGGGGGCCCGGCACACAAGGAGTCCGCACATAAATCCGCGACCAGCCCGACGGCGGAGGGCTAAAAAAAAGACCCGGCGATTCTTTCCAGGCTCACGGCATTGCTCCACAACAGTATCCCTTTCATTGCATCCTCCACGTTACGCGCCGTGCTTACGCCACGTAATCTCGGTCGCATCTCTGATTTCAATCTGCGCGCACTTTACAACGCACCGCACGCGAACGATCTACAAATCAGCCCAGTTTCTTTTATTCCATCCGGCGAACGAGAGAGAGACCGGTGTACACGCACGCGTTGCGTAATTCGCTTCGTTGATTTACATCGCCCCGGCCGAAAGCCTGAGAGATCGCGCGTTAGGAACTAACAGAAAATGCGAGGAAAAAAAGTCACAAACTTTCCGTATGGCGAATTTTGCGGACAAACTTAAAATCGAGTTGAATCGATTACGATGAGAAACCGATATCTTGCTAATGAATTTAATTCTGAAGGTTTTAGAAGAGAGAGAGAGAGAGAGAGAGAGAGAGAGAGAGAGAAAATGCATAATAGTTTTTATTCTCTAAATCTTATAATTTATCTTGTCTCTCTAGATATAGCACCATTCGATCATCATTGCACAGCTCCCACGAAACATACATAAACGTCTAAATGTTTCGTAACAACTGAATCCTTCTGTCTGCTATGACTGCGATCTCATTAAATTAATTAGACGGCGCCGAGATCTTGCACTCCAAAGGATTCCGTTAAAACAGTGCTCATTGAGTCAACGATAAGACATTACTGTGAAAAAATTTATCCAAAAGTCTGCCGTGTCACAATATTAAATACGTTTTACGATAAGTAATACTATCATCTCGAATAACGATACTTATTATATTATTTTGATCATAAATTGCAACGATCTCTTTAATAAGCTGATATTTTCCTATTGCTAAGAAAGAAAGTGGATTCTAAAGTTTATAAAGAAGATACTTCAAAGATTCATCAAGGATTTATATATGTACATGTGTGACTAAAAAAATATATAAAATTACTATACTAATAGGGCAATTTAGAACGTGGGTGATCTTTAGGTAATCATCTTACGCCCACAATGAGAAATTTCATTCCCGTTGTAAATGAGAAAGACTTTCCCCTGACTTCTGCCTGACAAGCGAAAGAAAAATGTACCTCACGTAAGCGGCTATAAAATTATCATAATTAATGGTAATTTCAAAGCTCCTGCACTTACCGCACGTATGAGAATTTATTAAATCGCCTCCGCGCGTCGCGCGGAGGGAATAATCGCGGAGGAAAAAAATCGCGCGGCGCGTCATTACCGGCAGATATTTCATTGTAAGCAAAACTCTCGTATCTAAGGAGAGCGCGGGGCCTACACGATATATAGAGGGGCCCGCCACGAAATGCAATAAATCACGTCGCGCGCGTTTCTTCAGGCGTAAATGGCGCGAACCGTTCGTTAAATTTCACGTTTCAGGCGTCGAACGCGCGCGATGCGCGATATGCTGCGCGCGCGATGCTCCCGCGGATATAATATCGCGCGCCGTTTATTACCCCCGTTATCGCGATCGTCACTTTTATGCCCGCGCGCCGCAAAGTGGCGAATTAATCCACGCTCGCAATTTAATCTGCCGCGGCAACACGACGGACGAGGACGGCCGGCTTCTTTTTCGCAGCGATAAATTTGCGCCCGCCGAGCGGTGCGGGCCAGCCCGGGACAGGAAGATTGATCGAAGAAATTCGCGGCTGATATTATTTACAGCATGTAACACACAATTAAGCCCGCTTACGCATTTAACTGTATATGACGTTATATCCTCGGGATATACCAGTATAACGAAAAATTATATAAAAGTATCTCTTCAAATAGCGGTCGTCAAACAGTGGCGTTATCTCCTTCTCTCGTTACGAGCAGAATCCGCTCGATTGGATGGTATAATGCAATTTACAATTCGCTTTGCCGAAATGGGCGTTCACTCCGCGCGCTCGCATTCGCGTCGTTTTATTACATCTCGACGAGGCTCGAGCACGCTCGATGTTAGAACGAGCGGCTCTTCAAATAGGATTCGTCAGTTCCGCATCCGTTAGATCTCTACCGGAGAAGACAATTTGCGCGATCGTGACGAACGAAAACGATTTCGTACGGAAACGGCCCGATAACACAGAATTCGTAACGAATTAAAATAAATAGTAAAGAGAAGAAATATAGCAGGCTTATTTTTTACTACACAAAATTAACATCGGAATCTATTTTAACGCTCATTAACAACATGAGATATCGTTAATACACGTTGCACATGGAATCTACGTAATCTGTTATAAAAATAAAAAATTTAATAGGTTGTAATCCTTTCACAATTATATATGCCGATACTTACACCGGCAAAGTAGCCTTCCATTTTCTAGCCAAGCGCGCTTTCAATCCATCAACCGAGGAAGACAGTTTACAATCGTGACAAATGCGATTGTATCGAAGAAGTATAATTGAAAGAAGACCGCGTATAGAATCGCAAGAAAGAGTTTCTAGCGCGGCGCGGCTAAATCGAGACGCTACATCGTTACGCAAAGCGAAAGCATCGTTCGTGAATACGCTGATAACTTAATCCTCACTCCTTTCATTTTTCCGTGATCTTTCTTTCATGTTTCTATTTTTCATCCTACTTAGCCTGTCCGACGTAAGTGCGAAAAAAAAAATCATTATCCATACCGGGATTTACAACGGCGTACGAAAGAGTTAAAAATGGTTGGGTATTATCCCATCTCTACACTCATAACGCGTGGTTATATTCAAACCCCGTCTACCTGAAGATCGCTAAAAAGAGACGGAAAGTGGAGTATTCTCAGTAGTAATTCTCAATCGGGACACTCTCACGCGCGATGATCTTGAAACAGATCGATATCAATTTTACGAAATGCTAAGAAAATCTAAATTAAAAACGTGATCGTTCTCTTATAACAATCGATAAAACATACATCTCGATGACGGTCCTGATGAAAGATTCGCTTCAAGAGAGTACTCGATAACCGTAGGAAGTCCTTTTAAACGCACCAGATTACAATATATCATTCTACCTTACGCAATATCGTCTTGTATTATATTTTTACGTAATATCTAATGCGTTACGTAAAACGCAGGAATATAATGACGAGCCCATGCTGGAGTTCCCTTCGATACGTCTCTTTTCAATATTTGCGAGTTCCGACCAGACACCTCGTGAAAGGTAATCTCGCAAGAAAGAGAACGCGAGAGGCTCCGCCGCCGGCTACATTTTTATCTGAAACAACGGCAGCGATCGGCAAACGCTCTGGATCGGATCGAATCGGTCCACTTCCCTCTCCCACTCCGTCTATCTCTCTCTTTCTCTCTCTCGTTCCTTCGGTTGCGATTTGCCAATAGCTCGTTGATATGCAGAAAGCCCATCGTAACGCCATCGCCGCCGTCGCCGCGCGGCCCTGAGAGCCGTTTCAAAACGGGCGAACGTGCATCGCCCGCTGTCGTAGAATGATATATGGAAATACGAAACGTACCTTCCTGAATTGCACATTGTGGTCATTCGCGTAAAGGCGCGATAAAAGCGCGAGATCGTTGAGAACGAGCACCTTTCGCTGCCGATTGACTTTTATTACGGTGAACGTCGAGAAAGAACAAAGCGAGCTTTAATGCCCGACTATACAATTAAATTTGGAGGACTATTCTAATTGAATCTCAATGTATCTTTGACAAACGAAATCACAATTCAATTCCTATTTGTAATAAAATAAGGCGCACTTAAAGGTGCAATGCAATCTCTTACGATATAATCTGTTTTCAATTAAGCAATCTTTCTGTATAACGCGCGTCTAGCCTTTAATAAACGAGGACGAGCAGCGAGAGCGTATCACGACATTATGCTTAAAGACTAAGTTTTCCGTATCGCCCCGGATTAAGATAGGATCACACAACTGGGTGTCATCAGCATAAGAGATGCAATTACGGTTATTAAGGGCAGGCAATTACCGTTATTAATACGTTACAACGTTACATCCTGCCGACTACGTCGGAGAGCGATTACTTATCCTCATTACTACACGATGATGATGCGAGCGATAAAGTCGCGCGGATAAGGGGGGGCCTAATACATAAAGAGAGTTAGACGATCGCAGATAAGGGAAACGGATAATAGGTCCCGTCACGCCATATAGCGAGAATCGCGAGAGGCGCAATTAGCCGCGCGAACTGCAACGGCCGCGAAAAAATCTCCATCGCGTAACACGAAGCGCTGCGCGCTCGGAGCCCGACTTTATACAGAGCCCCGCTACTAATTGCGTTTTAATCAGCCGCGCGAGCCCACGCGCGCGAACGAGCGCTGTCCAGCGAATATACGGACGATTACAGTCGGACACACGTGATGCGCCCGATACGACGCGACCGCGACGTGACACGCCAATTAGAAAAGTTTTGTACGAAAACTGGAGCGGATGCTATCGACTGTGTGAAGATTTTGACGTGGCAAGAACTTAACTGCTCGATTGCTTTGAGTTTAATCGGCATGGACCGTATTCAAGTATATATACGTAACAGTTACGCGATTTACACACTGTTAAATTCATAGTGTCAAATAATACTCAATTTGAGTCATATTTAACCAATTCTATCGCCACTGCTCTCCTGCTCAATATGTCATTAATTTAGAACAATATAAACCAATCAAGTTAAAATAATAAATTTTGATACACATTAAAAATAACAAATTGTTATTTAACTCAAGGTATCGGTTTAAATTTCACCCTTGACATTTAACAGCGCGATGAGTGAAATACATTGAGTTTTCGGAACAAGGAATTGTGTGATTCGCATATAAATAGTTAAATTAATTCGTATAAATTATTTTCTACATCTTTCACGAAATGAATAACCATAAAAATTGGAATTACTGTCACATGCGTCTCTATCTTATTCCAGAATACGTAAAATTTATCTTTCAACGTCGAGCGTTTTCAAGCCGTTGCGGAATATGCGAAACGTGTGCACGTGCGTTGGCAGAGGCGATAAGCTTCACCTCGCGGAGACGTTATTCCGTGCCGACTTTTAAGACAAGCGGTTAATGCGTATCTCCCGGCGGACCAATTAGAAATTGCGAAACGACGACACGAACTCGCGCACGATCCGCCTCTCATGCATATTCAGAGAGAAGAGTGTCCGTCAGATCGAACGGGCGTCGATCGACCGAATCCAACGCGAACGACGATCGCGCGAGGTGTCCGGCGCGATGTATTATGCGAATTCTCACGTGAGAGCCGCTCGATTTGAAAGTAAAGTACCGGCGTGTGTAACGAGACGATCGATGGTAAAAGTAGTCTTCGCGCTTGCGAAATCGAGTCGCCCGTGATTATCGAGAAGCAGCGGTGGATGCAGACGCGCAAGGTGCACGACGTAGCACACGCACGTGCGGCCGTCGTGTGCAAGTCAGTTTGCAAATTAGAAAATAAACGACGGGTCGACGGGATTCTAGCGCATCGATATTCAAATACCTAAAGCCTTGAGGTTTAGTCAAAAATACTTCAGAACCAGCTTCTTCCACGTCGCGAAGGAAAGAACCTGTTAATTCAATGACATTGAAGATATGTTTCTTGAATCGTCAATTCGACAGCATTCGAGACACATTTCCTCACCAGGAATGTAATTGGAATGTAATTACCGTTCTATATTCTTCAGATTAATAACACAACAATGTGCTAATGAGTATAAATATAAATTTTATATAACAACATTGTATAAAAATATTGTAAAATGTTGGATAAATAACAAGATTTCATAATATTTTTCTCTCGAATAGCACATCATTATATCTATTAAATTAGAATGATTGTATTCGAGCAATATTCGGCAGGTGATCGCACGTCTGGAGCTGATATAATAAGCCACGCAAAGCAATACGAGTCAGTAGGTCTCGATGCAAGGCAAGGCAGTGCGTGTTCTCGCGATTGGGATCACGGATCTGTGAGCAGCAGTCTGGTCGTATCGTATTAGCGGCAAAAGGACTCGCGAGAGAGGAGAAGCCGGTGACGCAACGCCGCGCCGCGCCACGCCGCGTCGAGGAGAAGGCCCGTTCGCTGCGTCTTGCTGCGGGGCTCTAACCTCAGCTATTATGCAAATTAATGTTAATTAAAATCAAACAGACATCCCCCGCGTGCTCACCGCAGAGAAACACACGCGCGTAGTGTGTGTACGTACTAGGGTTACGGCACAGCAGTTAGGCTCGCCAGATTTTTCGATTCTACAAAATACATGATAGAAATTGTGTGAAATGAGTGAGAAGAAAACGGCAAACAGGTCTTGGTTTTTCATATCTAATCGTACTTATTTAGAGCAAATTGTGTGAGTTCTTCAATTTTCTTAAATATATAATAATATGGTGTAAAAATGTATAATTTTGAATAACAAGATTTCATGATATTATTACCTTCAAATAACACATCGTTATCTGTTAATAAATAAGTAATTAAATAAATCTGTATATGGATATATTAGATATATTAATAATCCTAGCGGGCTTTTTCACGAGTTATTGTCCGATACTGATTGTTAAAATAACACGATCATCCCGGTAATAATGTCAAATTGTTTTTAACGAGAATTTGCGAGCAGTCTCGACGTCGCGTAAGCGATCGCGTAAGGAGTATTATCAAAGTGGTCGCCGCCGACCGGTCGAGTTACCTTATCAACGACGCATGTAAATGCCAATTTATCGGAGAAACATTCGTTTATCTGCGGACCGTCTCGACTACCCGATAAAGACCGCAAACAAGACGATTTTATCATTAAAATGCGTGCCGGTAATCGCGGCGGTCAATTTCGACTAATTAAGGGCCGTTTAATACCGCGCGTTAATACCGATGCTCGTGCCATCGCGTTATCGCGGTTACATTTGTTATATCCGCTGCGGAAAATAAGCCGGGTATTATTAATACCTTCACACATGGCTGATACTGTATGCGCCGCGGTCACTTGATTATATGCTTGTGCAAATTGTGGAAATAAATTATTCGTCCACGTATATAATAAAATTTATTGCATAAATAAGTTTTTAAAATTTAATAGTATCAATTCTATTGCCTGTTTTTACATCTACAAAAAAGTTACTAATCGTTATTAACCCTCGAAAGCCACACTGGGGTCTCAGGGACCCCAACGATATTTTGGGACTATATGTTTGGAATTATTATTTATATTTTTTAACGCATATTTCTAATAATTTTCTTTTATAAATTCTGAGATTACCGTCGTAATTCTCAGAAAATTTATGACCTGAAAAAAAAGAGGCAATTAAAATATGATGATTTTTTTAAAACTTATGAGCAAAAAATGACTGAAGTCCTCCAGACCTCAGTGTGGCTTACACGTATGTAAAAGATAAGTGTGACCTGCGAGGGTTAATTGTTCTCACGCAATTATTGTAATAAATGTAATGTGATAAATTGAATGTATGATTCTAAAAGTAATTAGTAGCATATTAAAATAGAAAATTAGATATGCTATGCTCTTAAAATATATAAGTATCTTTTTTATTTCCTCTTTAAAAAATTATGTAAGAGGAGCGAATGTGGATGTGTGTGTTCATTAGCGATGGATGCGGCATTCGATAAATCTCACATTAGGAGCATTAGAATTTTCGCCGCTAACGATTGCGAGTTAAGTCCGCAAATGTGGAACAAACAAATAATTATCGGAATACCACGGCGCCGCGGAGTCTCGACGAGCTGCTCGTCCGTGTCTGGATCTCGAGACACGTTTTCCGCGATCTTATGACACGCGCGGCCGAGTCGCTTTATCGATTTAACGGCGCGCGATCGCGCGACCCCGGCCGGAAAAATCGGCCGGCAATCCACATACACATCGCGCGCGGGGCCGCATCGGGAGTAAACGAGAAAGCGGGTCGGTAGCCGCGCGCAATTTACGAGCAATAAGCGAGCCTCCCCGAGAGATCTGCCGCGCGCGGACGAGCGGAGCGGAGGAGGCGTCGTCGTTAGGATCGGAATATGCACGGCCGCGACCTCGGTGAGCTCGCTTAGGCTCACCTTTCCTTCAACGACTCCTCATCCATGCCTCGACCCACTCTCCTCAAGTACACCTTCACCGATATACACGCCGCGCTCTCGATCTCCTCGACAGGGAGAGGATGCAGCTCGACCTTTGCTACGAGGAATCGACAAGGATTCGTGAATGATCGCCCGTCGAATATTGAAATCGCAAATTAAACAGCACGACGAGCTCATCTCAAGATCGAAATATTATCGAAGAGAGTATCTCTTAAATTCGAAACTAAACAAGTGCTGACAAAAAGAAAACATTCAACAATAATAAAAAAAAGAGAATTTTTAATAATTTTGCAGATCGATATCGTAGATTAAAGTTTTCTAAATTCGTCGTACTATTCATTCTCAAAATAAACAGCTCGTTCAATAACCGTTCAACTCGCAAGTCTGTTAGCGGTGAACTTTAAAACGTAGTCTAGGGTTGCACGCTGCTCTTTGCCAACGGTGGAGGGAAAACAGCGGCGACCTCGCCGAGAAGAATACCGGCAACGCTGACCGCGCGCGGTGGGTGAACCGAGCGGGGGACCGAGGCGGTATCCGGGCGAGCGGGCGACATGGAAATAGTCGCGATAAATCGCTCTCGCCACGAACTATTCCATTATAAAAGCAGCATGCTCCGGGAGTAACACGGCCGCTCGCAACGACGTTGCTTTGTGCGCTTAGCGGCGCGCCTACCTGTACGAGAGCGCATCTCGTACCGGTTGCCGCCGACAGACGCTGCAGAGGCGGCTTAACGACAATCGCGAGCCGGAGATTTCGCTTGAAACCCTACCGAGGCATCCTAGGCATATAGATCTTCCCGGCTCGCTTGCTCGAACATTACTCCCGACATTCTCTCCGCGTTTCGCGAACGAGAGGAAGCGCGGGATAAGTCAAATCTTCGACAGGTCGGTCGACCCGCAGATGTTGAGGGCTGTCGCTTCAACGATTGTGATGTCAACGCGATCATGCGTCGTTGATTTAAACTTGAAACGTTGGATGTCGACTTTCTCATTTTAGAGAAGCTAGGATTCGCGTCTCGGTCCTTTTGAATTAAGCATTGAGACGTTTACATCTATATTACATGAATTAATTTTGCCACTGTCAAACGAAAGCGATAAAATTACCTGCAAATCCAAGTGTGTTACCTATTTTAACTGAAGCACTTCTTACACATTTCTTGCCGTTTAAAATCACGTCATTTTACACGGTTTAGCGTATTAACTTTTAATTTATAAAACAATTAAACGTGTTAATTTAACACGCAACAAAACATGTAAAACGAGCTTCAGTCAAATGTGTCATTTTTAGACGTTTACGCGTGTCTTCGCGCCACATAGAGAATAGAATTTATTGAAAATTTGCGGCATTCTTTTCGCCAGACTTACAGTATTCCTAGACTTCGCAACAGAACACCTTCCACTTGCGTACTTCCAGTCCATATTTACCAAGAATACCGAGTTAGGTATTACTCGTAGCTCGTAAGACGGACGTACCGGTACTCCGTCCCGCGCGCGCGTTACCATCACGGACGCACCAGAGAGGCGAGGTGGAGGCACGCCTGTTATTACTCGCGCAGATTGATGGAATCAAGCAACCAGTCATTTCGTGGTAGAATCAGTGAGAATTAATACCGAGCTATTAATTTCTCCCCGCTTTACGGACGGGAGATCCCGATCTCGCCGCCGCGCCGTGGTTCGCGCGCATATACACCCGCACGAACACACCGTCGCCGATATGGTGCGCGCGTGAACGCACGTGCGAGAACCACCTCGGACAAACGTTGAGTCGGCCGAGCAAACAGGCCCGCGCGCGGTTGGAAAAGACTCCCTCTCCCCCCTCCCCCCTACGTGATTTAGACAGCTTTTTCCGCACCGTGCAGCACCGGAGTCTTGAACCTAGCGATCGCACCCTGATGAGCCTCCAGGATCGCATCGGATTCATGGACCCTCTTAGCGTGAATTGATGCGCGGGCATTAATTACGCCGCGATACCGGGCCTATACGCGGCCCGGCATCTCAAACTGGCATCGATCGATGATCGAGTCGGGGTCAGCCGTAGCGCGGCCCTGACGAAGATTTGTACCAATTTGTTGATCAAATCGCGCTCGGGCCTGATGGACGAGCGTCGATATGCAGACCAGGAAATGCGCTATTTCAAGGCACGGACAGACTGCATGAAATATGTAGCACATATATGGCGCGCGCGCGGGGTAGTATAATTATTAGAAAGAGCAAGCGGATACAGAGACGGAGGATGTGCCTTGGGATGTAAAGTTCATTTTACCAAAACTTCGAGAAAATTGTTGATATGACAAAGTCTTTAATGAAAACATTAAAAATAATACGCTATAAAAGATTGCGAAAGAAAATAACTTCTAAATCCACTTTCATTTTAAGATTCACTTAACATCTTATTACACGTTCCGATTTAATGCAAAACACACAAGAACGATAATTAGCGATAGAATTACTGAGAATTAAGCGCATGTTTGTTATTCGCTTAAATGGATTACGGACGTATTTGCCATCAATTTAGCCGAGAGCAGACATGCAATATTTCCCGGTGTACGCCAACACGATATCGCGGATGCTTGTAAATCTGTCATTTACATTAACTCTATGTAATTACTCTCCTCTCGCTACCTTCGCCATTTAAATTTTATTTGCACCGTGTGCCACGAAAGAAAAAAGCGATCTCGCCGGGTGGGATTTTCTCAAGACCAGCACAGACACGGAGTCCGCGCGGCCGCGCTCGGGCGTATTTCATAAGCCGGGGCGATGGCGCCATCGTGGTCGTATTTATTATACAATCCCGTCGTAAGGCGTGCGCGCGGAGGCAACAAAAAAAAAACTTCAGGCGTGCAAATGCCGGGCGCGGTGTACGTCGGGGTGTGTTCGATTGAGACGTCGTTCGGGATGCACGACGTTGCGGCATCGCCGACGAATCTCCGTTTGCGGTTGCGCGTGCGGCGCCCGCGCGCGCGCGCGCGCGATAAATATCAGTTTCCCGGCCCCGATCTCCTTCGGTTTTCAGTGTAAATGCAAAACCGCGCGTAATTCACGCTGGCAAGTAACACGCCTCGCCGATGGGACCCCCGCGGCGAGCTTACAACGGCTTCATAAGACTCGGGAGAGCCCGCGCTACTCTCGCCGCCGCGCCGCGCGCCGATCTTAGTTACACCTGCTCGATAACGACGGTAGACTCCGATCGTCAGAGATACTTTGAATCGTGTAATTTTAATTGCTACATCATTGAGACCGTAAATAATGTTGGAAGGCGATTTCACCAGCGACCAGCGAGTTCGTGCTTGTACATCGCGCGTATCCGAACGTTAAACGTTATCTATATCCTCCGGCAGATAATCGCATCGATTCCTCCGTCGCTACGACTTGGCATAAAAATCGAAGATTCTAAGATAAAAATTCAAATAACACATTTAAAGGCGAGGATTCGTGCGAGAAAACAAGAACGTCGCGAAATAAGGATTAACTGTAATTCCTATCAGCGATAAAAGTAAATATTGAGCGTGTCTAGTCACACACAACGTGAAGTCAATGAATTGCTATATTAGTCATGGGTCCCCTTTTGAGTTACGTCATTCTCCGATCGCGCGGTTCAACGTCATCCGCTCCTTCGGCAATTAAACGGGCCGTAATCGCGTGCGCTTTCTATGCATAACGATCGCGGGCAGCATTCAAATGCCGCAATGATCATTTATAGAGAACCGCGGAAAGGTTCGCCGTTGGAGCGCATGGAGTGCTCCAAATTGAGTGCCGCCTGATCGAGAGGCCTTTCCATCTGTCTCGACATACGCCGCCGTACTGAAATAGCCGTGGTCGTTGTTTCGAGGACCGTGTCTACCTAAATGGAAGGCTAATTGCATGCGAAGTGGACAGGTGGAACGGTCATTCGTCGAGCGTTAGCACTAATGAGTGGTCGAATCCACGACTCTGGCGTTCGAAACGCGGTGTTTCCCCTCGCGAGATCCACGTGCTCGCTTTGATAAACGTGCCAGTTTCACCGTACCCTACGCCGTAAACACATTTATCTTCGCGGCCGAGGCTTTATTAAAACGTGAAAGTATTTTTAGAGATAAAACGTATCGAGCTGATTGCTGATTGCTGTTTTAGAATTAATAAAAACAATCCAATTTCTCCATATTATATAAGTCCTGCAAAATTATACAAGTTATACGAAAAAGAAACACGATGCAGACTAAGTAAACTCCCGGACAGCGCTGAGATCGTTTATCTTTATTAAATAATTTTGGATATTCGTATAATTTATTTTCAGGATTCGAGTGCTTCGCGCAAAATAATTTACAGGTAAGTTTCAATTACGAACCGTTTTTTCCCATAAAATAATCACGTTAAAATGTCCACAAAGTAGTTCAGTATATCTTCTCGTAGCTGTCACGCACATTTGAACACCAAACTTCTACAGATATAATGGCGAACGTCTGGTATAATTGCGATCAATCGTGTCAGTGGGTTCAGCAATGCGAAAACAGGAACTCTCGTGCCAGCTAATAACGCCTCCACACGAAAGCTCGCTAAATAAGGCGGCTAGTTCATGGGAGATGGTTCTCGTTCAAGATGCAATGAATTTCATCGGAAATGGAGATAAATGTATAAAGAACTATAATTTAAACTCTCTTCTATGTTATGATGCTATTAAAGCTGCTTGTAGAGCTTAATCTCGAAACTATAAATTGCTTAGAACAATTTTTCATTATTATATGTTATTTACGTGTGATTTTATGTCTATTATTCCTGCGTTACCTGTCATGCTTATTTTAAGCACGCGCATAATTTATAATTAGCGTTATTTACAACTCCGACAGGTTATGTTCATAGAATTAATTTAAATACGATAATTGCTTGAGATAAACACACATCGGAACCGAACGCAATATATATTGACACCGCACTTCTCTGATCATCGATGTTTTATTAAATCATAGAGTGACTCACCGATACGTATCGCATCCTCGCGTGAGTGATGTATTCCGCCTGTACGAATACACTTACCTGCAACATAAAGCACACATATCTCAATCTATATTCTCTTCATAATTCAGTTAAACATACAAATCTCGAATACATCTACATAATTCATAATTGCTCCGCAATTATTATCGGTAAATAAAGGCCAGATAAAAGAGTTTACAATGCTTCATATCCAGCGGGGTTCCACGAACTAATGATTTCGACAATTAATGCCCGCTTTCATTAAGAGAACTAACGACGTGAATCATAATCACTTTCGCGATCGTAATCGCATTTGGCTCGTTCGTATTGCGGGCCTTAATTGACTGTTAAACTCTGTAAAATGCATTGTCGGATTCATGCGCGATTATTGCCCGGTGGTTATATCTATATCGATGATTGCAATCATATCTGCATCACGCTCCCCTCGGCTCGTTAGGCTCGAGCGTATCGTTTCAACGGGCGAGGTGTTTCCTTACTGTCTACCATGCATTGCAGATAGAGAATCTTCTTGTTCGGTCACTTGTTCTTTGGCGATTACATCGCTATGTAAATTTATCGTTGGTACGTGTACGCGCGCACAAACGTGTACCCTTTTTCTTTCCTCCCTTCGAACGTACGTGTGTGGCTTTGCAACGGCGCGTTATGCAATTATGTGTCGGACAGTGCGGTAAAGTACGGGCAATTATTCACCCGATTCACGAAAGAAAAGAGCACAAGGTAATCGAAGTTAATACGCTACCACCTGACTTGCAAATGCCACTGTACTAATGCTCGGCTAAATTACGATGGCTATGACGTCACGTTATCGATGTTCGCATATTGCATAAACAGGTTCTATTTAAAAAGAAACCAAGCAACCGCTATTTCATCCCCTCTTCCCCCATTTTCCTTTCATTTCTCATTTATTTTAATACATTTTGTAAAAGAAAAATCTCATATATATGTATCGACTTTACAAATATTAATTTGTTTAATATCACGCTGCCGAAAAACTTTCGGCGCGCGATTAAAAGAAGCGATATTCTCAAAGGGAACGACTTCATTAAACGTTCTCAGAGGATAAAAATGTAAATTCATAATTCAATCTTCTTTTTCATCGGAAAGATTGGCTTAAACGTGACGGTACGACCACTTAAGCCTCATTAAGAAGGCTTACTCTACAATCTGCGACGATTTAATCCAATCCATCGGCAGGAGAGAGATTATTCCCTCGAAAATCGCCCATGGAATTCTTCATTATCAGTGCCAGGGCAGAGCGCCGGCATAATTGCACTTTACGGCGCGGCGGCTACGGCGGCGGCTACGGCAACGTACTCGTACCGATTAATACCGGATCGATTAATTAAGCCGGAGCCAATAGTCCGGCGTCCGGAACGATCAATAGAGATTTGTTATTCGCCAGCCGGAGGATGGTGAACGGCCCCGGTTCTTGTAAGAGCCCCGCGACTGCGCGCCAGCTTTATAATCCGGCTATTAATTATGATAATTGATTCGCGCGCCCCGCCGCATAAATCGCCGACTCGACGAAATATTCCGACCGGCAGACGAACGTGGAGCAATACGAGTGTATCGGCAGAGAGAGACTTTATCGCGACATCTTTTTTTTTTACCAGGAGATATTTACGACAGAAGACGCAGCTCCCCGTTGATTTATGGAGTTCTCTGATAACTTCATCATCGTCTGCGGTCGAAGGGGAAGCCCCGACGAGAAACTTGGTCGCGCGCCCGCACGATTTTCGCGCAGCTTTTGTTACGTGGCGCATGGGGCGCAATTGAATTCAACGTTCGTAGCTGACCACAAAGAAATGTCTTGCGATATATCACAACAAAACGCGACACGTTGGCCGACGAGCGGTAAATTTAAAGTCGGACACGACAACGTAAATGTCACGCACTCGTCCCAGGTGCTAGTGATTTATATTGATTTTGCGTATTATTTAGCCCGCGCTTCACACATTATAGGCAAGAACTGCAGGCAAGAATGGCTGTCGCACTCCTGGAAGCGATTTACGTGTCGTAAAAGCGACGACGGCGTCAATAACGGTGATTTTCGTTTCGTTTCGGGTAACGAGAGGGGTAACTCGAAACACGCTTGAAATCGCCGCACGAGGTTTCATCATAACGCGCGTTTAAGATGATTTAAATACACCTAACTCGCGCAGCTTATCATCGTTTAGTTCGCCGCGGGAGAAAAACTCTCGGGTGATGTGTTTAGCAAATTCCCCCGGCGTGCACGCGGCTTGATAACCCACTACTATTTATCATGCCGTGTTTTATGAGGCCTGTCAGGATACGAAACTCGGAGATATTCGCGGAAACGGCGGGTTCCCGTGAGAATGTTTTCTCCCCGGCGAATCTCGGCTGAGCCCCGCGAACGCCCGACCGGGATTACGTCGCTTAACGCTAAAATCGTGACCGATTTTGCGAGAGATCTGCCGGATGATTGGTTACGGAGGAAACTGTAAAAAAGGAAAATGACGAAAGCGCCAGTTACGATGTAACGTAACGCAGAGAGTTTAATCGCACTTTTACTGCGCCGTGGGCCGAGAGCTGTAGAATTAGAAGTTAATGTTTATTTAACGCGATCGCGAATTAATAATTAATACCCGATATTCAGCCGAGGGGGCACGGCCCATAAAGTACGCTTTATATCCTCTCGTCTATACGCGGAAAGGAAAACGGTGAAAGAGAGGTGGACGGCGGTAGCGCGTTGTCCAAGTTGGCTGAACGGTTCCCGAACGGTTCTTCATTAATTGCAGCACGTTTTAACGACTAAGAGCTTCGATTAGGGAACATGACGGCATCCATCATCGGCTGTCGTTTCGCAGCCTGTACTCTCCAAGAAAGTCGCGATAAGTACATGAATCGCGTCGATGCGCGCAGTTTATGCTTCGTACGACCGACTAGCTCGTACGACGCGCTAAGTCAGTACGAAGGTAATTAACTTAATTATCGTGCGATACAGCGACGCGCATACCTCACGGAAAAATCGTGAAGTTTAACGTGGCGTCTTACGGATATATTACACGCAGGCATCATGCAAATTATTTCCACGTGAGTCTCCGTTTCTCCCGGCTCCGAGAATTATTTGATACATTATACACGGACGTTAACACGATAATTAAAACTTGTTGACACTCATTATCGTATCCTAATGTCAACATCTGACGTTATTACAATCATCCTTCTGATTATTATGGGAAAAAATATGTAATCATTTTACTATTGTGTCATTGTTCCTACTATTAGTATTAATACATCGTGTATCCTTTTAGCGTTAGCAGTATATCCGTTTATTCCAAAAGAAAAGAAATATTTATTTATTTAACGATTTTTGTATAAAATAAAATATAATTTAGTTCTCTAGTCTAGATGATTACATGATAAGTAATATTATTTGCAAAAAATATTCAGTATGATTTTCTTGAATATTTCTTAAACTAAATATAACTCTTGTTAAACTTTATATTAACATTTTCAGATATAATACTGCTCAATATCGCTTTCACGAGATTTACAAGATAATGCGAAACGCTCCGTGACGAACGACGAACACTACATTTCGCTGACGAAACTGCGGACAAAACTGCCGGTGGTGAAGTTGCGGGCAATACAATACCCCATAATAATAACAAACGATCGCGGTATACCTCGTCATCCTTTTTTACGTCGATCGATCGTGATGTCGCGGCGATCATAAAGAAGTATGCCACCGCAGAAGGAGAGAGAAAGAGAGATCATCATCCTTTACCGCGGAATTCCAAAAGGAATCGATCGCAATCGCACCGGCCGCGGCCGACTCGGCTGACTGCAAACGTTTGCCGCAGGTGCATGTGTCACGCCGCAGGGGAAGGCGTTGATCGATCGGACGTTAAGTTATTAGCCATTATTATTCATCAGCGCGAGAGTGGCCTTTGCAGATACGGCGTGGGATTTGTACGCGGAAAGAGATATATGTATAGAGAGAGAGAGCGGGTGGAGAACAACAGATATAGACGTATTTGCATATGTAAATATGTGAGGCTGTAAAATTCACGATCGATCATCTGTTAGCCGCGAGGACAAACTCGAATAGAAATGTGAATGCGCAAAGGCTTGTTTGCGGCTATATTAAACTTGGGTGTAAAAGAATTGTGTACCGTAACGTAAAGAATTTTATAAAGAAAGCATTACTTTTTTTTTTAAGAAAAACAAACAGTAGTACTAATATTTCCAAAGAAAAATGTCATATGAGAAACTTTACTGTCTATTTTAAATATTCAATAGTATTATTTGTTTCTAATCATTTTCCAAGGAAGTATTTCATTTAAAAAATTTTATCAAGTGAACATGCTATGCTACTGTTCTGTTATGAAGAAAGAACAAATTTTCATGGTTTGAGTAAAATATAATAATTGTTATTTTTACATTTATTTTATTATTTCATATAAATTTTCAAACAAAAACTTAACACCGCTGTTTTGTTTTTCAAAAGCAGTACTTCTAAACTTTTGAACGGTAGTGCATCTAAAAAAGAATATAAAAAATATATATAAAATACATAATATATAATTAAAAAATTAAATTGTTTTAAACTAATACTTAAAATAACATTTGAAGCCTGATGTGATTACGGTGAACTCTTTAATTATCTCGTACACCCGAAATTGACCAAAAACATCCACAAAAGCAAAATTTTGCGAAATTACCGTGCGAGCGAGGAATTTCAGTCACGCTCTCGCTTCATTCCCAAAGCAGGTCTCTTCACCGCCGCAGTCGTAAATAAAACGCAACGCGAGATTATATATATTTACGAGCCTCGAATCGCATCTAATTATAACGTTCGAACCGAAAGTAAACTCCTGTCCGTTCTTCTCGCGGGGCGCATGCGAGGGCGAAACGTTTGACGGGGGCGTTGACACCCACACCGAGTGGACAATGAAATACACGCGAGAGACTCTCATCGCGGTCCACGCCCAGGCAAAGATATACGTTGGCCCCTCGTCGTTCCCGTAACTGCGGGGCACACGTCACACACCCAATTAAAGAGAGAATCGCACGCCAGACGCGACATTCAATCGCGATTACACGCGTATGCAAATGAACGCGAAATTTCATTCGCGCATGCCAGCTGTGAGTATCGCAAGACCGTCTTTACCTGCCTGGATGTTAACCGTAATACCAGTATTGTCAGTATCGATTATCTTTGGACTCGAGGTATTTCTCGGGTCCAAGGATAATCAATACTGACACTACTGGCATTACAGTTAATGGCAAAATCAGATTATAGGTTTTTAAAAAGTGTGTCGGTAAAAAAAAAGTCCACAGTAAAACAGACCATTGTACACATTCTTTGCTCGATTTTGGGCGTTTGCGGCACTCCGAAACGTGCAATATCCGCAGTAATAGATAACAAATGTAACATTTCACGCACATTTCGGTATAATATTTATCATTGGCTGACGCAAGTAAGATGGAAATATTTTTTTACCATACTGAAATGTGCTAATGAAGTCACACCGCTATATGTCCATTTGCATGGAATGCAAAATAATCCTCGGCGCCAAGATAAAATTTACGGACGATTTAGCTTGACTTTTTTAATGTAAACGAGAAGTGTCGGCAATATACATAAATATCGTAATCTCAGCTTTGGATATGATATCAATTTCATGAATTTGACATTTGCAGTGAATTACAATTGAAATGCATATTATGCGAATATTATTTAAAGCTGTCTAGCTTGTTATTCTTACGAAAGAGAGAAGAAAAGAATCATTTTTAACAGAATGATTTGAAAAATACAACTTGAGAGAGATACATTCGGTGAAGTATTTCCAATAATGCTACGAGCGAAATGAGAGCCGCAAAAACAATGCGACGAGATGACTTCTGTCAGTCCATTAGGTTCAAATGCCACGTTTCGCAAAAATATTTTATCAAGCGTTTATTTCCCGACGCGCTGGTCGAGATAATTCTACGCTGCGGTAACGACAATGTGTCACTGATAAGACATCAATTACGTCTCGGCAATTGTTTCGATCAATTAGCGCGTCCCGCGGACAGCGTCTATCCCGTGGATTCCGTAGAACGCCGCGTCAATTAAGGCCGTTTCTTCGTCGAAAAGTCCATTTCCACGGATTTATCTCCCTTCTAACGTTCCTCCGTGATAGAGAACCGTGATTCGCTCAATTAACGAACTATTCTCAATCGCCAAATCGGAACAAGGAAGTCAAACGGCCGCCTTATAGCGGATAATGGATAAATATATTCTACGTCTAACAAAAATCGCTAACGGATAAGCATAAATTTTACTTGTGAAGAATATAATGAGAGCTTAACATCTTCACGATACTTCCCATCCCCTTAAGGCAAATCTCCCAAACTTCAGAGATGGTTTACGTCGTCGCTTTCTATCGCCGCGAAGTTCCTCGGACTTCTTTTAAATCAGCCCATCACCACCGTAGGCGTCGTGCCGCTGCCATGCGGTCCAATAATTTAAGCTTTAATGCTGAATTAATACACGGTATTTATACGAACTGCGCGTGTTATGATTTATGATCGCCCAAAGTGACGTACAATTCAAGGAAACCCTGATGCCGAATATCGCATGGGAGTGTCCTTCTGAAGGCGGGGGCATAACTTTGGAAAAGTCCGAGAAACCGGGTCGGCTCGTAAGTCAAGAGGCGTGCGTGCCTCGAAAAATACGAGAAAAAAAGCTATGAGCAGCACGACGATCGGGGATAACGATATCGGATGGTGTCGTGTATTTTGCCAATGTTCGAAAGGATACGTGGAGAGGAATGCTATATGACACCCGCAGTTGGTGTATCTTGACACGAAATATATATTTTCAAGTCTAAATATAGAAAAGAGAAATAATTTATTTTCGCTTATTCAAAAAATAGAAGAAAATCGACTCGGTTTAACTTGAAAATTATAAAATCGCTTCAAATTACAAGTATCTACATGCTTATCTGTAAAAGTACTCTAACAATAAGTAATAATGAAATCTGAACATTCATGCATATTTCAAAATACCTTTAATAATTTAACGAGAATAATTACGTCCGAAATTTTCCTATTTTGACCGTGTTAATCTTTTTCCTGTAATGATAAAATTTTAAGAGTGTTTTACCTCGCGAGACGATACATATATAATAAAGTACCTACGTGATTAATTCAATTCCCTCGCGTTTAGCTATAACTTTCGTAATCGTCGGGATTACATCTATATCTACAGAGAAAGTGTATTTGCATCATGATGATATCCACCGTCGCGCCGAACATGAAAACGCGATGATCGATTGCGGACGTGCTCGCGACGCTGATAAATTTCGTCCGAACGTAAAAAGCGTCTAGCTTTTTCTTTTCAACGGGACGGAACACGTGTTAGGACGAACGTGTGGAAGATATCACGTACCGTACTGCATATTAATCGTCGCGAGTACACGTGCGAGTTGTTTAGCGCGCGACCTCGTGCCCCGGCCTCCTCTCGCCGTGATACGTAACGTAAGATAAGTGAAGCACTAATGCCGTAAGATAGCCGGTACGTTGGATACACCGTGGGTCTCTCGAGGTGGATTACGCAAGCCGAGGGAGCGAAGTGCAACGACGAGGGAGCAGCGGGACTCCCGGTGGCCGCGCGTCGACGATATCGATATCGATATCGTGGTTATACAAACGCTCGGATCTTTTCGAGGAAAATCCAGCTGCGCTCGTGAATTGAACGTGAGACTCGAAATGAAAACGAGACGTCGCTTCTATTAATCGCGCCACCTTCTCTCGAACATAAGGACGACTTCATTGTTTCTTTGACTCTTATAATTCGCTTCTTAATTTAGTGTCACGTTGAATCGTAACTAGATTTTCTCGACAGATGTCTGAATCTCGCTAAAATAGTGTTCTATACGGAGTGGAATCTCTATCGATTCGATATAAATATTTTGCAATGTATAAACAAAGGCTCGAGATCAGACGATTATTCTTAACATGCCGAAAGAATACGGACTATTTTTAGCTCAAGTACTGATTGTCCATTTTTCGATGTGATGTTTGATAAACAAGTTATGTCCCATAAAAAGTATCGGGGTGTCGATACCGTGTAGCCTGTGTTGCGGCTACCAGCCGTTTTATCTCCTTTCCATCTACCATCCTTTCGCATTCTTTAACGCGCAACGGAACGTTTCTTCACAATTGTATCCATGATAATTTCCTACCGCCTGTCAGTTCTCCGCTTGCATTCCTTATATTAATTGAGACGGCCGCTAAAAAAAGGCCGCGTAAACCTATTTAAAGACTATTAACGTTTAATGAAGTCGTAATTACGCTCCAAGTATATCAGAATGAAATAAAAACTTTAAGTGCATCTCTTTCAGAACAAACGTTCTTTCTAAAGTCTCTCACCAATCGCGACTTTAACAACTGCAGGAGTAATCATTGTGTGATTAATGAGACAGTAGACATCTGAAAGTCTCTCGTAAAATAAAACGCAATCTTTTAATGCATTTATTTAAAAAGAGGATTTTAACCTTACGTGTCTTCTTTTACATTTTATCCTGCTACTATTGTTTGCCGCCGCTATTATAAATCGAAAGCCATGTCTTCGATGCATAATTTTATATCCTTGAATTAATCCGTATCTCCTCTTGTTTCATTACACACGCGGCTTCGCCGTTGGCACGGCGGGATGCCTTTTTCACGTCTTCTTCGACGAGCGTTGAAAGATTCATCGTCTTACGCAAACGTGAGAAACGTTACGGGCCGCGGCGCTGAACGTTGAAAACCATAATCGCTCCGCGGCCAAGGCGCGAGCACGGAGCACGCTTATCGAGGATAAAGGTGGAAAAGTATCCGTAGTTAGCTCCGTCGTGCTGCCAGGCCCCGTCCAGGGGAACGTTGATGAACGGCCAATCGCAATTTGCCGCGGCGTTGAAAAGTCGCGGAATATAATTACGAAATGCACGCGCGTCTTAGTTGAGTGTACATGCTCTCGCCCGGATATCTTCGGGAGAAGACCGATTATTTCTTAATTACTTAGGAAACGGATGGAGCTCGGGGAAAAAACCACGAGCAGCGAAATGCCACTACAGAATTCGCGTAGGTTATAAAATAAAAATCGAACATTGCGCGCGTAACAGATTGACTTTAATTGCTTTTAGATGCTATTATTATCAACATCAATTAATTAGATGAATTTTAATAGATATATACATTAACTTTTTATTAGACATACAAGGATAATATTGTACTAAGCAAACATGGCAATTAAAGAGCAATCAAAATTTAAGGAAACATTTCTATAATATATAAAATAGTATTATTTATGGTAATATTTAATAAGGAAAGAAAAAACGAAAGACAGAGAAATAGAGAAAGAGAAAATAGGAAATTTAACTTATCAAAAACTAGATTTATATATAAGAGATTCATAGCAAGCAGTTGAGTGGCATTACCAAAATGATTCATTATGATTAACTAGAAAATTGCTGACCGAAACAGTCAAGAGACAGGAAGAGATAAGGTGAAAGAGGAAATCGGAGGTACACGAGGCTGGTTAGCAAATGTTTCGAGTAACGTCGCCGGACGCAGATGGTTTGCAAGGGTCAGAGAGTTAACCCAGTCGGCATGCACGCATCTACGCAAGCTGGACGAGGTTGGGGTCAGATTGGATGAATATCGTCGCTTTTACAGTTGCTTTCAAGGCTCGTATGTAAAATCGCCGGCAATGGTTACGAGCACCGCGCGCGCAATTAGCAAACGACATCACGTCGGTAAATTAAATCGGATAATCTCGTGACAGATCTAAGCACGCGGCACTTCGATCTTCGAACCGTTGCCAAAAAATATATTGGCTTTCATAGAGCTATGGCGTATAAAAATATAAATAACAAAAATATTTAACTAATTACCAACCGTGCGAAGCGATCGTAACGAAATTGATAACATCTGGCCTTTGCTTTTTAATAAACACTCGCGCGATCGAACCTCTCGACAATAATTATAATGCTCTAAGCTCGGATTGAATACACTTTACGTAAAAGCTCTATATCGCGTTTCGTCGCGTGCGTCTCGGCTGTACATATTTATGCCCGGATCAAGAAAGGCGGATTGAAAAATCCATTCGTGTTTGAACCGGCTCGTAGTAATCATAGCCTTTAAAATTCACCGCGGCTCTCCGCGTGGTTAATTCAACTAGATTTTTCGCGGGTTCGAAGACACCGCGGATATAACGGTACTTAATAGTATAGAGACCCGATCGTTCTCCCTCTCAGGTTAATGGATCTGCATCCTCGCGTGGGCGTAAAGTCGTTTTCTGACGCGAGCCGCAAGCGTTTGCGGAATTTCCGCAGACACGTAATTCCGTCCCATAGCCAGTTTCTCGAGTTTGAGAATACAGTTACTTTTGTTCTGTCACAAATTTCATATCAAAAGTCGCTTTTCGCTTTAAATAACGATATCTCATACATATATGGCCATCCATTTGTATTCTCAGCCAGGCAGGATTAATAATCAATTAAAATAATGATAATAAAATAATTAATTAAAATATTAGACGTTAAAAAATCCTTCCTAGATGCGTATACCAAATTATTTTTATCGCAATAGCCGGTTTTGCAAGAGCACAGAACCAACGGACACATACAGCATAAATTTCACGTGGGAGCACTTATCGAAAAATTTTGATCTCTCTTTGACTTTGACAATCAGTCAACCATACGCTAAGTCGAAATATTATTCGGATATAAAGATAGTAAATGGACTATGATGATACGATAACTTGTTCAAAGCGATCATACATCATCTTCATCATTGGAGTTTTTACGGCCGGCGTTGCAAATCAATTTTGTGCTTGATAGATCTCCGTTATAGCGTGGGCGTTAATCGTTTGCCGGCAAAATGCGAGCTAACGCGAGACGATAATATTGGCAGATTTTGCACGATAGCATAATCCCGTTGCAATTGTTCGGTATACTATGCGACCTAATATACCTTCAATGCATAATTGTGCCATACATTTGCATCTCTTCCAAGCTATTTTGCTTCGAAGAGACGTTCTTATTTCATTGTCATTTCTCAGAAGGTTCCAAATCGGTCGCATTTCATAAATAACAAACAAAAATTGTCGCGTTCACGCAAGAATCGATGATGGAAGAAGAGTGGCTTTGATTAAGAGTAAATTAAAAGTAAAATATAATTAAAACAATCTATTTTTTTGTCGGCGATCCGCTTACGATTCTTCAATCTAAATCGCATCCATCGGTGAATCGTAATATATTCACGTAACGCATGGCGATAAAAATCAGCACATTACGGCGGTTTCACACTCTCACGATGTATAACGCGATACGCGCGTGAATCGCGGCGATATGAATTTTAATACGCGCGGAAGCACGCGAGGTGCATCAATTTTCTCCCGAATCATGTCAAACGCGCGAGGTGTTTCTCGAAATGCATTCTGATGATTCACGACGCTGCTGCGCCGGGTGCAATTTATAGCGAAATACGCGCCTCATTAAGGCGTCGCTGTTGATTATCGCCGCGCGGATGTTTCAATTCACGCACGCTATGCGCCGAATTATGCATTAGCGCGAGCCATGTGCGAGAAAGATTATCGCGCGCGCACGGTTTGGCCGAGAAGAGCTAAACAGACGTTTATCTCTCGTATCGACCGCGCGACGCGATTTCCGGCTCTGATTCAATTAATGTTATGATGATGCATGCTAATAACGGGGCGGCACGCGAGCCGCGAGCGTTATACTTCTCTCGCCGAGGCGGAAGTGCGGGGACGCGGCGAGGATACCGGAGCGCGATAAACAACGCCCGCTTATCGGCGCGCGAACTCGACGCGACGCGCTACTTTCTCGCGAGGAACGCACGCCTCCCGAGAAACCGGAGGATCCTGTTGTTCGGCTCACCTTCGTTACCGCTCTGACTCTTTCAATGTGTCATAATATGCATTTATTACATTTTTCATATTCCACATTCATTAGTCGCTTGAATCGAGTTAATTGAACGGAATGTTCCGCAATTCATCGAATTGACGTAAAAAAGGATATCCCGAGAGCTACCGATGATCATAACGATCATAACAAGCGTAACGATCCATTCCACTTGTCGTCGCATTTTATTTTTCGCTTCGAGAAAGAGAGAGAGAGAGAGAGAGAGAGAGAAAGACTTTCAGAAAATGCGTGTAATAATATTTCAGCGTGCACCGTTGCTCGTTACGGCTGCGCGAAGTGATCATTATTATCGAGAATAATTTCAGCTCTGCCGGGCACGCTTTCTCGGGAAACGGATAACATCGAAATTCGACGACTGCATTTTTTTCGATGAGAAAGAGAGAAAGAGGAGAGGACGAATTCTTCGCGGGATTTCGCCTTTCTACCGCGTATAACGCCCGCAGGAATGCTCGCATCCGATAACTCGTGGCGCTGTAAATTTGTCCGGCGCACATGCCGCGAGCGCGAACATCCGCGCGATCCCCTCGAATCTCGGCGCGTCCCGGTCCCGGGCGCTATCAGAAACGACCGTACGGCCGTTAATCACGCGGCGATTATTAGGCCAGGCGTCGCTAGGAATGCGCAAGGGATATTCCGTAAATCAGGCGTGGCGAGGCGAGGCGACGACGCTGCGGCGCGCATCGCCGTTATTAATTGCGCCTCGCCGACGTTGGCGTTAAATAATGAGCAGCGAACCGAACACCAAACACGGACGCCTCCCTTCTAATCCTAATCCGTCTGAAATGTTAACTATCAATCGTGTCGCGACGAAACCTTCGGATATCCAACGTTGTTGCGAAGTCGCGGCGACGGCGATCGCATAACGTGCCGCGAATAAATCGTCGATGTCGCGACGATGAATCATCGTTCCGCGTACTGGGACGTATTATTGCGGAGGCCGATAAATCTTAAGATGCACTGCTTAAATTATTTATCGAAGAAATACCAATTGTATATTTTTCAATTATTCGTCTCGTCTTTTATTTCATTGTTAAATATCTTTAATAAACAAAAAACAAGTGTAATTTTTTTAATACAGAGATATTACAAACTATACTCTCTTAAGTTTATCTAATAGTGTTGAAATCTTAATAAAATTAAAAAATAAAAGTTCAACACCTTCAGCTACAATGTTTTAAGTTAAAATCCAATTTTCATTTTATTAGAATTGTGAGAATAATTTTCGTCGGTTGTGAGTGTCGCATAAAATATAAAAAAGAATAAGCGTTCCTCATTCTCGGACATTTCGTGAGCGACCTCTTCGGGTGCTATAAATGGGCGTAAACACCCGAAATCGTCGTAATTTGCGGTCGGCATGGATACGCTTTACGCGGAGTTCGGCCGCAAAATTCAACGTGTATTACTTTGCCGCAAACAAATTATTTTACCATAACCGCTCTCGGAATGGGAACGTACATATTTCACGAACGGCCGTTTCCGATAAATTCGCCTTCGTGTCATGAGCAAAATGCGTTCAAAGTGTCCAGAAAACCGGACCCTGAAAACTGATCGAGATCCGCGAAGATCAGGTAGGCGTGCTACCGGCTAATATTCTATGTAAATATGTTGACGACGCGATATTCGGCGAGTTCTTAGTGCATATTCATAAATTGCGTATTTTTGGTAATCACGCAATTATTAATTAAAGCAGAAATTCCGCTCGCAACGTTCCGTTCGTATGAGGCGAACGATCGCGATAATAATCGGAGCCGGAAGAGAGAATCCGAGAATTCGCCGCGAAAGATAAAAACAGATATTTTAACGAAAAGGAGTCGTAAGGGATTTTTTTACAGGAAACGTTCACGTTACGGAGCGCGAGTCACGTTTGCGAAACGTATAAACTCCGCGATTCAATGCATTAAATGTCGGGTAGTACGTGAAAGTATGACGCAATTATTTTGTTGTTCAAATTATACACTCTCTCCGCGTCATAATGAAGTCCAAGCGTCACTTTAAGGAGCGAGCCTGCCTTAATAATTTAAGCGCATTTAATAATATTCATCGGCGATCGAGATAGTCGGTAAACACACAACGTAATATCGTAAAATTGCTATCTCATTAACGAGCGTCGCAAATAGCGCGCACGTCAGAAACGGGGTAAAATTCGCGATAAGAGATCGTGCGAAAGCTATGACGCAAACGATGATGTGAGAGAGCTGGAAATAGTATACGTTCTATAATAACGAGTGTATCCATCCATCGAGGATCTAATTAAAGTTGTGCTCCGGAAGAGTGACGCAACCGAAAGGAGGAATATATTTTTTTCAAATTGTATATTTTCTTCGCAAAACATTAAACTTGCAAAAAACTCCGCGAAAAAAATCACGTGAGCTAATATGAGGAATGGTTGTCGTTATGTTACGTTATACGTGATATGTGCAGAATCTTCGTAATAATGCAAATTCAATTCCTTTTCGCGGCATCGCATCGGCGCGGCAAAAAGCGGCCTGTTGGTCCAATTATACATATCCGAGAAATGAATTAACGTCGGTGGCGGATCGTAACGAGCGACGGTGGAATGTATTTTCCGAGAATGAGCGTTGGGTTCCGATTCGAATCTCGGATTTGTTGCGAAGGCGCTAATTGAGAGTAAAACTACATAAATGAATAACTGATCCTAATCGATCAAACGTTACCGCCGCATTGCTCGCGTTGTAAGCTTCAAACGCGCTGAGTATCCTATATGAGAGCCTCGCTCGCTTCTACCTGACAAGTCTTTTTCCGTGTAGTCATTTGCATAAGAACACGGGATAGTTTCAGATACAAACTGTTTCTCTTTAGATTCCTGTCCTCTATCTACAGGTTAAGTGGAAATGCTAACAATGTTTGAAAAATTAATTGAGAACTCAAACTGCACATAGAACTTTGGAAAAGGCGATATATGATACAGACGTTATTAGAAAAGATTATTGATATAAACATGGAAATATTTATATTGTTGACATTATTTTCAAAATAAGTTATAAATTTTTACAGAATTAATTAGCATGTATCTCATTATGTCAAAATTGGAATAATAATATTGACTATAATATTTGAAAATACCTAAAATAAAAAATAAAAATTTAATCTATTATTTTAGCCTCTTCTTCGACTTATAACAAATCAAACTTAAAAGATTTTTTCCTTACGAACTTACTAATTAAAATTAGATTGATTATTAATTATACATATTCAATGTATAATAAACATTTTATCAATCAATATATATTTGTAAAGACACAATGTTTGTTTTAGCTTCAATAGAAATTATACCTCGCGCTTCCATGCAAAGCGCGTTATCTCATAGACGTCATCTCTCATTTTTCAAAAGTCAGGCGTTTCGAAAGATAGCACGGTAAAAGCCAACGAGACGCGCGATCTGCACGACGCGCGAGATCCCGTTTAGCGATAAAACGAAATGGCAAGTCGACGGTAGAGTGGTGATCCGGTTAATCGATCGCATAGAGATAATCGATAATGTCGGCGATCCATTCTAGGTGGTCCAACGAGCGGCGCGTAATCTGTGGTAAATGATGCGAGTAATGGCTGTCAACGGGTACACGCTTAGACACTCAGCACATCTTCATCCGTTATTAATTCGCAGGTGGCCGCTAACAAATCGCTAATAAAAGAGCTGTCGGACTCTTGATGGATTTTATCGCTTTTCCGAGAAATGAAGACGATGCGGAAAGAGCGCGGCAATATTCATTATTATCCAACGTTAACAATTTTTATATAATAAAATTAACAATATAATTCGATAAAATACACCTAGCGTTTTAGAATTATATTCATTATTTGTTAATTGTTGCATTGTTATTAGCGCATATGTGAATTTTATATCTTTCTCATTATATCTTGCACCTTTCGCATAATTATCAAGCTGTTTTCATTCTGTTTAATATCTCGAAAATTGGACCACTTACTCATCTTAAAAGTAGTACAATAATCTACATATTTTATAATAATACAGTAATATACAGTGCATATTGAAAAAAATGCTGTTTTAAGTTGTTTTCGTTTCGTTTAATAGGGAGTTTGTGCAATACCGTCTTTCAGATACGGTAATCGTATCTCAATTGTTCAGATACATAGTGAATGTATCTGAACAATTCAGATACGGTTACGGTATCTGAAAAATGGTACGTATTGCAAAAACTCCCTAATATCTCAAAAACTGGGACCACTTATACTCATCTTAAAAATGGTGCAATTAATAATTTACAAATTTTATAATAATACAATAATAATATACAATGCATATTAAACAGAATTCTGTTTCACCTCTTTTTTACCGCTTATTATACTTCTAAGAAAGGACTACAAAAATCAAGTAAAAATAGTTGGATCCCACGTAATATGAACTCGAGCGTTAATCAGCGTCGTGAAATAGAGTAACAGTGGGAGTTTTAATAGGTGCAACGACACCATCGTTAACATCGCCGTTAACATCGATTCCCTACGATCGCGTGTCCTTCGCCCAGGGATTTTCACGTGCGATGTATACATGCGCGGCAACGCGTCGGAAATGCACGAGATGCGGCCGTGCGAAGCGCGGCAACTGCGGCCAGATCCTCTCCTACGATCGATCGTTAAAAGCTCGCGCCGCCTGCGAGATTCCCACAGGCGGCGAAGCGCCCCGGGCCCCGGGCCCCGGGCCCCGGCCGGGGCCGCCCGTATGCATCAACTGCCGCATCCATATGGGGTTGCGGCGGCCGCGGTCAATTTGCGTCTAACAGCAGCAGTCACGGGGTGCCCTTCGTTCTCTTCTGCCGAGCCGACGTCATAGCTGCCGCATAGAAATGTCGAGCGCGGTGAAGCGCGCGTAAAATAAGATGTAGCGTCACTGATAACAAGCGCCTTGGCTGCCGCTTACTGCTGCCGCTGCCGGTTGCGAGGCGAGCGCAAGCCGAGAAGCCGGAGAGCGAGCGAACGAGGGTTGTCCGTGTCCGCGAGATCGGCCACGACGCGATGGGGGGAGAGAGAGAGCAGAACCGATCTGATAGCGGATCCGCCGCCACGTTCTTATTCCGCGTTGTAAGACCTGCTTGGACTTAAGCTACCGTCTTGCGCTTCTCGACCCGCCCCCGATCCGCCGCCGCCACCGCCGCCGATGCCCCTTGACTATCTCTCGTTGAACAGCGCGTCGAGCTTGTAAATTTGTGCTCGCCTTCCTTGATAAAGGCGCAGAAAAGCCGCCGCGCTCTTCTTTCGCGCATCCGCGCGGCGGCGAGACGCGAGATTTAAAGCGATCCCACGAGCGAAAACGCGTCGGCACCGATGAGTTTTGTATAGCTAGATGCATTACGATATATAAGTCGCCATGGGAGCAACGAATGTTATGTCTCCGCAGCCTGAATGAACAAAATGTTAGAGAAAATGTACATAACGTGTCGTAGGACTACCTGTTCTCATTTTGCTTACAAATATCAAAAGATAAACTACGAAAAATTATTTAACAAAAATGTAATTTTGGTAATCATTTTTTATTTACATAAAATAAATTTGAATTTTTAAATTAAGAAATGTTTTAAATCAAGTTGCATCCATTAATCTGTTTTAATCTTTTCATAAAGATGACGCTGTATGTTACTGTAATAAAAGCAAAAGAATTAGTTAACTCATGTCGGTGCAACCTAGTCTTTAACGTTAATCTGGGCCACCGACATCAATTGATTGCAATTTAGCTCGGCGAAAGTCTCGTCAAGCGTAATGTCACGAAAGGAAGCAGCAGCCAACGGTCATCGGGTTAACCGCGGAATGAGAGAAACGTTTCGAAAAAACGCTCCGACCGAGCGAAAAGTTCGCCGCGTCCGATTCGCGTGATCGGTCGAGGAGGTGCGTGAAAACGGTTCTCTTCTTTCTGTTAGCAGTGTCCCGCGTGTCCCCCGTGTACTTTCTTTCTCTCCCCCCTCCCCTCTCCCGTTTGATTCGATCGCGTCGATATTCGCCAGTCGTCGCACGTTTCTTCCATTACCGGCACGTCGTAAATAAGATGCGACGACACTGAGAAATTATCGTTTGCCATCTCGATGCTGATCGGCGTCCGTGCGCGCGCGCGCGTTTCTTCTTTGCCGGCGCGGCGCCGTGAAAAGCCGCGTGCGTCGCCGATGTACGACGTCGAGATTCGCAAACGGTTTGATAGAGAACACGAGGCAAGCCGCTCGCTGAACAAATTGCGAATCATTGTAACGTACATCATCCGTCGTATCCGAGGTTTCCCGTGATTATACAAACCGTAAGATTTTCCCGCGTTGAATCATACGAAAAACATCTCGCGAGTTTTCAAAGATATCGAAGAAGAAAGATTTGGATGCAGGATAAAAACCTCAATTAGTCATTCATTTGCTTGTCCAAAATCTCAGAAATAACAGCGAAAACGTAAAAGACGTTGAATAAACGCGAACGAATGATTTACGCTGATAATTCCTCGAAGTCCATCCTCAACATCGCGAGCAGCGCGATAACGCCTTGCCGCCTGGCCTGTACGTTATACGTATTTACCGAAGAAGACTTCCGCTTGCCGATAATTTAATTAACGAACAGTCGATATATTCCCCGGCGCGGCAGGAAATTCGAGATTGCAGAAATCGCTTACATCAGCCGCGTGGCGGGGCCTCGGCTCGTGAATCCCACGCGAGTATATCTCTCGGGAGAGGGAATCCTAAGGGCAGGAAGGAAGCCGGCCGCCGCGGTCGAGGTCAAAGGGTTGAGCTGGTGTGATGCGGCCAGCAGCGCTTTGAAATCGAAGGGGCTATCCGGAGGCCCACGATGTGTACCGTGCGCGTAGCAAGAAACTCGCATTACACTTACGAAGGGGGGGGGAGAGGGCACAGGCAGGAATCGCAAGAAATTTTAATTCCAGTGTAACCGTCCGATAATGAATGCCGCGCAACTGGTTATGAATGGCGAAGCGTACCTCCAGCGCGATTTTTACATAACTCCCGTGTAGATGCGTACTCGTGTACTTTATGATTATTGGGGGGCGTAGCTGCTTACCGCTCGGAGGATGTGCCTCTCGGGCTCGCCCCTCGCCAACGTTTCCACGAAGCTATAGTGGCCTCGCGAGAAGCAGATGGAAAAATTCCATCTGCGCGCGAAACAACGAATGCGAATCTCGCTTGGGATCTCCGTCCGCGCGAGGAACTGCCGGGTTCGACGGGAGAAGCGCACCTTCGCACTACACTTAGGATTTTTTCAAATGCTTCGAAGGAGATCGGTAAAGGAGAAATTTCGATGAAAATTGCGAACTAACAATTAACCGAATTAAGAGACGTAAAAGCGTAAAAGAGTAAACAAATTATTTTATTCCTTCGTCGTCCTTGTTCATGTCGGATCAGTTGCCGAATTCGCCGGACGGAGATTGCCGTTTAACGCTTTCACTTTACGAAGACCGATCGTAAATGCACCGGCGCGGCGCCTTCGTAACTCGCATTCCACCCGCGGGTATTCCTGCAGTTGTACGTTGCATATCGCGCGCATAAACTCCGTGGCGCGATTGATAGGAGCGCGAATATCTGCGCGGATTATTCGAGAGAGAGAGAGAGAGAGAGAGAGAGAGAGAGAGAAAGAGAGAAGGGGGGCAGGGAGAGGGCGGCTGCTGATCTATCGAGGCAGCGGCGCGGCAATATTTTGCCAGGATCCACATTCCGTGCCAGGTGGGCTACCGCTGCCATTAAATAAGGCGAGAAACGCGGCAAATGATAAATAGAGTGATTACCGACGAAGGACGGTACCACGCCAGCCACCGCGTATGAAATTGTCCAATCATCATCAGTCTGTTTGTGCCTCAAGTAATTCTCTCCCTCTCTTTTTTTCTCTCTCTCTCTCTCTCTCTCTCTCTCTCTCTTTCTCTCTCTCGTTTTCCCGAGTGCTCACGCCCGTAAAATAATGCACGCCCGCGTCACGTGCATTTATCCACGCGGCGAAGAAAAATGCGGCTATTACCGGACCGGAGGATCATACATTTCCGAGATGATTGCGGCGAACGAAGTCGATGATTCGGCGGCCTATAATTCCAGGACGAGTCGGAATTGCTTGATTTATAAGCTCATCGAAATTATACCGTGCATCGCGTAATCTTAATACGCGATCTAGAATAATTTGCGACGGGGACGATTGGCGTAAAGGCCATTTACACCCGGGCACATCCGAACGCTGCATGAGCTTCCTCTCCGCGGCTCATGTCAGGATCACGCGACTCGCTCCTCAAGCCTTCTTGTTGCGGTTAGCGCGGCCATCCAAGCGCGTCGCGTGTTATTTGTTGCAATTGCTGATTACTTAATCAGTCTACGGAACACTTGCGAGCCCTTGATCGACAATAGTTTTTGCGATGTATTTTGCCTCATATATATCGTCCGTATTTATTTCTGCATAAACCAACGTGAAGTATAAACGGCAGCACAAATAGGCGACGACAAACTCGTATCGATTCTTGCTAAAAGTATCGCTTATCGTCATCGAGAGATTTTCTATTCGATCAGGTGTGCGTATTAAGAAAAAAATGGACCATTAAATAAAATCGCAGCTGGCTAAATTTCGGCAAAGATATTAATAGTTATAATTTATTAAGATACATTATGGTAACTGTTTCTCACGGTCGATATTCTTGAGCTGGCACCATGGAACGACGCGTACTGACAAAATGAGTAGGGCGCAATAGGAATAGTAAGCGAAAAACGCGGTTTAATGGTCCACGATAACAGCCGCGTCGTGGGAGGGCTTAACGCTTGTTAAACACTCGATTGGATGTATCCACGCGAGTTTTGAAATGTAAACCGGAACGATTTGCAGCGCGAGACCAGGCGCATAATGAAGGAGGTCGCATGCGAGATCGTATTTATACACCCTGGGCACTATACGTCGCGCGTGCCAGCACTGCCAAGCACGAAATGCAAGACGCCGTTGATGGAGATAGGCCGCATGCAAAACGCCGTGTGGGATTTCACGGGGATTTCTCTCTCCGCGCGCGCCGGTTCGTCTTACTCGTTCAAACTCTACCTGGGACAGCCGCGAGTCTCGTTACGAAAAGGAAAACGAGGAAGCAATAATTACAGCTGGACGACAGGGTTCCTGCCCGTTTGGCGCTTTAATCAATTGAGAAACTCACTTTTAGGAACGTGATGAGATTGTAAGAAATCTAATCAATTTCTAATCGCGCGATTGTCTTTCTCTTTCGTTAAATCGTTCGTCCTAGTAAAGACGTAATAGTGACGCTCGAAGAAAAATGGAAGACGGAAGGAAAAAAATATTTCTCTCTGTAATTGAAAACGATACGTACAAGGATTACATATCATTGAAACCGATAAGTTTACCCCGAGGACTTTACTCACGTTAGAATCCGATCGTACGGACACATATCGAATTTCTCGAGTTTAACTGCAAAATTGTATCGGACGTGGAAAAATATATTGAGAACATGTACCTGTGAGTAAGATATCTTCACTTTACTTGCGAATTGATAGAGTATGTGAATAAATTAGCTAAGTCGTGAATCAAACCTCGGCGCATATCTATCATTCAGTTTAAGAAGGATATCACAAACTACAAAATTAAAATAAATCGATGACGAAGAAAATGTACAGTTACGTAATATTAATATAATTGTTAATTTAATCGAAAGTTTAAACGAGCTTTTTATGTTACGAAAAAAGAATATCTTAAAATAAAAATGGTATTTTAAGAGAATATATGATTATATATTATATTACCGAGATTATGTTATTGATTATATTATATTACTGAGAATAATATGTTTGCGTTACTGTTGTAGTTTAAATTTGCGACGTGCAAACAAATTGTCGTAGACGCATCCGAGGTACGAGGTATGAATGCAGGCGTGGATAAACGCTGATCATCTTCGGTAACATTGGTCACCAGGTCGCGGAATATTAACATTCTATGAGCGTGGATATTGCTCGGAATGTCGATTACACAGTTCGTTAACTCCGACGCCATTAATATTAATATACCACACAATCTTATCCGGTCGCCGAGAAAACATCTTCATTACATGCATGCTTACGCATACGTCTCCGTGAGTCCGCGATTTAGCCGGGGCTAAGCGCAATGGCAAAATCTTGTTAACGAAGAATCCTAAGATTCCGTTATTTCCATTTAAATTCCAGAAGCGAACCCTTGGTACCACATGCGTGGTATATAATGCGCGCGCGGGAAGATTTAATTACACGAAATGAACGGCCATCCTAATCCTCCGTCGCGAATAATAATCAAGCACGTCTCAAGATGTTTTAAAATTCAGATATTAATGCACTTCTGATTAATGACAAGTAAAATAATAAATCTTCAACGGAAAAAGCAAACGGCTGAAGCAGGAAATAAATAACAATAAGATTGCAGTGAAATATTATCAATTCTACATGTGATATATGCGTGCATCAATTTTATTCTGCAGAAAATAAATAAAAATAACAATAAAGCGCGGATGGAAACATAAACAAATTTAGGAACTGCATATTTTTTACAAGATCATCTCTTATAATAATTTCGCGGGCCGATTTAATTGTTCCTTTCTTAAACGAGCCGCAGAAGAACTTTGCAAAACGAAAATAATTCGCCGCGAGGATTGAATCCAGTAGGCGCAGCGCGATGCAGGTGCATCAGCGCCGTTAATCATAAGCCAGGGAGGAGCGAGGAAGAGAAAGAGAGAGAGAACAACGGGATAAATGTACGTCGGTCCAAGGTATGTGCAGCGGGAAAAGGGAGGAGGCAAGCTGAGACGAAGAGAAAGAAAAGACAGAGAAATAGAGATAAATAGATAGATAGATAGATGGAGAAAGAGAGAGAGCACACAAAAAAGATGGAGACGGAAAATCACGAGATCGAGGGAGTAGAGTCAGCGTTTGCAATCGGATTGTGACGTGTACGTCAGGCAGCTGTTTTCATAATTACGGTCTCCTTAAGATCCGTATCGGTGCTGCGCGGTGGTAGAAAGGCGCATTATCGCTATTGCAGGCATTACAGCGGACCCGGACAACGACGGCGACGGCGACGGCGACGAATCGACTGGGAAAATGATACCGCATCTGCGCGCGGCGAAGCGTAACGTAGCTGCAGCAATTAATGGCTATATTAAATTACGATTTTCAAGCCCCTCTCCTACGAAACCTCCTCCCCCGAAGAAGAAATCCTCCGATCTCTTTGTAGTATCGCTTCGTACCTCCGTAGGCGTCCGGTTTCCTCACTCGTAATTGCGTTTTAAGACGATTTCTCTGTGCATAAAATATTTTACAATGCGACCATATTTCATATTCTTCTTGCGAAACTTAGAGGATCAATTACATCAAATTAATCTCCACCACGTCAGAAACAGTTTTTCATTCTCCCTATCAAATCTAGAAAATTTTTTCTCGTTTATGCTGCGTTTATACTTTTCTTTAATGAAACCTAGAGCTTTAAAAAACCAATTCTATTTTTATTCTATGATAAAATTCGTTATGGAAAGAATTTATCAAACAAGGATGCGTTTTATGATTTTATTATTACATGTACATATATATAAGTTAAGTTTACCTCATCATATTATTTAAAAAACGCAAAGACATACTGTCTCCCAGAGTAAGTATAAGGGCCATTCTACAATACGTCGCAAACGATGGCAACTTCTAATTGAAAAGTGTTATTTCTGATTGCCGATTGCCAGTTGCTGTAGCCAAAAAAGTTAAAAGTTCACTAATTCTCTTTTGACAACCGCCACTGACAAGCGCAATTGGAAATAACACTTTTCAACTAGCAGTTGCCATCATTTATGACGTATTGTAGAATAGCCCTAAGACTGGCTAAGAGTTCAACTGTTTGCGCCATCGTGTATTAAAGGCATAACAGGAAGAAAGAACCATTAATCACTGTCGTCTCCCTTGTCAACAAACGATCATCTCCTTTTCCCTTTTTTGTCTTTCCTTTACACTACCAACACCACCGTCAAACCATCATCTCGTTTTCTCAAGCGCGATACCGATCGCGTGCGCTCTGCTGCGAGCTCGCGTTAACAAAAGATGAAATCGCTGAGAAACGCAGGTGTGTTTAAAGACATCCTGCTTGCTCCTCGCCGAAGCGTACGCAACGATGATGACGTACGGCGACGTGCGTCGGGACGTAACGTGAATTTCACGGGGGCAGGGGGATGCAACACGGGGAAGGACGGTACGACAACGGCGGTTGCGGTCAGAAAACATCGCGACGTTGGAAATGGTCTCGTTAGCGCGTGGCCGTGGAAGGCGCGGCGAGATGCGATCGAACCGCCGCGCCGCGTGCGTTACTTATTGCCTATTGTCGAGGACCCCTTCGCGCATTACCTTCCTTCGCGCGAGAACCGCGAGCTATTAGCCACGATCGGACGGACGCAATTAGGAACGAGTTTTCCGCGCGTACCTCCAACGCGGCCGTCTCGCTTTCCGAGATAATCGAACTGATGGATAGAGGCACGGTGCGTTCGCGCAACTCTCGCGTATGTTTTCCTATTTGGTGCGCGTGCTGCCGTTTAGCATAGATAGCCAATTCGATGACTCGCGAAGCAATTTCTTGTACCTGAATGTAAATTACGGATTTCCAGCCATTGTAATGTGCTACGATATAGTATTTCAATAAAAAAAATATAACAACATTCGAGTCTCTAGTGTGTAACCGTCATTTAGGAAAAGCTTAGTACGACAAAAGATTAATTTGACATTATGCAACTCGCATTTGAATTATCGAAATTTTACTGTGTTTCCAAAGATTGATTTCCACACCAAATTCATTTTTGGTGACAAAAATATAAAGCAAATATTCGTGAAAAATACATAAGAAGGAATAATGTTTACAGGTTTCTTTCAGATAATAGCTTCATTGTGATGTTCCGATGAATTAGATGTAAAGATCGCGTTCTATCGATTTTGTGACGTAATTGAAACTACTTTCCCAAGGAACTTACCGCGCTGCTATGCCAAAAATATCCCCGAGTTCACAGAGGAAATTTTAATTCACCTTACACACATCTCTCGCTTTCTAACGAACAACGAACAATAACTGGTCATCGGCCGGGGGGCTTAAAAGTTATATTCCGAGGTGGGTGTCTCGTGGGTGGGACAAACCTAAGGAGGTATTCAGTCCCGATCGAGTAGAGGAAGAACGAAGGCAGAACAGGTAAAGAGGAGGAGCAGGAGGAGGAGAAGGAAGAGGAGGAGGAGACGGACGTAGAAGCCAAAGGCCAAAGGAGCAGTACATCCGTGAAAGAGATCTAACGGATCGGCTTGGAATACGTAAGAGCGATAAGAACCACGGCGGAAGCCGTCGTTCCTTTGTCGTTGCAGCGATGTTGCATCCGACGTTGCACCGCCGCGTACACACGCGAGGCTACATCGCGCCGCGCGGTCGGTCGGTCAACACCGTTCTTCCATTTAGCTATCCGGAAAAAATCAGCCGAGGAATGATCAGCCCCGGTCTCGAGGCCGGGGCGCCCACGTTCCGCGATTTTTACGATCCACCCGTGGCTCGCGTGTCCCACGGAGGACGGAAGAGCAAAGGGCCGACAGTGGAATTGCCGTTTACGGTCAAGGAAGATCCGAATGAAACCGGACACCACCATTAAATCACCCATCTTTATTCAAGTAGTATTAATTGGCTGCGAGCGATCGTTAAGTTTGTGTCGGTAGGATTAAAACTCGATCAAAAGGGATAGTTTTTCTATTACCTTCAGCTGCACGAGAGAAGATTCTTCTTTCTTTAAATAAGCTTAATGTGAAAATGCGATAAAAGCTTTCATACAAGTTAAAATTATTTAAGTGTGAATTCTGATGAAAATTAGGCGAAAATATTTCTCCGTGGAATAATCAATAAGTATAGTTTACACACAATAGGATTAACTGCGAGATCTCTGTGTGCGGTATATATAATCGTTGGAACAATGAAACTCAATCAAATAGAAACGTCCCTTTGGGATGAGTCACACGACATCGTTACACCTGCGCAGGACGGTTTCCTTTTACGTTTATAATAATTGTTCCTTGACTCGCGTGGGTTGAGTCATTAATTCCGAAGCGTGGCATTCGCGGGGAAACGGATAAAAGGTATAATGCCGTAACGATGAAGTCAGCGGACAAAGCTAACCGAACAAACACCTTCGTACAATAATTAAAGAACGCGCAAGTTGGTCTCGCTACTATACTTAACCGTTCACCGTTACTGTACGTCGTGCGACGATCTAATCTGAAATTAGTCATTTCCATCTCGGATTTCGTACATTATTAATAATTATTATTTACGCAATCGCTTTCTTGCTTTCAATATTAATATTAATATTATCACAAATGGTTTTCAACCAAAGTTCCAAGCTGGTTTCTCACCCAATTCGCAACGTTAAATGAGAAATACCGCATGCAAGTAGCGCTAACGACGGAATTACAATTCCTTCATTTTACACTTCGTTTCATTATATCACCCTTTTCCTCGCGATTTTCATTACTGCGGCGCAGAATTACCCTCGTCGGTGCAGTTCAAAACCACATTCTGAAACGTATCGTAACGCAGAACGTAGCGTCAAGCTTTTATGTAACGTGCTTTTCTTTTTTCTATTTCGCATTCGTGCGCGTCCCCGGTTATATGAGTTATATCTCACCCGGTTCGTCGAAACCGTTCTCTCTCTGACCCTTTCAACCCTTTCACGATCGCGAACATCACAGTCATGCGCGCGACCTTAAAACTGGATTTACGCCCCGACGAAAAATTCGATATCTATCTCTTTCTCTTTTTGTCTCTCTCTCTCTCTCTCTCTCTCTCTCTCTCTCTCTCTCTCTCTCTCTCTCTCTCTCTCTCTTTCTCTCTCTCTCTCTACCAACTACGGGGTTTCCCATTGCCGCGGCTCTATCGTATCGTCGCACATATCGGCTCCCACACCGTCCGATTATTCCGCAATCGGCGAGCCGCGACGACGCCTTTCTACACCTGCACCACCGCCGCGCTATCTCGGTTCTTCTCTCTATCTCCCTCGGCCTTCCGTTTCTCAGTATCCACGAGAGAAAGAGGAATAGAAAGATAAGTATGGAAGGCGAGGGAGAGACGGTCGTACGAGCGGATAACCGCGGAGCGGTGTCGTTTATTCCCGTTTAAGTAAAGTCAAGGCGACGGGGAACCATGCGCACACAAATCAGTCAACCCTCGTGCCGTGGCGAAGGCGATCTCGCGAGTCGCGCGAGAGGCATCCAATCCATCTCGGTGAAATCACCCTCTACCAACCACGGACGTCCTCTCCACGTCCTCCGTTCTCGTCCTCGTCGGTGGCGCGCCGGACACCGTGAGAAAACCGATCGTCGTCGCGCCGCCGCGCTACCGCTCGCCGATGCCGAGGCGCGAATGCCGATACACCGCGTGTTCCTTCCCGCTCCTGAGATTTGCTGCTCGTTTATTTTCGTGCAAACAATGGCGTCGCAATAACCATGAGGTATTCTCGGACGATGTAGTTTCCCTCCGAGCGTTACTAATGTTGGAACTTCGGATGAGCGCCTTCTCAAAAATGTCAATACTGCGGTCAACCAGCAGAAACAGATAACGTATAAACAATACTCATCAATATTTCATAGTGTTAATTAACATTGCTGTAGCTCTTACAGACATAAATTGTAAACTATGAGTAAGAGGATTATTTCCCTTACAAATTTGATGCTTTTTTATAGCAACGTTCGCGAAAATTAAATTACCATTAAATGATTCAAATTACATTAATATTAATTATATCGTTTCACGATATTTTACGCAGGTGTTAAATTCATACATATGTATACATTTCTCGAAATCGTCTCTCCCTTTTTTCCCGATGGAGAAACGAACGTTTCTTGAAATCTGCTTTCGTTCAAATTATCATTCCGAACACTCGCGTGTGCTGAATGGCAATAAAGGTAATTCAATGGACGCAAATTCCGGTGTCACTCTTTTTCTTTACACAATTCCGTTCGCTGATGCGCGAAACGAAGGAGACACCTTGGAAAAAAAAGAAGGAAGAATATAATCGGAATGCATTAAAAAATCAAGGATACTCGCATTAACGCCGAACGGCGACGAAAGTGCGCGCGCGGCGAGAGTTTATCGCCGCCTTTTCTCACATCGAACGATCGAAGACCCAATAAAACCAGAAATCCCGCGGTGACATCAAGTCGTTTTTGCTCGCTCCTGGAAATTACCTTCCCGCAGTTGCGACAGAACTCATCAATTCCCGATAAGTTCACTTGACTAAACTTAGTGACTTATAGTAATTTAAAGCATTATTTCGGTCGCATGGCATTCGCGGATTATACTAATCGCACTGACGCGAGAAATTTAATTTTATCTCTTTATTTGCATAATTTAATATATATGATACTAAGTATTTCATCTTTCTTTAAAATGCTAGCTATATTTAGCTATTTTTTTTCTATAAACGGTAGTTATTATATATTGCATATAATAAGGATATAAAAGAGAAATAGTTAAAACGTATCACATGATTTATCTCGTTTCGATTTCAGTAAGAAATATTTTTCAGTTAATGAGAGCAATTATTAATTTGTAATTTGAAATGGTCATTAAACAGTATTTAATCCCCGTCTTTTTTCGAGTAAGATAACTTTTTCAAATTAAAAACACAAAAAGGGGGGATAAAACTTACGTATCAGAGAAGAGAAGACTTATTTAAGTACTTACTCTCGGTCATGGAGCACCCAAAATTGCGACCGCTAATGTGTTTAACGGCAGAAAATCCGGGAAGATGAATAAGGCAGGGCGATCAGTGACTGCCGCCAAATTGCTTCGCGCGATGGGATACTCGTGTACTTGCTACTCGTGAAGATAAAGGGACCGTCATTTACTTGGCCGACGCAAGCTTCACGTCGATCTCACAAGCAGGATGGTCGCGCGCTAATTACACTCGTAAAGATTAATTAGATTAACGTTAACCCGTCGTCTTGTATCCCGCGCCGGGATTGCGGCTCCGTGTATCATCGAGATACGGGCCGTCATGTTGAGAAAGCTCTTTATAAGGGCGTTAAAAAGGATTCGGAGATTTATTGCAGTTCGTCTTAATTTTTCGTCGTGTGCTTTTTAACACTTTTTATGAGGATTGAAAAATCCTTAATTTACACGCGTATTTCTAAGAAAAGTTTTCATTTAGAATTGTTTTTTATTTTACATGTGAGTAACGCTATTATATAAATATTTATTTTGTTACAATAATATTTAACGTATTCTACTCATTTATTCATTATATTAATTTGACTGTCAATTTTATAGGCAATTTTTTTTTTAAGAATGTCGAAGAAATTTACGAAATCTAATTGAAATCTAATTTAGCCGCGTTGCGTCAGTATTCGACCTCTTCAAAAATAAGTAATGGACGATGTAGAAATGACATCGGAATTTGCAATTCGCAGCAATATCGCAATAAATATCAACGTATTTAAATCTATTAAGGCTAAAATGTTTCAACACGGCCCGCGTGTCATACTCGAGATGACATCATCATTACCAAAACCATGCGTAATGGCATAATCGCGCGCGACGCGCAAAAGACACTTGTAATGACGGTGTCTCGCAACATTTCGCGGCTATACGGCGCACTTTGAAAAAGCCACTCCAGTTTCAAGCTCGTTACAATGACACGCATAATCATGCTGCACTATACCGCGACATAATTATGCTAATGGCAACGCGTCCGGTAACACGCGTGATTATACGTTGCGCGATATCGAGCGTAATACGGATGCGCTTTACAGAAAAACACGGAAAACAGACATATGTCCATTTCCATCAATGTAGATTACCTTTAATCTCGGTTTAACTTACTTTATATCTTTTTCGAACTTTTAGAACTAGGAAGAGATGACAAGTAAGTTAAACCAAGATTAAAATTAACCTGCGTTGCTATAGAAATGGACAATAGGTAGATCGACTCGCGTATGCGCTCGAAATTCCGGTTTGTGATTCACGGTGAAGTATCTATTCTTACAATTAGTAATCTGAATGAAAAATTAAAATTAACTCTCATTCACATGTTCATCTTAAAATTAGTTTTTAATTTGATTCGCAAATAGGAATAAATCTCTCGTACAATTCCTTGTCACCCCACGCGATACCAGAACTATAGTTTGGCTTAAAATCATCCCAGTGAAAAAACGATGGCCGATGGCGAGAAGTTCTCGCTCCGATTTGAAAAATAATCGAATAATAACCGGAGCTACATATGTATGTAACGTACAGCACGGAACGATACTTGACTTCGATACTTTTACCATGGCCGAGAGTGAGTAAAATGCTCACGCAGCCTTGTACCAATTTGGATCGGCATCGCGCGCCACGCCACGCCGTGCCGTGCGCACGATCCCTTTTACAATGTTCGCCGGCGTGTACACAAATGAAATTGCCCAGAACAGCGGGCAAAAATGTGGGTCTCTGCCATATTCGAGCTCACCTCGCGAGTATATCGGGCAAAAACTAGATCCCGCCATATGGAGCCGTGAGTGCCGCGGAAAAACGTCGTTTTATAAACGCGCCTTCTCTACCTCGACACGTTCCTTCCCTCTCGGCGCGGGCACACACGTTTACTGCCGCTACATAACGCTGAATCGCGCTAAAATTACTACCGACACGTGCTCTAATTGGCAATCTCGGTCGCCAGTGTAAAAATATGATGCAGAAGTATATTATGATTTGTATAACAATCATAAAGAGGAGATGATTGAATAAGCTTGTTCTCTTTTCCAGCACAATCACGTTAAGAGTATATGTCTTCTTTTCTGGAATCTTTAAATCTTTGCGAGAAAGGCGCAGGAAAGGTGTCCTGAGTTATCCCGTATTATCGTGTCTCCGCTTAAAGACGTAATCTAGGAGTAATCTAAGAAGGCGCGTCCGAGAGTATCGAGTTTCGCATCGAATTGCGGATAAAATCAATGACCAAGAACGCGCTTTCAAGAACGATCGTAAAATTAAATCCCCGCGAGTACTCCCCTGCCTCGTTAACGGTACGCGCGAGCGAACGGTGAAAAATATGCAGTTTCCCGCGGTGCAGGAAAATGCGCGAGAAAGTATCGCGGACAATTGGGCTGGTGAATAAGTCGGACAACGACGACGGACAAAGACAGATGCGATAAAGAGTGCATCTCTCACTATCCCGAAGTGCGCATACTTGCACGACGAATCGGACATAAGCCAAAACCAAGCGGATAATAACACACACACACGCGCGCGCGCGATAATAACTGGAGATAATTATGATCCTTCTCCTGGACGAGACGCTGTGAAATCGAGGTAAAAGCTCGACGAGACGTTTCACAATTTTAATTCTGAAAAGTTGCAAGACTGTTATGATCGCGGTCTCCTGACGCGCGTATTATATATTATACATCTCGCACCTATGCGTGCCTAGGTGAGATAACTATAAAGATACGGTCTTAGGGAGGTCACGGTGCGTTAAGTGAAGCTTTAATCAATAAATTAATAGTTTCGCGGGGGTACAGCCCCCGCTACCGTGTGACACTCTGACCCCCGCGGTCGCGTCTCCGCTGCGCGGAGAAACAGGAAAGAGGGGGAGAGAGGGAGAAAGAGAGAGAGAGAAAAAGGAAAAAAAAAGAATGTCCGCGGCGTCGGGCAATAACCGTAAAACCGGCTTTTAATGTTCCGCACGCATCGGGCTATCGTGCATCGTGATCGGACGTTTTCAGAACCTCTTACCGGCGTTGTGTACAACGGAGACATGGTACGCGTGTGTATCGGCGGTTTCGTTTCACGTCGCGTTTTCTCTCATAACTTCTCGGCTGAAATCTTTCGATACCTTCGGCCGCGCGCGTGCACGCGCGCAATTTGGACGCTATACGCGCACAGATTCGCGCATCGATCGGTCACATTCCCCGTACAAATTTGGAACCTGCCGTGTTTCATTGTGTCAAAACTGCGCAGATATTCTAGAATAAATCGATTCTATTAAGTGCACGAGACTAAAAAAAGGTCATAACATTTTCTAATAAAATGCATTTTATTATTATATTATATTATAATTTAAATTATTATGTTATTATATTGTATTATTATAATTATAACTTAAAGCATGGACAGGATCTTCATATGATTTATGAAGAACTTTTGTTTTTTCCATGGATTATAAAGGGTAAAATTTGTTACAAAAAACATTTAAGGTATTGTCTCGCAACTACTTTTACATCCAAGAAGGCGACTCGTCAAAATGCACCGATAGTCTGATTGCAACGCAATACGGTTTATAAACGTTCACGAAGCCGTGCGCGTTAGACACTTGCGCCTCGCACTTACGCTAACGATCTCTCACGCTACGCGGTTGCACATTTTATTATACGCTCGCGAATACTCTCCAATTATGATAAGTAAATTGCAACTTTGCGGGCACGATAGCTCGTGTGTTCCACGCCGCAATTACGACGCGCAAACTCGTACGCTGAACGTCGGATTAATTACGAGCTCGACAGCTTAGATCCCCTCGCGTCTCATTGTTAACAATTCCTGCGGATTGCTCCACCTTATTTAATCGAGAATGTGCAACGTCTTGATCGTAATAATCCTCTAGACAGGTATAGACTTTCTCCTCCGATGTATTAAGGCTTAATCGTTCAACTTATTCAAATAGCCACTCCCATAAACGCCTAATTAATTGACCCATCAACAAGAGTCTTTTGAACCTCGAGTAGTTACGACATACATATGTTCGGATGACATTAACAATTCGAAGGAATTCCTTCCAGATGCGAAGCTGCATTTAATTACGGAATATAAAATCGAATATACTTACAGCAAGAAAAAACAGATGGGCCTCTCATGAAAATTTTACGTAAAAACATATTACTTTCAAAAATATATTTTTTATGATCACCGATCCGATAGCAAATTTTGCAAATTGAAAGGCTAACAAAGAAGATAAACAGATATTACTATGAAAATAGAGCGCTATTCGAAATGGGATCCGGAACGATCGTGTTCGCTTCGAATAAAGAATCGGGCTTGTTCAAAACTTGCACAATCTCGGAAAATATTGTCCGAATAAAAATGTCGTTTTTGATTGACGTTAAAGTCAATGAAAAATAATCACTTTGCTTCGAAGTAGAAAGAGATCGGTCGCGATGAGTGACAGTTAGGCCTTTCTCTTGAAAGATTTGGGTAAGGAAGACTGAGAGAAGGGTGCAGGGCGCAGAGACAGTAAATGAGCGCTCTCTCGATGACAGCCGTGTGGTCTTACAGAGCGGCGATCGCGTTCATTTACATTTACAGCGTACGCCACCGCCTTATACGCTGGTCATCCACTTGTTCGCGCGATGACATTTCTTCCTCAATCCTGTCTCTTTTTTTCGTCAGCGCTTTACAAAAGTGATATCCAATTCTTTCCCTCCCTCCGACTTGTCAAAAATAACTGTAACTCGTTCATCGCAAGTTTTAATTTCTGACGTTCAACGTATTGGCAATTACGTCTCAAATTAAATTCTTGTAAATTCTTATAATTATTAATAAAATAACGGGTTGTTCACACTCGCGATGCATAGTTTGTCAATTACTTTCAATGTGTCCTCTGCCAGTTAAATTCTTTATCGAATTTCCATCGTGGGAAAACTGCGAGGCTTATAAACTCGGAGAATATATTAGCAGCACAGAAATGATAACAGGTGATGAAGCGTCTCGCATAAATGAGAAAATGGGTAACCAAGTAGCATGTGATGCATATGATGTTTAGTAGCGTACGAGTATATACCCATACTTTAGTCATGCCGAAGAAAGCGAACCGGTTCTGTGTATTGTTTTCTTTTGCTACCTCTCTCTCTGTAGCCTCTCTGGATGCGCGGGATAAAAAGAAGCACGGCGGTAGAGGATTAATCTTCTATGAATCTTGCTCAAGCCAATCTTACTCGCGTTATGGCGAAGGCCATCCTTCTTCTTGATGCCTTGCATAATGCGCGCTTCTCAATTGAAATGGCTAAAATATAATCGTATATAGCTTCTTGCGCGCGTTTAGCTCACGGCAGTTCGATATTGCGTCAGGACATTACGGACCGAATGTAGACCACCCATCGCATCTACGAATCTTCGGCGGTGTGCTCGCACCTCCTTTTGTAAATCGACATCCACGTGTGATGTAATCTATTTTTCTTAGTCCCCAGCAATCGCTGAATAAACTGAATAGATTCAAATAATTCATAGGTAGAGGTAATTTCTAAATAATAGCTCAACGTGATAAATAAGAGTAAATCGGCGCGTCGTTATATTGATCTACAAGCTAAAAAGTTTCGTTGCGATATCGACGATGACGTTGCATTGCAGACTCACGAGGATACAGTAAGATAAATGTACCTGGACACGTACCTATGTTTGGACATTTTTATCATTTTAGTCCTTAAATAAGTTACAACGCGAATTAAAATCAAAGAATCAAAGATAAAAATATTTTTCTTGTATTATATTTTTATCATTGATTTTAATTTGCGTTATACTTATTTAAAAAGTAAAATAATAAAGGTATCCAGACATAGGTCTTAAGTGTCTCGATATTGGTATCTTTATATATTTTTCTTTCGCGTTTATACGAGCGGCGGTGCAGCTCGTACACCGGTACAATGAGAGCAGCTGCAGGACGCGGCCGCTCTGCAATTATCGGAAGAACAGGGGTAACTCGCAACGTAAATTTTCCCGTATATCCTGCCGCGAGGCACCACCGTGATCGAAGGATAATTAGTCGCTAATGGCGGCCACTCCGGCCGCGAGTAATTTGAATCATTTTGTCGTGCCGGGATTAGTAATTAGTAGACCCACGCGGCTCCGGTAGCGCCGTCGTTTATCAATCGTAGTTTATTGGAATTCGATAGCTCGCGTGCACACAACCGCCGATTTATGAGAATTGTTATTAACAGTAACTAGCGAGATATATTGTGATCCTTGCGAAAGAACCTTGCGCAACAAGTATCTCAGTGCAATCTTTATTGATACACATTACAGCATTATATAAGATATATATTCAGGTGATGTTTTGTAATGCAATAATACGTTAGTATTCCAACTTGTACGAATATACGCAAGTTTGCGCTATTACGCAAGTCGCGAGATGCGCGTTATATTATGCACAAACACGGCATCCATCCAGAATTCCCGGCGATGGGGCAATGTAATATTCCGAAGACTCGATCGCGACTCGCCTCGATATTACATATTTTATGATGTATTAACGGTAGCGAGAAATCGGTAATTGCGTCCATTTACCACGGCGCGGGTTGGTCGGAACGAGCTACACATTCTGTACGTGTCGATTTAATGGAAAGCAACGCGCGTTACAGTGGACCACGAACCAAAAAATTGCGTTTATAATCGCATTTATAATTAAATTTAGCGGGCTTTTAAAATAAATAAAAATAGACCGATGAAGTAAAATGAAGAAGGCTCGCCAAACCACCGCAAAAGTTTGCTTTGCATGGCGTTTTGCAAACACAGTAGCATTATTAAATAAAAACTTAAAGAAACTTGTAAGATTTTCTCTGCATCAGTTTAGTTCAATATGTACATATCGTAAATAAACAGATAGATTGTAAAAGTTTTCAAACTTTTACACGATTTGAGATATCTGTATTTCTTAAGAATCTTAAGCTTTATAAAGCTTGAAAAATTTCGAAGAAATCAACTCACATGTAAATGTATACACATGTATATTCATGCTATAAATGCTAATTTCAAAAACAACGAGAATAACAAATACAATGTAATTTATGAGCCGCGCGTATAGCTTTTCACCTGTTCCCCTCGCGGACGTTTTTATCCTTTTTCTTCCTCGTGTACTGTCTCTGCACATTCTGCTTCCATCGCACCCGAGCGCAAATTGCGCACCTCGCAATATCAATTTTCGTGCCCAATACATTCGGCTACGGCGTGATGACCGATAATGATGGTTATTACAACGAAGTATGCGCGTCACCCGTCGTATTTCCGCGCTTCGTGTAACTTTATAACAATTCTGTCGTAATCGTCTTTTTGGTCACAAACTGTCTTAATTAAGACTCGGAGGCGAAGGCAGAATTTTTAGGACCTTTTAGTATGTAAAAAGTTAGCTTAATTATATATCAAGCTTGATAATTATATTTTCACCTTGTGTTGCACGACACAAAATTCTGTCATAAACAGTTGTCTTTTAATAAATAACAAAAATAAAATTTAAAAATTTTTATAAGTAATTAAATACATATCTGGCTAGAAATATTTAAAATCTATCGTAATTTATACGCGTGTAACTTTATTATCTGATAAAATTTACCATCTATAGGTACTTGAAAAACGTCGTAATCAGTACGTGAAGAATGAAATACGTATATAGTGAAAGCCATTTGTATAATATGTTTACCTTGCCAACATTGTCTCGTGTATACTTATAAGGATAAAGTACTAGGTAAAGCATGTGAAAATTTAAGTGATCGGCAGGCGGCAAGAGTTTCCTTGACGAGATTTCACACAGAATCTCGGCTGAAACGCGCGAGGCTCGGCGCAAAGACTTATGGCCTTGGTACTTAATATGCGGTGGTAAGTCATTAGGGTAAATCGACTATTAGATTATCAAGATACAAGGCGCGCTGCGACGTCTCTTTTTCGATAATCTTATCCGCGCTTGCGCGCGCAAGCGAACGATCTTAACGAGCCGCGGATGCGAGATGCGATTGCGACAGAGTGCACCGGACAGATATTTATCACCGGCGTCGCGCTGAAACACGCGGAAAAGTTCGCCGCGCCGATAATTAAAGCCGGGATTTATTATCGTGCTCTTCATTGTGGCGCTAATCTTTTATCGCGCCTGGATTTATCGCCGCGGCTGAGACTAGCCGAAGCGCGTTGCGTTAAAGCCTGTTCGAGCGAATTATTGTCTTGTTATTACCAACCCTTTTACAATGTTGCCATAAAAAATAATATTACCTTTCATATGATATTAGTCAGTGTAATCAATTTTATCTTTAAATTTTATCTTAATAGCTCTCCATGCCAAAGGTATTTCACATAATAATATATGCTAACATAAGAAAGAAACCGCATATTAAATTCTTGTCTTATTAAGTTTCAACTTTGGAAATTAACTGTGCCAAACAAGATTTTCTTAAGATGTCAATGTCGATATATCGGGCGAACATCCATACTTCAAGAAAGCATTGCACACTTGCGGACTGTACGTTACACGACGCGGATGGACGGCTCGAGTATCGTTAAATTCCGTTTTCTAAATGGATCTTTATTGGACAGAGTTATTGCACTTATCGCGCGCAATCGGCGTTTTGTAGACAAGCCAGAGGATTTTCGCAAAATGAATCTTTCGTAATTACACGGAAAGCGGTGAGGCTCGCCTCGCTTTGGGCTCACGCGAGCTTCGACATCCATCAACGTCGTCTTCGGCATCAGGTCGTGGAATGTCGAGGAGGAATTGTGCGCCATCGATAATAACCGTCCCACGATCGACCACGGCGACGAAAAAGGTCTCTTTCGCTACTAATAACGTCTTATTAGCACGACCGCGGTGACACATGAAGGATGACCGTAATGAGGCCCTTTATATATCGTAACGTGACAAATTGCGATTGCGCACGTTACCGCGCGACTCTCGCGGAATCATGCGTGCGCGCGTACATGCGTGCGTATACGTGCGTGCGTGCGTGCGTGCGTTCTCGTGCATGAGCGCTGTGAGCACGCGTGGTCAAACGGGAGAAATCTCGATCGAGTTTTCCAACGTGGCGAAACCGCCGAGTGCCATTCGAATATTTCCCATCGTTGCCCGACCGGCGCAGCTCGCTTCGCTATGTCATTCTTAGAATCACTGATCAGTTTATAAAACACCGGACATTGGGATTTATTTAAAATTTCGGTTGTTTTACGACACACATTTTTGCGTGCAATTGTGTAAATTATTTTTTTCATTTTTGTACATTTTCTTTACTGTATAAGACATATGATTGTCATTTTAACGACGGCTTCGAAGAATAAAGAGGATGATACAGATTACCGCGGCTTAATCTCGTTACGACAAATAAACGGAATCAAATTAGCAGCTTAACGAGGATTCGCTCGCTAACGAATCGCGTCGGCGACAAGCGGAGCATCTTTTTGCGCGAAGGCGTGTACGTCGAGCTGTAAAGCGCTGAAGATGCGTGCATCTGAGGAGTAACGCCGGACGCAATAATGTCCAGGCCGTGATGAGCGCGATAGATCTCCCCGGTAGTAACCGTAACGAACGAGACGACGGCGATGGCAGCGGTCTGACAAAGTAGACAATCCGACGATTGCGCGGAACTACTTCTATGCGTCGCTACGCTCGAGCATACTCCTTATGCTACACGCGTTGAAAATTGCAGAAAGCAAGATCTATATCAAAATATCGAGTTAAATCTGTATGTATGAAAATAAATGTGCGGTATTATAACATAACCGTGAATTATACCTGGCAATGCCATAGCCATTGGATAAGAAAGAAAATAACTGAAATTATGTGAAAAAATTGCGTGCCAAGATAGCAATGCAATTAAAAATAAATTTAAAAATCTAAAAATAATCGAAATAACAAGAATTCTCGTAATTACGTCGAATAAATGCCATAATCAATAAGATTTTAGCAAAATAGAATCAATCCTTAAAATTCGTTCATATCCAGCGAATTGAAATAAGGAGGGTGATTGCTGCGCTGAATTGAATTTCTTCAAGAAAAAAGTTAAGGCGTGAAGCAAGCGGCAAGGGGCATAAAGGAGAGTCTGCTCTTGATTATCCCCCGGAGGATCGCGATGCTCGCGAAGAGAACGAACGAATCGGTAGTGCGCCTCCCGAACGGGCAGGCGTGTATATCCTTCATGTGACACGGGAACGAATGGGCTAGCTGGTAGTACCCGGGGAGCAGCAATATATACCTGAGTTACACAGTGCTCAGTGACTAATGAACCTTTACAGTCACCTTTACGTCCGACTGTCGACGCAGCATGACTGGCTGAGTTTATTGCCGATGCTAATTCACGGGTCTCGCAGCAATTAGAGGCCACCGATGGGAGCTGCCGTGCGAGAGGATCCTTATCGCACCTGCGCAGCTCCATCGATTCTCAACGGCGATGCCAGCTGATATCGTTCTATCTGTCGACGCGATAACTCATACGATTGCGTATTAATCAAAATTTACCGGAATAAGAAAACTCTCTAACCGTAAATAATATCCCAAGTTGTCTAGTTTGCGATACAAAATGTCCAAGAATCCTCGATTTCCCCGACAGACGGCGAATGCTATAAAATCTAACATACGTGTTCGCATTTTTGTCCATCGTAAATAATTCAGATACTAAGAAGTAAAATGTCTATAAACCTGTATAAAGATTTCACGCGCTTTCCACTCATTATCAACTGTGTTTCATCGTTCTGAATCTCAATACCTAATGTCAATTGAGATCGTCACGCGTCGTCCTTCTAATTCTCCAGCCTATACGTCTATGCAGTCGCGTCGTCGTGAAGTCCGTGTTTCTAATTTACAAGCAACGTCCATCTGTCTGGCGAAGCTGGACAAGTCGACGACGGTATGTCTCCTATGCATAGAGAGGGACAAAATCCTTTCTTACCGGTGACAGCTCGACAAGGGATACGCTAAGGGGATCCAGGTGATGGAGGAGGCAGGGGCGAAGGCATGGAAGGTCGCGCGGAAAAACCGGTATGCCGGTAGCACGTACGGCTAATGACGGGGCGCGCAGCAACGGTCATCAGGATACACTACTACGGCAGCAGGTCTTCGAGGTCCGATGACGAAGACGAACGGTGCAGCTGGACGCGCCCGCTCGAAAGAAACTTGTCGCCGAAAGGAATATTCATACGGCCGAGGAGCGAATCTACGCCTCGAGAAATCGTTAGTGCATTGTGTCGGAAAAAACTCACGTCGTCGAGATCGTCGTAAAGACAAAGCCGTATTACGAATCATAATATCTAATGGAATAGAGTACTTGATGCACTAGCTCTGATTGTATTATGGAATACTAAAGTCAAACCCTTCGAAAGTAATTTAATCGACTTATGAACGAAATCAACATCAAATAATAATTTTAGCAGACTGGTGCGTATTTTTATCATACAAAATATCCTTAGTTATTTCATACGACCGACGGTGAAGTAATGTTTATTAGTTTTCCGACACTCGATAAATACGAGTGAGCGTGGAATTCGAGCGACAATTAATTCTATTCAAAATAAATATTCGCATGATAATGGCCAATTAATTCTATTGAAATGAGCACAATAACGATTTCGCGTAAACGGCAAGATCGTAAACGGTGTTGGCTCCCATTTAACTCGACGCTATACATGCGTGCCCGTCAATATGGACCACGCACACACTGCCGATAGGGTGATTGATGATGATTAGCCGCCGATTTGCCGATAAGGAAATGCTATGGTAGGATCAGGCCCGTATTTACTGTGCTATGACGTAGGCCGCAATATTAAAACGTCGCGTATATGTTCGTGTCAATCGTCGCACAATACGCAATTACAGCGAAGCGCGAACGCATGATTGCTTACATTCGTACTTTCCAGTCCGACCGCGATGTATCAAATGTCACATACATTATTATTACATTTAACGGCACTGAAATAAACGATTAATTAGGAGATCTCACAGGCAAAATGACACAAAAAGATCAAGTACGATCTCGATATTTTACCGTAAAATAGATAAAATCTATTTTATGGACCGACTGTTCAACTTCTTATGTAATTCGCGCAACAAGTCAATATCTTTTACAAGATTTTACGATCTTGTATAAGAACAACATAACCGGGAACGTTTATTCGGCTGTGTGCAGCATGTAACCGCCTGGTAGTTAACTGGACAACGCATATCGGGAGTCTCGAGCTTCGTTAGACGCGCTGTAGGCTGGAGATCACGATCGCGCACAGCCGCACGTTATTGGCGCGAAGATACAGATCTATCTGCGTGACAATCGCCGAACAACAAAGAGAGTGTGCATTGGTACGGCTGGATCGGCGATTCTACCTGCTACCGGTTACGCGCGATGCGTGTTGATAAGCAATCTCGCAATCGCGCACGGTCCCCACATCTCTTCCGGCATATTAGCCGCGATACCGCGACCGTCCGTAAATCTTACCCGATAGGATAAAGCGATACGATGGGACAAAGACGATCTTGCTGCAATTCGATTATCGAACGCGCTCCACCGTGCATAATATCTTCATATGCATCCGCAAATTGTATCGTGTCTGTATAATAGATATTACTACATTGCGAAATGATAATTGAAATCATTACGTATGTTTTCGATAAACTTAAATATTTAATCCTCAAGACGTTATATATTAATAAAGGTGAAAGAACTTCTGCTTTCAGACATGAAATAAAAATGATTCTTCTTTACTTTACGTACTTGCTGCTATATTTTCTTATATTTTTATTAATTTTGCACAAAATCAAGTTTATTTGCTTTTCTAGAAATAAAAACGTAATTGGCCAAAATTATAAAATAAATGGCAGAAGCCCCAGAGACTCTACATCCAGTTAAGGATTGAAAATTAAAGATAAAAAAAAGATGTTCAAATTTGAAATTGTTTAACAATTTCAACTATTTACGAATAATTTTAATATCAAAGAATACTATTCATATAATTCAATAAAAGTTGCATAACACGAAGCGTGAGGAGAGATCTTTTTTTGAAAGTGAGATCGTTCGACCCACCGCGTAGCCAAGTATCTTTTATATTCTCGTAGCAAGTCATGGTCGCGATCGGTCAGAGGCAAGACACCGAGAAAACGCGAACGCGTTTAAGGGCCTCGCTGGACACTCGGGACACATTAAGGCTCGTATCTCGTCTAAAGGGACGAAGGCAGGAATCGTGGCTCGTCCTGCCACTACCAGTCGCGTCGTTATACCGTCTATGAAACACCGATAAATAAAACTCGGCGTTTGTTACGAACGACCGATAACGATTGTGTGTCCGCCGGATGCTGCAAAACAATAAGGCATTGTACAAACGTACATTACATATAATTTCTCTGCCGTAATCGAAATCAATTTAATGTACTAACTTTTATATATATAAGATTGTAAATCTTTTGGGGAATAATTTTGTGAAATAATCTCACGTCACTAAATAAATGCCTGAAGCTATTATTAAATAAAATTTGAAGATAACGAGCTTATGAACGTGTAGAGAAAAATATGTGAGTTTCTCCATTTAAAAAATACACACGAGCGTTTTCAATGGACGTGTAATGATCGGAGCGCATTTGTGCATTTTTTATAACGCGTACTCGATGTAGAATCGAGAGAAATTTCGGCATCAAATCTTGGACAGCCAAGGTAGAGTCCAGATGTTTGCCCTCGTACCGACGTTTTATAGCCGCGTAAATTTTCTGCTTGATCGCCTCACGGTCCTAAGCGATTTACGATACGATCTTGCGAGAAGGATATTTCACCGACATCGTATGAAGGACATGCATGCTCGTGCTAAAAACATGGATCTGCAGAATCTAAAACTTTTTCCTGTTTCTCAATATTCAAAAAGAGAGACAATAGCTGTTTTCGTAAATAATTTCAGTTAGCATAGCAAGCTATTTTACATTGCTCGCGTTATATTAATTATAATACAGCAACAAGTGACATTAAAGTTTAAAGTTCAAAGGAGCGAATTAATTTATCAAAGAATTGTTCAGCAAATAGATTGAAAGTTCCAATCAAACCGTTCATTCAAAGACGGAAATAACCGTTGAAGCTTTCTCTACAAAACACTGTGTTGTTTGATTTTTCTATCGTCAAATCATGGAGCTTCCTAGTTAGTATAATTCTCACACGCTCTCACACGCCGGGAACTTCGAAGGATACCAAGTAGTCAATCGGTGATTAGACCGGCAGTTTGTTTCCGATCGCTAGACATTTATACGATCAAAGAAACTTTTAGATCCTTATATAGATATTATATCCTACTAGATCCTTAATAGGTATCTGGTATATATATTATATCTTACTAAATTAGGTTTTTACTGCACTACTTGTCAAGTTCCTGTGGATCCTTGTACACATAGCATATTAGTTGTTTAGTAAAAATCCATTTAGTTAACTGCATAATGTAAATTAAGAAATAAAGTTAACTTTTTGCGAATAAGATTGGTTATAATATTTAATTCTACAAATGTTTCGCGTTCCTAACACGTCCACTAACAGGACATTCAATGACACCTCGATGAATTCACTACGTCGACAGATCGACATTGTCGCCCTGACAACTTGTCCGTATCTGTAACATTGAATAGCTTCGACGAACGAGATGCTCCATCGACACACGATTCATAAAACATGAATCTTGAGGAGAGGATAGAAGAAACATTGCGCGCGCTGATGTACGACGCTAAATGACAACGCTCGGAAAACGCATGGGGATCAAATCGCGCCCGAGCAATTATATATTAATCTTTAACGCAATCGCTACAGACACGCCCTGCCTTTTTTCCTCGATTTCGCCCTTTATTTGCCCTCTTGTCCCATCTTGGAGGAGTTAGGGACCCACTTTCGCATGCATAATCAAGCAGGTACGAGCGAATTCATCGCAGATTCCGGGTACTTTTCTCGCGCGTCCATCCGTGAGATTCACGCGCGTCAGGACAAAATTACCGCGGATTTTTTCTTTCTTTTTTTTTTCTTTTCATCGTGCCGGCCTCTAACACCGACCAACCTGACTCGTCTACCTCGGCGGCGCGGCGCGGCGCGACGACAGTTGAAAATAGTTTCGCGCCGACGAGCCGTGACTAAACGAACGGAAAACGATGGGCAGCCGGACTGACAGCGTCTATGCACGCGTCATTATCCACTCCAGGTGCTGCGCGCCGCGGCGTATTTGCATGTCAGCGCGAATGCCGCACAGCCGCGAGACGTCCTGCACGACGAAAGGAAAAAGGAGAAAGGAAAGGAAAAGAGAAAGAGAGAGAAAGAGAGAAAACAAAAAGAAAAGAGGGAAGAAAAATCGCGCTTGGAGGGTGAAAAAAACCCCTCGGGATGGAACGATTTCAAACGCGTTCCCTCCTCGGAAGTGAAACGAGATGCGCGCGGGGCGCGCCTTCGGATAGAACAAACATATAGGCGCGTCATCGCGCGTCGGACGCGCCAACAACGAGCCCGCGGCGTTCAGGACGAGGGAACAGGTAGACCCCGCGTCGGGTGCCTGATTACGTGCGCACGCGTGTACACGCAACGCACACGCGCGTGTCAGTCTTGCTCGCTCGTACATACACCGACGCCGCCACCACCGTCGACGTCGCGTTTTTTTACGGGGGACCAACTTCGCCAGATGCGACGCGCGGCCGGTACCTTCGCCGGGACCTTCGCAATCTCAGCATCCTCTCGCCAGCCACCACCAGGACTTTCGTATAAATCAAAGCTTCGTTTCGCGCGCTTTCCCCCCCTCGCCGACCGAGACCGTAGGTAGGTAGGTATAATATCTTACGTCGGGGGTCAAGGTGAATGCGTCACGCTCGTTTACGGGTTACACACGTGCGTGGATTAAGTACCACCACGGGCCATCGGGTACCAGAAAGAAAACTAATCTTCCCGTTTCGCGTTTGACGGCGGGACGACTTCGAAAGAGGCTCTCTTCTCGCGCCTCTCGCCGGACTTTCCTGACGTCCCCTGGGTTTGTACGTCGTGTATGCGTTGCGGGTCCTGCCTGTTGCAGGAATTTATTTACAACTTTACGTTTTGCTCACGTGGTCAAATATATTAAGTAACATTCTACAGAATAAAATAAAAAGATCAAGTCAAGGTTTCTGACGAATTAACACGTTCTGCCAGAATACACGTTTGATTCTATTCCAACTTAGAAATATATAATTACA